>NW_025113096.1:1519394-1549787 GCF_010416935.1 Polistes fuscatus
TTTACGGTAGGTTCGCCGATTTCGCACGCTCATTCGAGCGACGCGAACTCGATATATTTCTCTCTCTCTCTCTCTCTCTCTTTCTCTTTTCTTTCTTCCTTTCTTCCTTCCTTCCTTCCTTCCTCTCTCCGCTCTCTTTCTCCGACTTACTTCTTTTTTTTTTCTTCTCTTTTTTATTCCGCGCGGTAAAACTTTTTTGAGCCTACAATCCCGACGAGAGAAATTACCGTTCCAGAAAACTTTCTATGAAGTAGAGTGTTACGCGATTGCTAGTAATAGTAGTATTAGTAGATATTTGTTAGTAGTAGTAGTAGTACTAGTATCTACATTTCCTTACGAGAGAGATCGTTTTATTTTTATTTTTTCATTTTATTTCTTTTTTTATTCATGGTCCTTCGAATTTCGAGGTTATCGACTCGAGATGAGAGGGGTTGAAGAAAAGTTCTCACGGTCTTTTTCAAATTAAACTGCGCCAACGAGCGAATAATCATCGATAAATTATTCATCGACTTGTCGCATCGTTGAAATTCGTCCGGTTTAGAATTCGAACACTATTCTACTATCTCTTCGGGACAAAAAATATTTTCTTTTATTTTTTCTTTTTAATTATTTTACGAGCTTTCTATTTCCTAGCGAATTCGTGAAATTCGAAACGTGATCTAAATGCAATTTGAACGGAAGAAAAAGAAAAATAAATAAATATCGACACGGAACTGCAAATGAATATCTAAATATATTTTATTGAATTAAATAAAAAAAAAACAAAGAAAATTAATTACCAAAAAAATATAAGATAAAAATTAAACGAAATCTTATAATCTATTTAACGTTATAATTAATACACGTAATTGCAAAGTAATAAAACAAACATAATATAATAATTATTATGCGAGACAGTAATAATTAGAGCGAGAATAATGGAAACGAATAAGAAAAAAAAAAAGCAACAAGATAATAGTTTGCACGTATGTTTAATAATTCCACACGTGAATCGATCAATACGTACGATAGGTGACGATGACGATGTGAGAGGAGGAGAAGGAAGAGGAGGAGGAGGGGGGGAGGGTTAGGTTAAAGAGATCACCGAGATATTACCGTTCACTTTTCCTCTCGCAATCATCAACAACTAAGGTGGTGATCATGCGATAAAGAAAATCTAGATTTTTCTCGGCCATCCGGATTCCATGGGTTTTGTCGTCGTAATCATAGTCATAGTCATAGTCATAGTCATAGTCATACTCGTATTCATATTCGTAGTAGTAGTTTTATTCGTATCGAGAATCGCGATCGATCGATCGCGAATACGAACACGGCTTTAGGAGTGGCCATTTCGAACGAACGAATGAACGAACGAGCTGGACGAAGATGGGGAAACATTCTTCCCTTGTTAACCAAAGCGAATAGTATTACATTACATTTGTCCTTTGAATTTATTTCGTCGAGGCTAATGCGGAATCTTCATCCACCACCACCACCGCCGGTACCCGCCACCCTCCTCCACCCTCCAGCAACCACCCCCTGCTACCACCAGAACGGAAATTATTTGGTCGATAATATCGAACCTTTGCTACGGTGCGAGCGAGAAGGAATACTTTCTTCTTTTCTTTATTTCTTTACCGACGTGTCCTCCTCCCTTTTTTCTCTTATTTCGTAATACCTTTTATAAATGTGCTCGATCAATTTTAATCGTTCCAATTGAATCATTTATTTGGACATTTTATATGTGTGTGCTTTAGAATTATTTACTTTGATAAATCAAATGGTTGGATAATGAAAAATTAATCTTCCTCATTCAACCCCATTCCGCCCCACACCCTGTTGGTACAATTACGATTACCTTTGATTGTTCATAATATTTTTTTATTTATTATTTAGTATTATTGTATAAATGATATCCAACGCTTGGAATTTGGCAAGTAACAAACGAAGGGAAGATTAAAAAGAAAATTCACGATAGCGAAACTTTATTATTTCATTACAGACAGGTAATAATAAGATCATATTTATTCCTATATATAATTAATATATTACGTATTGCATTTTTTTTTTTTATATAATAGTTCTGATTTGTTCCTACGTAGTAGAATATTTATATAAAAGATGATGCATGGAAACTACTAGTTCGGTAGGAAGCCGATCTTTTCGCGTTGTGTTGCTACTGTCGGCGGGAAACTTTCTGCCGTGAGAGGGAAAGAGGAAAATTTAATTCTCACGGTACTGCAAATAACAACGAACGTTTTGTTGCGCGATGCGTTGGTAACGATACAACACAACACTGTGAAATATTTTTTTGTCTTCTTCTTCTCATTCTTCTTACTCTTCTTCTTCTTCTTCTTCTTCATCCATTTCACACGACTTCACCTCGTTACACTATTTTTATCGTCTTCTTCGTTTCTACCATTTTTTCTGACTACGGGTTTTCTTTCTCTTTTTTTATTTTTTTTTCGTGTAAAATCAACAAACGATTTTACGATAAAATTATAAACGTCCGGTTTGATCGGTGGATTGATATACCATTCGTACGAAACGTGTCATTGGTAACAATTATTCTTGCGATAACGTTCCGATTCGTTTTGTAATAATGATGTGAAAAATTTATACGCGAAAAGAACAATTACGACTCGAGTCGAATAATGATGATTATTATTATTATTATTAATAATTGTTTGGAAAAATAATAACGAAATTGTTAATATAAATTCATGCACAAGAATATAACTCCCCCCCCCAACCCCAGTTAAAAAATATATTTCAAAAGTATCTCTGAATAATTCTTCGATTATTCATTATACAATTATCCGTGTTATGCGGACAAATAATTATCAATTCGTTGCTAAATAAAAATAACAAAAGCAACAAATAAATTCGAAAATTTGTTTATGAAAATTCGCATATTAATACGAAACGTTAAAATTCATTCGTAAACTTTGATTCATTCTTATTGTAATAACCTGTAAGGGGAGAGTGTGGAAATGTTTATTAAAATTAATATTCTAGATTTGATTGAGTTAATGAACGTGAGATACAACCGATATTTTCATTGATCGATTCAAACGTATGCACATATACATATACATATACATATACATATACATATACACGTAAACTAAAAATGTTCAGGTTTCAACATATGTACTATATTACTACAATTATATACGTAACTAACTAGATGTTACAGGTATTGGGTATTTGTATTGTGACAGCCTATCTCCAAATATAATACGATAATAATTAATCCTTCCGTATAAGAGCCGGTTAATTGGATTCGCATATATATATATACGTATAGAGAAACACAAAATTTCAATCGTGGCAGGTAGATGGCACGTGCTAAACCGTCACATTATATTCCTATTTATCGTACGAAGTTTGCCATAGCAATTTAATCGCAAGATCAACGCCGGATTCGATGTTGTTTAAACATTATAACCGCGTATAATAAAATAAATCTATCCGCGAGGATTTGTGAGTAAAGATTTCTATTTAAAAAAAAAAACAAAAAAAAACCTGCAATTACGATTTCCCCCCCCACCCACCCCTCCCCATATAATATGTTTCACTCTTTCAAAAATTTCGTAGTGAAAATTGTTATATATTAGTTTCCTCTTCGTAATTTGTATTCGTTTGCAAAACTACACTGTTTAGTTTCCTATGTAACAAGAGTTTTCACTTGGCCAAGTAAAACCCACGTAATAGGTCGTTGACTTACTACAGTCGAACGCTATCGTGTGCTACATTTATTATTATTTTTTTTTCTTTTTTCTTTTCTTTTTTCTTTCTTTTCTTTTCTTCTCGCTCGACAATAACGAGTGTTATCCATCATATTGTTGTAATCTTCGTTTTGTCCGTGTGTTTCAAGTGTTCTAAAATATATCACAAATTTTATAACATTTAATCTCTCGCTAGAGATGAATAAAATATCCAGAATTACCTTGTTGCATTACGAATGTTCTCTTATTAATTGCATTTAACAGGAGTTTTTTTTTTCTTCCTTACTTTTGTTTCTCCCCCCCCCTCCCCCTCGCGAATCCTACTGTAACGAGAGAGAAGAAAAGAAAAAAAGGATACAACGTTGCTTAAATATAGCGTTTATATGCTATAACCGTTATATCCTCTCTTCGTATTATCCGATTAAACGATGTATGTTCCTTTTTCAAATAAAAAGAGAGAGAGAGAGAGAGAGAAAGAATATGCTGAAGATCGATCGCCATATCGTGCTCGGTCATCTAAGTATGGAAACGAAACCCCCTTCTTCCTTCTTCCTTCTTCTTCCTCTTATTTCTTCATCGTTACCATCCTTCGATGTTATCGTAGGTCCAATACGTAAATTAATCTTCAATTTAAAGATTATTTCATTATAAAGTGCTCGCGAGTTATTTCACGTTAATTTAATTATTTTTGTCTTAAATTATAATCGCCTTAAATTTTCTTCCTATTTTTATATATATTTAATATATATTCTTTTTTTATAATAATAAATATATATATATTTTAATATATATATATTATAATAATTTTATATTATTTTAGTATATTAAATATTAGTAATTTTAGTAATTATAATAGTAATATTTAGTAATTACTAATATTAGTAATTTTAATATATATTAAATAATTTTAATATATATATTTAATTTTCTTATAATAATAAATATATATATTTTAATATATATATATATTTAATTTTCTTATATAAAATTAGAAATAATTTAAAAGAAATTTTTTTTATTTTTTTAATCATCGTCACGGTATTCGAAGCAATCAATTGATCGTTGATTTCCTATATTAATTTTTTGTGGTCTTATTTTGCCATTATTTGTCGTGATTTAATTGTTAAAAACAAAAGGAAACTTGAAGGAAAGTCGAAGTGAGATTAAATTCAGTTTTGGAAAAAAAATGTAGAAAGAAGGAATTAACGTGGTGAACCTCGTTGATCCCCCCTAGTAGGGTGGGGAGGAGGTTGAGGATATTTCTCTCGACTTCAAAGAGAGAAAGGGAAGAAAAAAAGAAATTGAGGACGAAGAAATCGTAACTTAACTAAACTAAAAGATAGTCGAACTGTAACGGTTAGCGCGTGCTCAAGCAGCAACAGAGTTAGCTGAGAAAACGCGTCCGCACAGTTCTTCTTTGCTTGGCAAGAAAAGTTTTTTAGGCCTCGTTGGATCTTCAGAGAGCGGAGCCACTTCTTTCGGATGAATCGAAAAGACGTAGAAAAGAATAAGAAGAAGAAGAAGAAGAAGAAGAAAAGTAGGGTGGGGAATCGTAAAAGACAAATTTAAATTTGTAATTGACAATTTGAAAATTTGTTTCTTACCAAAACGGTTTAAAATTTTCCCATATTCTCCTTAAAATATATTGAATGAAAAGTTAATTGAATATTGAAAATTTGTTTCTTACCAAAAGAGGTGAACGTTTAAAATTACCCATATCTCTTTAAAATTAAATGGAAAAAATTGAATCGAGTTAACATTTCTCGTATCATTTTAAAATTGAATGAAATGTTCTAATACCAGATAGAAGTTGAGAATATTGAAAATTTGTTTCTTATCGAAAGAGGTGAACGTTTTAAAATTATCCATATCTCTTTAAAATTGAATGGAAAAATTTTCATCGAGTTAACATTTCTCGTATCATTTTAAAATTGAATGAAATGTTCTAATAACGGTTCGTAATTGAAAGTTTGAAAATTCATTCCACTTACCAATACAGTTGAACGTTATTTTGCGTATCTATCTACGATTCGATCATTATAGAACGTTGATAGGATTTAACTTAGGTGAGTGGGGTGGGGTTGGGGGTTGGGGACAGGGTGTTAAGATTTCTAACTAAGTAAGCGTGGAAATAAGTCTTCGTTGAATATTCAAAAAGGTCGTTAAGTATACTACGGTAGATCAATTCGATTCTCGTGCGAGAGACGAGAAATGTGTATCAAGAGAGACGCTGAGGGATTGAAAGAATGAATGTGAAAGAAAGAGAGAATAAAAGAGAAAAAGAGAGAGAGAGAGAGAGAGAGAGAGAGTTGCATTGGATTTCACCGGGTAGCGAGTGTCTTAAGATTAGAGATGCAAATCCGGTTGAAGGTATTAAAGGTTGAAGAATGTTTCGGTCTCGTCTTCCTTAGTCGTTTCCTGCGTGCTATTCATTTTTTTTTTTTTCGAGTAATTCAACGTTAATAGCTGAGAGAGAGAAAGAGAGAGAGAATTTGTTGTACTTATGGTCAAGTAAAATTAATCTTAGAAGATCTAAAACTAGGGAACTTGGGTATGAAAATAAAATCAACTAGAAAAATAAGAAATAGGTTACTTTTGTTTGAAATGGTATAAAATGTCACATTAATTCTTCCCATTTTGGATTTTTTCCTTTTTTATTAACAGGTATACTCTACTTATATATATGTATTGATGTATGTGGTGTAACGTACGTATGTATATATAGTCTTTTAGATTTTCCATTTAAAGAGAATCGTTGTACCCTGAAGCTTCGTGCGAATAAACGAACAAACGAACAAACGAACTGACGAATGAACTAACGCACATAAGATAGAAGAGAGACAGAGAGAGAGAGAGAGAAAGAGAGTAGGAAAAGATAGCATGGTGATCCTAAAGGAAATAAAGCCGTATAAATATTTAACGTTTCACCAGATGGAAACTTCAAAGTAAAAAGTATTCTATCGCGCGAATATGGTAATAACGTGTCCTATTTGTAGAAGCGTATTTTATTGTTAGATGTTTTCAGTAGATTCGGTGTATTTCTCTATCAAAAGGGTACTCAACGGGAGAATTAAAAGAAAAAAGAAGTAAAAATAGAAGGAAAACGAGAGAGAGAGAGAGAGAGAAAGAGAGAGAAAGAGAAGTTTAAATTATCGGAGGTACTCTTCAATACTAATCATCTTTTCAATTAACATCTATATTTATATATATATTATAAATCTACTTGGCCTCGTAAAAGAAAAAATTAGATTATTTCGAAAGCTTCGAGAAAATTCATGTCCCCCAACTCGATCGATTCGTTTCTATATATATATATATATATTTTCTTTTTCCATTAATATCTACTGGAAGTTGTAGCAAGTCGAAGTTAAAAAAAAAAAAAAAAAAAAAGAAAGAAAAAAAATATTCTCCCGCGCAACTACTAAGCATCTAATTTACCCCATTTTCTTCCCCTACTTCGGACATATCCACAGCTTATACACGTTACGTAGCAACGATGTGGTGTACAACGATTGATGACGACCGTCGAACGGAAACATTATGAAAATCGATCCCAGTAGTGCACGCGAAACGTATAGTAAGGTTTTACTGAACTTCATAGAAAACGAGAATTTGTATTATACAAATAGAATTTACAAATAAAATAACAAATAAAATTAATCAAAAACACAGAAAGAAGGATAATAACGGGATAGAGAAAGATGAAGAAAATTAAATTAAACTATTTGATCCTTGAGTTCGTATTTCAAATATATATTTTCTCTCTCGTATTTTTCCCCCATTTCAATTTATACAAGTTTGTTTGATATTTATATATATATTTATATATATATTTTTTTATATATATATATTTGTTGATATATATGTGTACATAATTAATACATATAGGTATAGATGTATAGAGGTAGATTAGAACAGCTCGCACACCTAATATCCTATCGCATCGAATTTTGTACAGAGTTGAGAGAGAACGAATAACGATTGTATAACAATAGACAATGGGGGCTGGGACTTTCAGCGGGCGCGGGCATTGTGGTAGAGCGGATGTTGTATAACGGTTACCCAGCGAAGAGGAACAAGACGGGAGTAGCAAACCGTAAAAGCCACGAAAGTCTGAATTTTCTTTCTCTCTCTTTCTCTCTCGCTCTGTTTCTGTCTCTTTTGCTCTTGCTTTATATCCCCTGGTATATTTACCACGTTCGCATGATTCGAAATAAAATGGAACGACGACTGGTCGTATTTTTATCGTTAGGTTAAATTTTCAAATTTGCCCTCCCCCCAGATAAATATTTCTAGGGGCAAATTTTCCCCTAGATAGACGGAAATCGTCTTCATTTTTTTCTTCTTTTTTTTTTGTTCTCCAGTAAAGTAACATATTATACCTTTTATCATTTGGAAAGTTCTCTCGTTAAAACTCAAAGCGTGAAAGTAGGATTCTTTTATTTCTTTTTTCTTCCTTTTTAATAACAGTACAACACAACGAACGAGATTTTACGATAAGAAAGTTTGAGGTTAAGTTGTTTCTTGGGCGAATCGTGAAAATATTTATAAGACGAAGGAATATATCTAGAAACGATACCGTTTCTTCCTTCGGTAATAACTCTATAAACTCCGATGTGGCCTCGAACGCGATCATTTTCCGTGAAGCGTCGTCGTCATTCGCACAGGAAGTACTCGTCCGACCGGAACAAATGACAGCGTCCCTAACAGTGTGTCGCGTCTGGCGCATAAGTTGACCATACCAATGAACAATCCTACTGACCTAACTCGAGAGAAATACATTTTGCTTTACTATACCTTAGTTCAGTGTTACCTATTTATTTTCCTTGTTTGCTTTTAAACTAACAACTTATTTCTTCTTATTACTTCGCGTTAAATACATATGTTAACTTTAAATAATAAGTAAAAAAAAGAAAAAAAAGAAAATAAAACTAGAAATTATTTCCTACAAACGAGATTAACTATTCCACCATTATTAGCGTAACTTCAAAAGAATCATTATATTATTTGTACAAGTGTTTCTACGATCGATTAATATTCGTATCTATCTTCCATCGCAAAACATTTTCATGGATTTTCCGATATAAAATAAAAGAAAAAAAAAGAATAGGCGCTTTTAATAGAACTACACAAAACAAGAATAATCTATGAAATTAAACATCATTTCTATTGGATGAAAGATTTTTTCTATGGGTATTGCAAAGGTGTTCTTCATTGATTTTAGACAATAATCACGTATACGTAATCAGTACTGTGAATGATAGAGATGCATCGATTTTACGTTGTACAATACGAACTAAAGACCAAGCAAGAGTACGAGAGAGAGAGAGACAGATAGATGAATAAAGAGATAGCGAACATAATCGGCCTGTAATCTGGCATTCAAAGGTTCGCTTTGTAGGCTACTGAGAGAATGAAGAGGGCTCGTTCCTTGAACCATCACACAAGATCGATATCACGTCGACGGAAGCTGCGCGTATCATCGCGTGGACCGGATACGATCAACATAAAGTATTCTCACCGCGAAATGATGGTCTAACCTTGGAACATAAAGACACTCTTCTTCTTTTACCACTACTACTGGTGTCTTAGTGCATACTATGTATCTTTTTAACAGATGCACAAGCTAGTTGGACGAATCATCAGCTTTTGCTGAAGAAAAAGAGGTCGCCCCCGAATCCTCCTTTTTTTTTTGTCTCCTTCCCAACCCCCCAATCCCCACTTCGCACCCTTCTTTCCTTCCTTTCTTTCTTTCTTCGTAATTTCTTTTTTTGTTTTTTCTCTTCTAGTTACAGCAGTCGTTCTGTGACTACTACTACACAACTACTACTACTACTGTTTTTCTTCTGCACACCGTTCGACTTCGGTGCACTCTCTGCTCTTTCTACTATTTTTTTGTTTCTATCTCTTTCTCTCTCTCTCTCTCTCTTGTTTTCTTTCTTTCACTTGACATTTATGTCTTTTCCGTCACTCTAATTCCTCTAGGAGAGATCATTCGCGTTCATTGTCCCGCTGACGTAGAAAGTGTGAATTTATCTTATGCCGGTCACTTTTTTGTTTTATGAACAAAAATATATTAGACGTGGAAGGAAAGTATTATAAATAATTATAATTGATTTTATATATATCAAATTTAATGACAATTCAATATTGTAGTTTTATCTGTTAACCCGTCTACTTTGCATTACAAGTTAATGCGTCAATGTATATTAATGAAATTGCGTTGGTCTCTTGCGATAAGATAAATTATAGTTTGACGTAGTCACTTTTTTTATTTAAAGTTTTGTCTGTGTGTGTGTGTGTCTGTGTGATTGTTATTTTGAGAGAATTAATATATATATAAATTTTTATATTAATTTATTTCAGAGGATTTTTCTCTATTATGAAAAATCATGATTGGATTGTTATTATGATTAGGTTACGTATTGCTTTGTCTCTAATATAAGATTAGATACGTGTTTAATACGTAACACGCTATCGTGTTTTATAAAACGTGCAAAATGTTCAACTTGCGGTTACATTTCCGTGCTTCTCTCGATTGGTCGAGAGGTATATTTTGTAAAATGAGAGAGTTGACATACGACCTCGTTCGATTCGTGTAAAACTGATATTTTAACTATGGCGGGGGGAGGGGGAGGGGGTCGTAATACTTATTTCCAAACATGTCATTGACCAAAGTAAAAGATGCGGTCAGAAGAGTTCCATCTACGTTAAACGTAAAAAAATGTCATCTAACGATGCTTTGAACATTTCCATAAATTTTTTTTTCTCTGTTTTTCTTTTTTAAACATTACCAACGAACAATGAGGGTCTATCTTTTAAATTCTTTTCGTCGTCGTCGTCATTTCTCCTATGTGTATTTACGTTTTATATGTATACATATGTTAGGTACATATTTTTCGTTTTATACATACACAAGGATTCTCTCAACGAATGAGATATGAAAAAAAAAAAAAACAAAGAAAAATAGCAGCTTGCTTTTCGAGAATTGAACGACGATACGTCACCGTGAAATTCCTCTCCATTATCCTGAAACCCAAATTGAGGTTATGCGAACTGGTCCAGTTCTTTTTTACCGTTCTTTTTCTTTCTTCCGCGTGATATTATTTCCTTTCCCCGTTTATTCAACGTGATGAAAGTTAAGTAAGAAATTATTGATTCTCGATCATGATTTTCTCGAAAATCTCTTTGTAAAATTTATATCGGTCGCGATTAGATTGATCGTAATAAAAAAAGAAAATAAAAAATCAAAATAATAATGGTAAATATATTATCATTGCAAGTAATTATTTTTCTATAGATAATTTAATCCTTTTCATTGTATATATAGTTCTCGTTGTAATTGCATTTTAAGTGTATAGTATTTCAGTCGATTTAGAAATTGCACAGGTGATTTCTGAGAAAGGTTAAATCGATAAGATTCGCCATTGCCACTGAGGTAATCGAATATACCAAATTAATAGCTATTCGGAAATGCTTGATTACTAGCATTCATGTTATACTACTAACTGGTCGAACTCTGCTGATATTCATTAACTTATGAGTGTATTTATATGCATCTGTCTGTGTGTATATGTGTTTCCGTGTCTGTCTTTTAACATCTAGGAATCTAGCAATCTACAATCTAAACCAATGTTTCTATTAGCGTTAGTATTTTTAATAGTATTTGTTTAACGTTAGTCTCTAATTATTCTACGAATGGTAATAATATTTATTTATCAGACGATAAATAAATCTTTTCAAACTTCATTTCGGTGATACTTCCAATTAATGCTTTTAGTTGCGTTAAATTAAACGATCAACGCGTATCGATCACCCATACGCACAACAAACAAACACATACATATATACATACATACATACATACACGCGTGGGAGTATTTGCTGATACATATGCATATTCATAGAGATCGTAAATAGTTTTACATGTTTTTTAACATTTCTTTTTTTTTAATCAACATGTATTTCAACACATAAATAATAGAATAAAATTACCATGAAAATTCAAACGATTGTTTTTACACAGAGTGAGAGATAGAGAGAGAGAGAGAGAGAGAGGGTTTGAAAATGTTCGCACGAGATTATACCAACGTTCTTGCGTCGACCTCGGCCATTTATACGACACACTAGAGTTCCTATCTATGTAATAAACCGTTTCCGGACATATGTTACACGAGAGTGCATTTTCGATCTATTTCATTGTACTAATACTATTGTACGTATTCAAATAATTATTTTTTCTTCTTTTTTTAATATTTCATTGTTCAATATGTCACAACATATACATATATTTACTTATATTACGTATTAATAGAAGAAACTTCATAAAATGAAATTTTAACCAAAGAGAAACAAACGAAGCAACTCGAATACTCTTCTATCTTTCATCATTATGAAATGATAAACAGTTTGTTGTTAAAAATTTGAATGGTGATATATATTTTAAAAAAGAGCATCATAAAAAGTACTCTTATGTGACCCATCAAGCGCCACGCAGGTCAGCAACCTGAAACGAGTTTGACGCTGCTTTATTTGCTTTATTGATTGCCTCTTCCTTTAGCCATACATGGCATCACGCTGATACTCGTAAAAAAAAAGAAATAAAAAAAAAATAACAAAAAAATAAAAACAAAATTCTACTTTTTATATACGCAGTTACATCGAACTACCATTGGCGACTTTTAAAAACGCAAAGTTGCGATGGGAGATTGGGGAGTTAAAAAAAAAAAAGAAAAAAAAGATTTACATTCGTGCATATAAATATTTATTTATTTTCTTTACGTGCGTTTTTCTCTCTTTCTCTCTCTTTCTCTATCTAATCCACCATTACTGCGTTAAATTTGAACTTGTTTGTCCTCTTTTTTCGGTGCATTCGCGCATTTCTTTTTTTTGTTTTCTATTCCTTTCTTTTGTTTTCTTTTCTATCTAGAAGGGTAGTAGTACCGTGTTGTACCTTCCCTTGTTCGATATTGATTATTATTTACTTCACGGTCTATCGAAGTTTCTTTCCGAAAGGGAAAGGAAAGGAAAGGAAAGGAAAGGAAAGAAGAAGAAGAAAAAAAAAATGGCCGACCGTTCTGTCGTTCGTCATGCGTTCCTTTTCATATTCATGTTAAAGTAAAGCGTCGTCACGCGAGTTTAAATGAATAGAGAAAACCGTTATAATAAATTACGGACGCGTTAACGAACGTTTCTTTTGTGGTCATTTGTTTGTTTTTTCTTTTCTTTTTTCTTTTTCTTTTTCTTTTTCTTTTTCTTTTTAATTAAAAAGAGATCGTCTTTAGAGTAAAAGACAGATGTATTATAGACAACGCGACGCGTTTAGAATTCTTTGCATTTCATGAGCGCATTTAAACAAAGGTCGTTCGTTTCTTACCATTTGCGCGCATCTAATTTGTATTCAATAGAATACGTCTACGTCGATAACGTAGGAAATTGATTTTTCGTATTAAAGTATCAAATATTTAACTAGGCGAATTCGATCAATTATAAAACGATTTAATATTCGACACACTTCGCATTTATTTATTTCGTTTAAAATACGTTTAATCGGTTAAAATTTATGATGAAAAAACAAAAAAAAGAAAAAGAAGAACGATCGAATAATATATATATATATATATGTTTTCTTAAATATTAACTCATTTTTTTTTTCATTCGATTAAATAAATATATTATTAACTTAATTTATTCATTTGGAATTTGCTTGCAAATATCCGTAAAAACTGCGCTATCAGCCGTATTTTTTTAATAGCTCTTCTACTTCAGGGAACAATTATGATGCCTGGTTTGACGGATATGCACGTATATATGCATATATATATACATATATACAAATATGTTATATATACGTACACATCTCTTGTTCGCACGCGCGCGAATACGTTCGTACACACACACACATATATATACGTATATACATATATGTATTGACTACTTGCATGAGCGAGTGCAATGTGTTATACACCAGTGATCCGTGTTCCTGAGCATAGAATTTTACACGCACGCTTAAATTTGGCAAGAACGCACTCGACTTGGCAACCTTGCTAACAAGTTAGTGGTACAGACAAAATCCGTAATTGTAGTTCGG
This sequence comes from Polistes fuscatus, assembly GCF_010416935.1. Classification (NCBI taxonomy): domain Eukaryota; kingdom Metazoa; phylum Arthropoda; class Insecta; order Hymenoptera; family Vespidae; genus Polistes; species Polistes fuscatus. Next base: position 1,533,195 of record NW_025113096.1, read on the forward strand.
TAAATGTCCGCACTTACGATGTAGAGTGCGCCATGTTACTGCTTCGTACTATAGTATGTGTCGGTAATTCAGAACTCGCAGTGGATAAAAGTAAGACATAAATTGCAAGTATATTCTCTCATAAAGTTTGTTTTTTTTAATGCTTGTATATAGAATCGTACATATTACATACTTATTCACAATTTATATTAAATGGAACGATATATATCGTAAAATAAATTCATTACTAATAGCAGATACTATACAGTTTAGCATTCAATTAATATAGCGTTAATCAGTTTTATCGTAAAATGTAAAATGTCTTTTCATGCGAATATTACCTTCTTCTCCTTTGTAATCTTTTTTTTTTCCTTTTTTCTTTTACACTCGACTTATAATCGCAAGTAGTTGAAATATTTTATAAGGTCGATGGGAACCGTATAACCGTTTTACATTCTGCCGGTAATAAAAGTGTCGCTTATAAAATATTAAAAGGTAAGAGAGAAGGCAAAAGGTAACGTCGAACTATCGACGAGAAGGCAAAAGAAAAAAAAAGAAAGTTAGCTTGAATTTCATTTAATAATCCGATGGATGCTAGGGAATCTGTAGTTAGTGATTATATGCAAGTGTGTATATGCAAGGATCGATGAAAAAGAGAGAGAATAAGAGAGAAAGAGAGAGAGAGAGAGATAGATATATAAGAGAGTATATTTTATGCCGGTTATATTCGCATCGAGAGGAGTACGCATGCGCGAGCATTTCTATCGTAGAATAGCGCCATAAGCTCGCGTTGTAATAAAATATTTGAACGACGTAGATAAGCCTGCTTTTGTTCTACGTTTATTCAACTTTGTCTTGCATTTTGTAACGTATAGAAAGTACCAAAGGAGAAGAAGAAGTAGAAGAAGAAGTAGTAGTAGTAGTAGTAGTAGTAGAAGAAGTAGTAGTAGAAGAAGAAGAGTTTGAAATATACATGTAGTATACCATATCTACCTCTTTTATATACCTTTAAAGAAGATATATGTATATTTCTTTTTTCCTTTCATGCATTCTTTAACACCTTGTTTTTTTTTTTCTCATATAATCTATTCGTCATACAATAGTAATATATATATATATATGTATGTGTGTATAATAATAATACACGTATATACTCCTTCCATTTAAGAAAGCGTATCCTTCAGCCGTAACGATTTTTAACAACGTCCAGCAGCAAAGCTTTTAAAATACTAATCCAAGAAACCTCGTCATATCGATCGACGTGCCTTGCTTTACTCTCTTTGGACGTACATAACTCGAGCTCATACTATCCTGATAGAGAATCCTGTAATCCCGTTATATCTAAGGTCTCGCAAACCGTATGAATCATCGTTCGTTCGTTCGAGAACACGAAAAAAAGAAAAAAAGAAAGAATAAAGAAGGGAAAGAAAGAAGGTTCGAAGCAAACGAAGGGTGAATATTCGATCGATAAAATTGACATTGATCCAATAATTCGAATTGAAAACAGAAGAAAAGAAAGAAAATACTTTTTTTACGAGATTAAAGATTTATTTTAACGATCGTTAAAAACACGTTTTACGAGTTCCACCCCCGTTACTAATTACTGATTTCGGTGGTACGTGGTTTATTTTCACTGTCAATTAGTAGAATAAGAAAGGGAAAAAGAAAAAAAAAAATGGTTTTTAAATAGTCGTTAACACAACCACCACTACCACTACCACCATCATCATCATCATCACCAGCAGAGTCAGCCCAGGGTTTCCACTTGAAAGTCGACCACATTCACGCGCGTATGCAGCAGCAACTCCTCGTTATCCGTAAAGCCAAGTGAACCAAGCGAACCCTTTCTTCTCTCACGTTCTTCTTCAGATACTTCTCTTCTCTCTCTCTCCCTCTCTCTCTCTCTTTTTCTTTCTGACCCTTTTTCCTATTACTGCTCTCTCTTTCTCTCAACCTTTCCCTCCCCCTTTCTTCGTCACCAATATTTCTCGGACAGTTGACTCACGACTCGACTCGACTCTATATGGCACCCTGCTTGCTTTGATATTACCCTTTTCTCGTTTCCTCTCACACCCTTATTCCCTTTTTTCTTCTTTTTTTTTTTTAAGCCCGAAGGAAATCACGATTCACCATCCAAAATTGTTCAAGCTTTAAGGTCTCTCTATCTGTGTGTGTGTATGTATATGTATATAGTTGAAAAAAGATGAATACGAGAAGTTTTATCAATAGTTTGATGTCTTGTCATTTAAAAAAATTCAAAAGATAAATCGGTGCACCAATTTTTTTTTCTTCGAATCGTTCTCCCGAGGACTCTTCTCTCGTCCTCGTGTAATTAACAAATTATTATTATCCAATTAAAATGTCAATTACAAAGCGATTGTAATTGTTTTCAACTAATACAAATATGCTTAAGAGACATTTGTATAAGTGAGAAAATATATAAAGTATAAGTAAAAAAAAAATTACACACACATACAGAGATAGTATATATCAGGATCTGTTCAAAGAATAAACGAAGAAATGATATAAGAAATTCTGAACGTACCTAACGTATATACCATATATAACATATATACATATATGTATGTATGTATGTATGTATACGTATTTGGTCTCCTCGCACTACGCAAAAGGCTGGAAATCATTTCACAGCGTATGAATAAGTGATTCGCATGCGGTGCTTGCTTCTTTCGTTCCGGGCGTTGCACAGACACGACGGCGCCAATATATCTGCCTACCTGCCTACCTACCGACCACCCCCTTGTGCCCTCCCCCCTCCCCACGATCCCTCTTCTTCACCTCTTACTCATACTTCGTTTTCCTTCCCTTTCTCTTTATTACCATACCACATCCCTCTATATCTATATCTCTTCCTACTTTGCGCTTTCACTCGGTTGATACTTTTGCCCCACCTTAATCGTCTTCTTCTTCTTCTTCTTCTTCATCTTCATCTTCTTCTTCTTGTACGCTTTATGCCTTCTTTAGCACCCGGGTTCTGGTTAAACTCGAAACTTTTCAATCCTCCTCTCGTCGTTTTCTTATGCGCCCCGTTTGAGGATTCGTTATTGAGCCCACTAGAATCCGCGAAATTTAAACTTCCAACCTTAAGAGGCTTTCTTACTTTTTCTTTTTTTTTTTTTACTTCATTTTTTATCCCTTTCCATAATGAAAACGACGACGAGGAGGAGGAGGAGGAAGAGGAGGACTAGGACGAAAGGGGAGGGGGAGGATATGACGACGATGGTTTTGTCGCGTGTCGTGTTGCCAGGAAAAATAGGTGAACTTTGAACGATTTCTTTCAGTTGGTTGTATATTTGTGAAATAGGGTCGCGAGACTGTGATAATCATCTTCTCCATGTAATATTTATATGTATATTTTACGCTCGTTATATGTCGTTAAAACGCTTCGACGTATTCGAGCAACGTTATATTACTTTATCTAATGACTCATACGTCGCACCATTAAAAAAAGAAAAAAATAATATAGAAAGGAAAACTATTGTGGATCCTTCTAATCATTTATAATTATATTTTTCTCACAATCAGCGTAGAATTATATCAATGCATATACGTGATATATTTTTATTTTAAAATATTTCGAATTTGTTTATTTATATTTTATTTTATTATTTTTTTATTATTATTTTTAATATTTTATTATGTTAAAATATTTCGAATTAGTTTATTTATATTTTATTTTATTATTTTTTTATTATTATTTTTAATATTTTATTATGTTAAAATATTTCGAATTAGTTTATTTATATTTTATTTTATTATTTTTTTATTATTATTTTTAATATTTTATTATGTTAAAATATTTCGAATTAGTTTATTTATATATATGTATTAAAGTTAACTAAAAGTTCGTGCGTGTTAATTAATATTTTCGAAAGTAAAGTAAATTTTACGAAAAAAACAATCCGTTATGATGCAATTTCGAAGTAAAGTTTCGATACAATATACGCACCGAACTTTTTGTTCACCGTAATATATTTGGCATCATTAAAAAAAAAAAGGAAACGAAAAATATTCGATCATTCTTATCTTTTATAATTCTATTATTCTCAGCTAGTAATATAAATATGTTTATTATAATTTGAAAATATCTCGAATTAGTTTATATATATATATGTATTAAAGTTAACTAAAAGTTCGTGCGTGTTAATTAATATTTTCGAAAGTAAAGTAAATTTTACGAAAAAAACAATCCGTTATGATGCAATTTCGAAGTAAAGTTTCGATACAATATACGCACCGAACTTTTTGTTCACCGTAATATATTTGGCATCATTAAAAAAAAAAAGGAAACGAAAAATATTGGATCATTCTTATCTTTTATAATTCTATTATTCTCAGCTAGTAATATAAATATGTTTATTATAATTTGAAAATATCTGGAATTAGTTTACATATATAAATGTATATAATTTGATATAGATTGTTCGTATTTATTTAACTAACAATATGGAGGTCCAACATCTTCCGTTTAAAGGGTATCTCTTTAATCTTCTTTATCGTCCTTTTCGTATTTTTTTTTTTTCAGGTGCGCACGTTGTTCGTGAGCGGCTTACCGATGGACGCCAAGCCTCGAGAACTGTACCTGCTGTTCAGAGCATACGAGGTCAGCACACGAATTAACTATTATTTTCTTTTATTTTCTTTTTCTTTCCTTTTTATATCTTTTTTTCCCCCTTTTTTTGTTCCTTCTCTTTCTCTCTCTTTCTATTGTCTTCTTTCTTGCACCCCCTCTACTATTTTATTATTCATCGCAACAGTAGGACTGACACGTAAGGGAGTAGAACTTAATCGTCTCGTTTTTTTTCTTTTTTTTTTCTTTTTATTTCTTCTTTTGGTCCCTTTTTCTTTTTCATTTTCTTTTTTTTTCTTTTTCTTTTTTCGGTTTTTCATTTAATAACTTGTTCTTCGTTCATACACGGAGGGGGTGGTGGTATACATTGAATAATAAAATAAAATAAAATTTTTATAACGATATCGATTATTATCGATCGATTTTTTTTATTATTTTTCGATTTCCCTTTACGATCAATGATAGCGCATAGCACGAGCTAGCGAATATAATTTTATTTTTTTATTTCGTTCCAGGGTTACGAGGGATCGTTGCTGAAGGTTACGAGTAAAAATGGGAAGACGGCGTCGGTGAGTTTGATATTTTAAATAATAATTAAATGAATCGTTTATTCAGACAATTATTTTATAATCTTACCTTTCGCGATTATTTAATCACGAAGTTAGTCGAGAAACCGTGCAGGAATCAATTATTACACGAGTATAGAATACTTTTCTACAAATTTGTACGATAAATAATTAATTGTTCTTCGATCGAATTAAATATTTGAGAAAAATAAAAAAGAAACAACAAAATCCCACTTTATTTTCCCCATATACAATACTTTTTTATAATATATTGAGTTAAGGAGACTTGTATTTCCCTATGGTAACGTAGTCGGAAATAAAACAGCAGGGATGATACCGAAATATAAGAAAGTTACGAACGTGGTGGTTGGGGGGGGGAGGAGGAGGGACCATCTTACCTAAGCCATCGATCCGAGTTCCATTTTCGTTAGAAAGTATTCAAATATTTATCGTAAGACACAAATCTACTAACTATTGCAATGATATTAAATTAACGATTTTTTGCAATAGAACAAAAAACAATATTAAATATCAATATTAATTTACGATTTACGTTTAATTACGATAACTTCAAAATCACGTCTATATTATTAATACAAATTGAATAATATTTTTATTAACTTAATTATTAAATTATTTATAATATATTTATAATTTATTAAATCATATAATAATTTTTTATTAACATTGAGAATACGAAAATAACGTTTCGAACGAACACGTGATCAAACATTTTTCATTATCGCGAAGTGTAATAATAAATTTGTGCAAACCTTAACACGCATATTCACCTCCCCTACCGCCATGTATGCGCGCGCGCGCGCGCGCGTTAGCAAAACTTAACCTTATGGTGGTGATGATAATGATGATGGTAGTGATGGTGGTGGTGATGGGCATTGAAATTCGTGGGTGTTCATCGATCCGAAGTTATAATACACGTATGTATAATATATAAAACTTAGATGCAGAGATGCACGTGCATAATGGAGTTACCGATATAAAATACAACAGTTCGGTACTATCCCAAGAGTATAAAGAGGGATGATGATGTGAAAAGTAGGACAATGGACCCAACTGAGAGTGAGAGAGAGAGAGAGAGAGTTAACTTCGGAACGTCCATCTTACGTTCATCATAATTTATTATATTGTCAAACTCGTATAACATATTTCTATTTAAAGGACACACACACTGATATATATTCATGAAAAGTTTAGTCTATGGAGGTTTGCAACGTCATATAAAATAAGTTTCTTTAGTTGTAATCTGTTGTTTCCAGTATACGATTCTTACGTAAACTTTAGTTCGTGTCTTGTCTTTAGTTTTCTTAGGAAAAAAAAATAAAATAAAAGAAAGAAAGAAAAAACAATTCTCGCGGAAAAGTTACGATCAAACGCAAAACTGTGTTATACTTTACCGACCGCATAAGTTTATCCTACACCACCACCACCACTAACCACCACCACCTGGCATCGATAATTCGTGGAATATTTAAAACGACCTTTCTCGTCAAACGTACTAACGCAATGAATAATTCAATGATTCATTCTTACAAACAATATACGCGTGTGCATTGAAAAACCGAAACAACAAAATGAAGAAACGTTTTACTATCGTTAATAGGAAAATAAGATTATTCGAATAACCGATTACTTTTCCTTTCTTTTTTTTTACTTAATATCATCGATAATAAAATGATTATATCGTGAGATTGATTACACTGATTATAAAAAGAACAAATTTCATTTACAATTTCAGCCGGTTGGCTTCGTGACTTTCCATACGAGGGCTGGTGCGGAGGCGGCCAAGCAAGATCTACAGGTAAGAATCCGATTTATTGTATTGTGAGAGAGTGCTTAAGATAAAATAAGATAGGATTCAAGTACCCGGAAAAAAAAGAACAAAAAAAAAAAAAGAAATACCTTACCAGTAAAATCCTCCATCTTTATCTATCTATTTATTTTGTACATATACACACATATATATATATACCATATACCAATCATATGTTTTTAGACGATACGTGCCATGGAATGTTAAAATCCTATGATATTTATCTACATACACCCCTCACCCAACCCTCCCCCACCCCCTCAATTATATTAAAACACACACGTACACACATACACACACACATAAACACATATATACGTATACTGTTTGATTTTAGCGTATATTTTGCACGGATTAACGCTATTTAGTATTTATATTTGTTATATCCTCCCTTAACCACCCCTGGGGTTCACTTTCATGATCCAAGCTTCTTTCATCTGGGGAAAAAAAGCTGCAGTATCGTTTTTCTTTGTTTTTTTTTTTAATTTATACCACCATGTACTAAAGTTAAATAGTAGAGTTTTTGTGTTTTTTCTTTTGTTGTTGTTGTTGTTCCTTTTCTTTAAAAAATTTTTCATAAGAACACTGACCGTATAATACGTTCTATATATTTCCCCCCTTTCCCTCCCAGGAACGTTCTCGTCGAGTAAATAATTTCATAGTTCGTGTAAACACAGTTACACACACACACACACACACAGAGTTTATTATTCGATAAAATTATAATCAAATAGATTAAAGCCGATTTTACTTTACTTTTATCGCGTATAAATGAAATTTAACGTTTTAGCATTCTTTGCAATTTTTTAAATGCGCCTGACCCTCCCCCACTCCCACCCCTGACTCTCCCCAGTCCTCCTCCCCCCCCTCAACTCCTCCTTCTCCTAACGTAAGCAAAAATTACCACCGTGCTTCGATTAACGTTGGTTTTATGCGCCGTTAGTTATTAAACTACTTTCGTATTTTACAAACTAATTGTATAGACGAGAGAATTAGCGTTAGGTGGTAGGCAGGCAGGCAGGTAGGCAAGCAGGTAGCCTAGGTAGGTACTCGTGTAAGCGTTTCTCAACGTTCATAAATATATTCCTTGTTCTTTTCTTTTTTTTTTTTTTCTATTTTTTTTTTCTTTTCCCTCAAAAGCCCACTGATTTGCGTTTGAATCGCGCCCGTTGTTCCCGTAAGTACACCCTTTTGCAGTCAGTAATTGCGAGCATCAGTTTCTACGAGAAGTAGGTTAGAACGACGCTTAAACGTCATGATAATCGTTTGAAGAGTATATAACTAAAGAAAGTAAGAGAGAGAGAGAGAGAGTGAATCGGAACAAAGTTCAATATTTAATTCTCGTTACGTAGTAAACGGCAAACGGGTTTACCCATGTAATATTGATGAACACCGTTTAAAATTATATTCGCTAGGTGTATTCATTTTTATTTTCGAAATACCACTTCCCCCAACCCCTTTCATCCAATTCCTCTGCCAACCCACCTTCCCCTACCCCTACTCCCCCTATTCCTCTCCCGAAAAAATGCATCCGTGGAATTAATGTTATTTGCAAGACCAGATTGACGTCAGCATTCCTAATATTAACTTTGACCCGTTCACGAACGGACGCGGACCACACGAACGGTGATGGTGGTGGTGGTGGTGGTGGTGGTGGTGGTGGTGTTGGTGCCATGTTTTCAAAGCTTTCGGATATCGCTTACGCAAGCGATAGAGCTTTCTGATATATGTACTACTACGTTGGATCTGGTATTATATAAAATACCATTACCTAGTGGTAAATAGGGTGAAAAGGGAGAGGAATTTTACGATCTCTGATTTTATACATTACATGTAGGCATAGGTACACGTATATATAATACGTATTAGATATTTTGATCTACTACACCACTGCAACCGAGCTCACGCTATATTTTGCAAGTATGCAACAATAACAGCAATAACGATTACAATGACAATTATGATGATAACAATAACAAATCGATATAACAACGACAATGATTTAATAGAAACATCCTATTGTCGGATGAACACACATATCTCGCTCTTTCAATCCAATTTAAACGTAGAAAAAGGACTGAGGAACGATCCACTTATTTAATACCACATACGCACATACGTGCTCCTCTTACGCTGAATTCTTACCCGTTATTACTCCCCCTCCCCCAAACCCCTAACCCGTCCACCCAAGACCCTTTTCCGAACCCTCGTGATTGGCACTACCTGTAGATGCATTATTGTCCGATTCATCGTCGCCATTATATATATTATTTATACATATGCACAAAAATATTTATTCAATGATGTATTTATAAAAATCTAAGAATAATTTAAATATCCGAGGAGTATAGTTTTCTTTTTTTATTACGAAGATATTACTATACGTCGTCCTGGGGGTTTAAAAAAAATAAGGTTGAACATGAAAACTTAATGCGATGGCGACGATGGAAAAGGAGACGTTTGCTGAAATGTTGAACGAAAAAGCCTGACCCCATTTTCTTTCTCTCTCTCTCTCTCTCTCTTTTACCACTATCTATCTTTTTTCTGTCTCCTTTTTTTTCTTTTCTTTTCTTTTTTTTTTCTTTTTCTATCTCCACACATATTCACGACCCCAGCTCTCTGTACGTGTGCTCCCGCCCGGTTTACTAATTTAGGGAATCTATTTCCAGCAGGGGGTTAGATTCGATCCTGATATGCCACAAACCATACGTTTGGAATTTGCAAAAAGTAACACAAAGGTTAGCAAACCCAAGCAACCAGCCGCTGCAGCAGCCACCTCGCACCCTGCTCTGATGCACCCTCTAACTGGACGTAAGTATGCACCGCCACTCATTCACTCGCTAACACACTACTCACCTATTCTATTCACCCACTGCACCGATTGTATAAAGAGTATTAAGTATGTACTATATATATATATATTTATATATATAAATAATATATTTTATATATATATATATATGTATATTCTATCCTATTGTTTTATTTTCCTTATCATCTATTTTAAATCCCTCATACGAATATATATACACTTATAGGTATAATAATAATATTATTTAATAATATAACAATAATTTTTGAGACCATCTGTTATTTCATTTTATAATCTCGTGTCTAAGAAATTAGAAACAATGAGAGATAAAGAGAAAAAAATTTATACGAATTATTTAATAATTAATTTTCTAGAATAATGATCGAAGAGTGAAAAATTCTCTTAACCGCGTTATTATTATTTTATCAGCGTGTAATAAAAGAAAGAAAGAAAGAAAAGGTAAGGAGGGACGGTGGTGTGGGTGGGTGGGTGGGTGGTAGGGGGAAGGGGGAAAAAGGAAGAACGAACTGTAACGTTTATCAAAGCGGTTTTTGCGGGTATCGTCGTTCGTTCTACTATCGTACCATGCGCGGTTCTACGCGAAGAGTTGTTTTATCGATTGGTACTTCGAAACATGGCAACTCTAAGCCATCAACAATTTCACTTAAATTACTCACCGTCACGATTGATTTAATCGTCCCTCGTTGTAAATTTATTGTCCGGAATATATGGACGTTTGTCGCAAACGTAGTAGTAGGCACGTTAGCGAGTTTAAATCCGTGACATTAGTGAAAATCTTTACATCTTTTTTTTTTTCCTTTTTTTTCTATTTTTTTTTTCTTTGCATACGATATATGTGCAACCGTAGAGACATCATTTACATACGAAAGTTATTTTCCCTTTTTCTAAGAAACAGGTTGCAAAACGTACGATAAAAATCAAATGCAAAATATAATACGTAGAAATGAATCATTTTAAATGGGTTACTCGTTTTTCATTCGTTTACATTATTAAAAATAAATAATATATGTCAAACTATTATTAGAAACAATATATATATATATATAAATGACGAATTACGTTTTACAAGATAATATTATAATATAATTGTATTTAAATAATATTATGAAATATCTTGAAATAGTATAACATACGAATTTGTATCGAGAAAAACATTAAAATTACATATACATATATATTATAGTAAAAAAAAAATTGAAAATGATTTACAAACGAAGATTATTATTGTTTTAACACGAAATTTTATTCCAGACATAGGAAGTCCATTTTTCGCTGGTGGTCCTGAAATATGGCATCATCCATTGACGGCATATTCAACGGCCGGAGAATTACCTGGCGCATTACAACATGCAACGCTGGTGCATCCAGCGTTACACCCTCAGGTCCCCGTACGTTCCTATCTTTGACTATCAGCAGACAAAGCTCTGGAGCCGCCGACGAGCGCCCCGATGCACGTTAGTGATACACATGATCGTTATATTCGATTATTGAATCATGCGGTGTGCCCAAATAGGAAATTGAAAAATAAAATATTCGACGTTCATGAATACGTCAATTTCATTGACTGAGTGAGAGTGACTCAATGATTAACAATCAGACGATGACTATGACGGTGACGATGACAATGATGATAATGATGACAATGATGAACATAACCTATACCTAACGCATCGGGTTATTCTATCTCGGATCTTTCAATTTCTATATCTATTCAAAATTATATATTTGTTTGACGAATGATATCATTTGTATTAACGTAGAATTGTTTTTAGAAATAATTGTTCTAAAACGTTTTCTAAAAGAAATATATTTATACGTAAAATACTATAGATAATTGAATTTAAAAAGAAATTAATTATATATACCATATTAATATATATAATATATATACTATATTAATAATGGTATAGAAAATTATATATGTAAATATTTCTCTATCGATAAATTATACTTTTTATAAATTATCGATATTTATATTATTATCTTCTCTCTTTTGATATTATATCACAAAATGTTTGAATTCATTTCAGGCACCCATGTCTTTACCGCATCCAACGACTTTAACATCAATACACGCATCCCTGCCACACTTTTTACCATCACCAGCATTGGCATCACCAGTTGGATCGCCCTCGTCACAACCAAATATTGCAGTTAGCAACGCTCCATGTTCAACACTGTTTGTAGCTAATCTCGGTCAATTTGTATCAGAACAGGAGCTCAAGGACATCTTCAGCAGGTCAGAATTTCTTGATAATTTTTATACGCGTACACGAAATTTTACGGATTGATGATAGAGATTCTTCTTTTTTTCTTCTCTTCTTTTATTTTCTTCTTTTTTTTCTGGTTTTTTTTTCTTTTTATTGTTTTGTTGGTTCACACTGAACGATTTGTCCGCAACAATAATTTTGTAACAAATTTGGGCGACGATTGGACCCAAACGATTGGAAAAAAAAAATCGAATTCTCGTCTAGTTTATAATAATCCGACTACGAATGATCGATAAATCGATCGATCGATCGATCAATTTAGAATAGCATCGATGTTGGAATTTTCAAAGTTGACAGTACGTGATCAGCATATTTTTTTGTTCGTTTCTCACACTCATTTCATCACTTTCACACGAATTCGCTAATCGAAGACCAGGAAAACCTTGGGGAGGGGGTAACGAAAAAAAGAAAGCTACGAAAAATTTGATTCTTTATCGCTAAAACGATCGTTTTACAATGGTAACCATTCGAAACACCCACATCACAGGACCTACGAAATTCCAGTGTAGGTTTCTATGCACCTAACACTATTTATCTTCTCTCTCTCTTTCCTATGCACCACACGCGTGGCACCGTTGGCCGAAAACGATGATAAACATTATGCACGAACTATCACCGGCAATTATTGCAAGCAATTACTAACTACCCTTAACCTCCAACCACCTAAACCTTCAAAGCAAACCTCCGCATATCTCCCAAACCAAAAAAGACCCTTTTAGCAGTAAAAAAAAAGCACGTTTTACTATATTTACACTAACTACCCCAATATTCACCCAGTACCTACCCTCAACCCCCTAATTTCCGCATATCTCCCAAATCAAAAAAAAACCCTTTAAGCAAGAAAAAATCACTGTAACATAAAACTTAAAAAAAGCACGTTTTACTATTTACACTAACCACCCTTTTTCTTCACCCAGTACCTACCACCCCTCAACCCCTTAATTTCCGCATATCTCCCGAAACCAATAAGAAACCCTTTAAGCAGCCAAAAAAAAAGAAAAAAAAAAAGAAAAACCTCTGTACAACTAACAAAAGCACGTTTTATCTTATTTATGCACAGTTACCATGGTTTCTCCCGGCTTCGTATGCACACGAAGGGAGGGTCACCGGTGGCCTTCGTCGAATATCAAGACGTACGCTACGCGGCACAGGCGATGTCCGCTCTCCAGGGGTCCCTTCTCCTCTCCTCCGACCGAGGAGCGATAAGAATCGAATATGCAAAATCAAAAATGGCCGAGGTGGGCTTTACAAATTTCTGGATCGAAGTAGGTTTCATTTTGTCTATGATAACACAACCAACAATATTACCGGCTTCAATTTATTCATTCTATATCTTCTTTTTTTTTTTATTTTTTCGACTCTCTTACTTTTATTATTATTATTGTTATTGTTATTATTATTATTATTATTAACCGTGAGATATATACATATTTATATATATATGATATTTGAATTACGCGCGCAAATTTTACCCTCGATGGTCTTACTTCAAGTATTTTTTATATAAATAATTATTTATTTATTTATTTATTTGTCTACGTACACGAATCTAAGCCACTCGGATCCTTCCCAATCCTTCTTTTCCACGTTCATTTTTTATCTAGCATCCCCCACCGCCCCCCCCCTCCTCCCTTCGACCCACAAGTTAACGCACACGCCTAATGGTTTTTTTTTTTAATGCTGATTAGCTAGCTAATTCCTCCTACCCCGCACCGATTCTAATTCCATCATTGTAATAAAGAAAGTAGAAGGATATTATAATAGTACAACGATCGTGATCTTTTCTACGTAGCATTATTAGACATATGTAGGTATGTGTGTATGTATGGATGTATGTATGTATGTAGGTACATTGATTATTTTTACAGAAGGGATGTGATCACGAACACGACATTGCATTTTTTGTTTTTTTCCTTTTTTTTTCTTCTCGTTGGTAGTTATGCGATATAAATTGGCCACGTTGGATCATAGAATCCGCCATTATTTTTTGCTTTTGGGTTTTTACTTTTCCTCTATCTTCTTCTTCTTCTTTCGTCTTCTTTCGTCTTGTTTTTGTTTTCTCTCTATTTCCGATGTTTAATTTTTAAAGTTTGCAGTCGCGATCTCATCAAATGCGTCAGATGTTGTTCAACAATTTCCATTTTCTTTTCAATTTTAACGTTCTAGGATTTACTTTTCGCGAATAATATTCGCTGATTATTATTATGTAATTGTATTTGTTTTTAAAGACCGTTTTTTATCTCTCGCTCGCGCTCTCGTCTTTTTTTTAGATTTAATATTACGGTTAAATAGCTTTGTTTGTTTGTCGATTAAATAATTTCTTTTAACGTATGCTGTATAAAAATGTTATAAACAATAATAAATATATTGGAATATTCTTATTAAAAATAAATTACTTCTTTTTTTAAATTTTACAAAATACGTTTACTTATTGTTAGATCAATTCGAACGATATTCGAGATTAAAAAAATAAAAAAAAAGTATTCTTAGTTAATTTTGTAATTTTAAATGTTAACAAACGATTAGGAAAAAAAGTATCAAAACATTTCGTCTATTAAAATCTTTTAGTAATAATATTAAACGAAGTTATACATTTTTAAATTATTTCAATTTTATTCTACACGTAATTCTGGGTTTGGTAGTTTAGGAAAAAAATTTTATTATTACGAATTTTTTATTTATCCGTTTTAATTAATAAAGAAGAACAGAACGAGGTATATACAAGAAAGATCTCTTTTGTAATCACATAAAAATAATAATAATAATAATAATAATAATAATAATAATAATAATGACAATGCAACTAATGCGTTCTGTTAACTTTGAAAATTACTTTATTTTGACGTTTCCATTTATTTTCCGTGATTCTCTCTCTTCGTTCCTTTGTTATTATTATATTTCTCTCTCTTTCGAGCAAAATGATCAAATTAATTCCGATTTTTAATATCAACGTAATAAACAAACGATATACGAAGGGTTGATTTAAAATAACAATAATTATAGTCGAATTGCAAAATTATTTTCCGACATTTTTTAAATATAAACAAAAAAAGAAATAGCAATTTTATTCGTAGATAGATAATTTAACAATTATCAATTAAAAAAGAGAGATTCTAATTATTTAAAATTTATTTTCTCAGGGATCAAAGAGAGAAGAAAACGGGCACCATTAAGATCGACATTAACGGCATATAAGAAGAAAAAAACGAAGAAATAGAAGAAAAAAAAGAAGAAGATAAAGAAGAGGAACAAAAAAAGAAAAAAAATAAAGCAAGGGAAAAGTTATATGGCATATTCTTACCACGAAGAAGAAAACAAAGAAATGTGCTGGGTGTTCATAATAAATTGGAAGATTTCGTTACGGGGTTAGAGGGATGGGGGGTTACAAAACATCACTAATAACGTTAATATATAATGATAAAATTATTAAAAAAAAAAAACAACGGGAAATGCAGCACAAGAAAATAACAAAAAGAACACGACAATGGGTGGGTGGGTGGGGTTGGGGGACGGGGGATGTTACATCCGGCGTTCAAATTTTCCAATTTCGAATGGAAAATAGAATAGATAGACGCGTATTAATCTATCGTTAAGGGAAACACATAACATACATAAATACATACACGTACACGTACACGTAAACGTTTACACGTTAAAATACAAATAGAGAAAAAGTAGGAGGAGAGAAATTGGAATGGTAGAGAGGGGTGGGGTGGGGGTTAACGAGAGAAATGATTTTTGAAAAATAAAAAAAGAAAAAAGGGGGGGGACGGGGTGAGTCGTTCCGCCTTTGATCCTAGTGCATCTCAAGTAGATAAATTTTGTAATTTTATTCGGCGCAATGGCGTTGGTTTCGCGCGTCTAGCCGGGGGGCCCAATAATAATCATAATATATTACATGCATATAATATTTTTCAAGGATTTATCTTTAAACCGATTCTCGTAGCCGTGCGATTTTTCCCCCTCTTTTTTTATTTTTTATTTTTATTAATTACGATTATTATTATTTATTTATTTTTGATGGATTTTAAATATTCGGGATGGACGACGACGAAGTTAGAGAAGAAGAAAAAACGAATAAGAAGAAGAAGAAGAGGATAACGAAAAATGAGAATTAAAGAATAAAAGATTATAATATTCTGAGTGAGATAAAGTGAGAATGTGTACGAGTAAGAAATAAATAAAGAGAGAAAGAGAGAGGAAAACAAAATGGCGAAACAAGTAAATGGTTGAAGAAATTTTGACAAAAGTCAACGTTATAAGGAGAAAAAAAAAAGAAAAAAGATAAAGAAAACGAACAGAGACGAAAGTTCATACATATCCGGGGGGGAGAGTTAAATGTAATAAACTAATTATGATGCTAAATTTAAAAAGCGCAAAGCTCCGTGCTTTGTGCGTAGCCTTGTTGGTCGAAAGAGACGATCGGTTCTTATTATAAATAATTGTAAAGAAAAAAACAAAGGGTGACACTTTAAACACAAACAAAATAATATGAATTAAGAAGAAAGAAAAAGTAACGAGGT
>NW_025113096.1:1572250-1602553 GCF_010416935.1 Polistes fuscatus
ATGATACATTGCAATATTGTGATTATTATTTTATCTTATTTTTCTTTATTAATTTTATTTGATATATCAAAAGTATGATAAAATTTTATCCTCGTAATCTTCGTTTATCTCATTACTTCAATCTTCATATTCGTTCCTGGATTTATTAGTATTTTTTTTATAAAAATCACCGATTTTTCTGTGAAATTGACTCAACCGTGACCAATAAACGTATAGTTATGAGTTATTATTAATATTACGTCACGAGTAAAAACATGTCATTTGCTTCCTTTTTGCATTTTATATTCTTTTCACGATCATCTTTACTTCCGTTCAATATTATCTTTACACGTATTACTTTCAAACTTATTCTAACACGATACATGTTTTAATGCAAATTACGTAAAACTGCGATAAAGATATATAACAATATAAATATATTATAATATAAATAAAAAAAACAAGTTATATTTATCGAACAAATCATTTGTATCAATTTTATATCGTTAATTACGTTAATTAATAAAATTGACAAAATAAAAGAACACACACACACGTGCAAAGAAAACGTAAATATAATATTAAAAAAAAAAAAATAATTCATCCATCAATCGACAGGAATATTTCAATTGCCAAGTTCCAATGTATTAGCTTACTTACACGTATTCCTTTCAAACTTACTCTAACACGATACATGTTTTAATGCAAATTACGTAAACTGCAATAAAAATATTATAATATAAATATATTTAATATAAATATATTATAATATAAATAAAAAAACAAGTTATATTTATCGAACAAATTGATCGATTATTTTGTATCAAATTAAAATCGTTAATTACGTTGATTAATAAAATTGACAAAATAAAAGAACAAACACACACACAGACACAAAGAAAACGTAAATATAATATTAAAAAAAAAAAATAATTCATCCATCAATCGACCGGAATATTTCAATTGCCAAGTTCCAATGTATTAGCTTACTTACACGTATTTCTTTCAAACTATTCTAACGCGATACATGTTTTTAATGCAAATTACGTAAACTGCGATAAAGATATATTACAATATAAATATATTATAATATAATAAAAAAACAAGTTATATTTATCGAACAAATTATTTGTATCAATTTTATATCGTTAATTGCGTTAATTAATAAAATTGACAAAATAAAAGAACAAACACACACACACAGACACAAAGAAAACGTAAATATAATATTAAAAAAAAAAAAAATAATTCATCCATCAATCGACCGGAATATTTCAATTGCCAAGTTCCAATGTATTAGCTTACTTACACGTATTCCTTTCAAACTTACTCTAACACGATACATGTTTTAATGCAAATTACGTAAACTGCAATAAAAATATTATAATATAAATATATTTTAATATAAATATTATAATATAAATAAAAAAACAAGTTATATTTATCGAACAAATTGATCGATTATTTTGTATCAAATTAAAATCGTTAATTACGTTAATTAATAAAATTGACAAAATAAAAGAACAAACACACACACAGACACAAAGAAAACGTAAATATAATATTAAAAAAAAAAAAATAATTCATCCATCAATCGACCGGAATATTTCAATTGCCAAGTTCCAATGTATTAGCTTACTTACACGTATTCCTTTCAAACTTACTCTAACACGATACATGTTTTAATGCAAATTACGTAAAACTGCAATAAAAATATATTATAATATAAATATATTTTAATATAAATATATTATAATATAAATAAAAAAACAAGTTATATTTATCGAACAAATTGATCGATTATTTTGTATCAAATTAAAATCGTTAATTACGTTAATTAATAAAATTGACAAAATAAAAGAACAAACACACACACACACGCAAAGAAAACGTAAATATAATATTAAAAAAAAAAAAATTATAATCCATCCATCAATCGACCGGAATATTTCAATTGCCAAGTTCCAATGTATTAGCTTACTTACACGTATTCCTTTCAAACTTATTCTAACACGATACATGTTTTAATGCAAATTACGTAAAACTGCAATAAAAATATATTACAATATAAATATATTATAATATAAATAAAAAAACCAGTTATATTTATCGAACAAATTATTTTGTATCAATTTTATATCGTTAATTACGTTAATTAATAAAATTGACAAAATAAAAGAACAAACACACACACACACAGACACAAAGAAAACGTAAATATAATATTAAAAAAAAAAAATATTTAATCCATCCATCAATCGACCGGAATATTTCAATTGCCAAGTTCCAATGTATTAGCTTATTCGTTCAAGGTGAAATGATGACGTAGCGTTACACGCTAGAAATGATATTACTAGACAAACGAGAATAAGAAAGATAGAGAATACAGAATTAAAGAGAGAAACGAGGCATCAGATTGTTGCAACGTCAGTCGATTTATTAGCTCTTGACCTTGTTAAATACTCCCAACAGAGAATTTTTTTCATTCTTTCTTTTTTTTTTCCTTTTTTATCGTCTCCTTTGGATATCAAACATTTATGTGCTTGCATATTACATGCAAGTGTTGTAATAAATATTAAATACCGAGAATAACAAGGTAACAACCTAATATGGTAATTTGTTGTTGCACGAATGGGAAAGATAATAGTCATATGTTAATAGTGATACGATAATAGTGTTAGAATAATTATTATTTTTTTTCTTTAACATTTGTTTTTGTCTTTATTTATTACGAAGAAAAATGACATAGTGAATTACAGTGTGTCTATTTGTGTGTGTGAGTGTATGTGTGTGTGTGTGTATGTAAGAGAGAAAGAAAAAGAGTTAGAGAATTAGTGTGTATGTGTGTGAAAAGGGGTGGGGTGGGGGGAGAAAGAGAGATAGGAATGATTACGTGTATGCGTGCGAGAGAAAGAAAGAGAAAAAATGAACATAATCGAAATGCGAGAAGTCTTTCCGTAATACCTGCACTTATCTCAGGCGCTACGTCAAAGCATCCTAATGCATTATTATGGCAGCGCTTGCTATCAAGCAAATAGTTTGCTATCGGCCTAGGTCTAGTGCGGTTACGATCAAAAATGGAGCAGAAATCTATGTCAGGTACGAGCGAATGAGATTCAATGATAACACGTGAGAACCTCTTGCAAATTATTTTGCAATAATAATTCATTTATCATTTTTTATTATTTTTTATTTTGTTTTTTTGTTTTTTTTTTAATTTTTTTTTTACGAAGAATAATTGTTATTACGATTAAAACGATTTGCATTATTTATTTGATTGCGTTTGTGTGCGTGCGTGTTTGTTTGTTTGTTTATTTTTATATTATATTAGGAATAAGTTGTATGTGTCGAGAATTGCGTGTTTCTTTTTTATTTGATTTGATTTGATTTTTCTTCTTTTTTTCTTTTTTGTCTTTTTACAGATACAGATACGAAAAAGTGGCAAACGTTGTTAAGGAAGTTTGAGAATGACAATGGGCTTGTCATTGAGGAGGCTAAAAATGAAGCTGGATCTAACAAGGGAGACAATTATACGTCGATTATGATCAGAACTCTGGTCTCTGGTAAATTCGGTGACGGTAGACGTTAGTATCGTTTTTATTTATTTCTTATTAATAATTATTATACATCGTTCATTTTTATTTTTATCATATCTTTTCAGTAAGATTGATTTTCTTTTCTCTTCTTTGTTGTATAGATTATAATAAAAAATTTATGACAAAGGTACTTCCGTATACACGCGCAGTATCACAAATGATCAATACGGAAGGATTATATGTAATCGAAGGATACATTTATGAAAAAATATTACCTGTTATCGGTGATTTTGGACCACGTTACGTTTTATTAGACAAGGCCGAAATTATTATGGAGGATTTATCCGAAAAAGGATATACCCTTTGCAAAAGACAAAATCATCTTGATTTGGAACACAGTTTGTTCACCATTCAGGTATTTATTCTTCTTCTTCTCCTTGATAGTTTTTATACCTTTTTATACAATTTTTTGTTAACATCGATAAATCTCTTACGTAAGTTTAAATCTGTATCACAACTATATATATAGATAAGTTAGTATTGTTTCGTAAAAGATAATATATAATACCGAGTATATTACGTATGAAGGATGCGTGCAATTGCAAACACCTGACAAGGTTAATAATCGCTTTGATAAGATATTTACATTTGTTTTTCTCACTTACGTTCCTATAAACGCGTCATCTGGAAAATTTCTATATAATAGTTATTTATGTGTTCTCTGACCTGAAAGAGTGTTGGTAGTTTGGGTGTACGAGACGTGAATATTTTTGGGCCTAGACGTTATTATTATTACATTCGGGATAAAAGCTTATGAAAAACGGCTGGTACGTTGGCAGTTATTTTTCGTTAGAAGATCAACCCTTTTTTTTTATTTGTTTTCTATGATTTGTTATCAATATTATTTAAAAAAAAAAATAGAAAAAATTTAATGAGAAATCTAATAATAATAAGATAGAACAAATTTGGCATCTTATGTAATTTCGTAGTTCATTTTGTAACAAATTATTGTGCATTCAAAAATTGCACATTCATTTATGATAAAGAAATAATTCTAATAGCGAGTTTGTTATTTGGTAATTCGATTACTTTTGCAATGTCATGGATAATATAATAATGTAATTATAAAATTAAAAGTAACAAAAAAATAAAGGAAAAAAAGTAATGAAACAGATGCGAATGTAAAAATGATTATATAATTTTCATAATACTCTTTTTTTTTTATATTCATTTCAGAATTTAGCCAAATGGCACGCAAAATCTTTGTCGATAAAATTGAAGGATCCGGAATATTTCGATAAATTGACAAGTCCCCTGAAGGAAATGATTTTTACGACCGATTCTGTCTCCGTGATTGGCCATACTATTGAGAGTAGTATGGATAGCGGTATCTATAACTTGGAATCGATAAAGGACCCATCGGAAGATATTCGAAAAGTCATAGAACATTTGAAATCATTGAAAAATCAATGCTACAATATTTTGTCAAAGTTGTTCAATTTACCGAAGGATAAATACTTTTGTATTTGTCATGGGGACCCATGGATAAATAATATTTTATATAAATACGATAAGAACGGCAAATTATCGGACTTGAAGTTCGTCGATTATCAAATTGTTAGACACTCATCGGTTGCCACGGATTTTCATTATTTCGTTTATACCAGTGTAAGATCGTGCTACATCGAGAATGATTATGATAAATTGGTGGAACACTATCATCGTCATTTTTCCCGATATCTCGAAGAATATGGCGTTAACGAGGAACATCGTCAAAATTTAAATATAGATTGGTTCAAATCGGAATTGAAAAGATTTAGTTTATACGGTTTGTTAACTGGATTCTGGTTAATTCACGTTATACTTGCAAATGAGAATAATATATTAGATATGGATAAATTAACTTTGGAAGACATGAAAAATATAGGAAGTTTTTATACCGAAATTGACGATAATAAAGTCAAAAGATACAAATGCGTAGCTTCGCATTTTTATAATACGTTTGTTAAATAGAGATTACATTTTTTATGAAATAATTAACTAAAGGGAAACATAGTATTGTATAACAAATAAATACCATTTGTTTTTTATGTTAAATAGAACTAATAGTGTTAGAATAATTTACATTTTGTAAATTTGCAAAATGGGACAACTGTGTATATACATATAAAAAAAAAAGATAAAAAAAGTATTGTTAAGACAAATTATTTTTGTAATCTTATAATATTATTTTAAAGATTAACAAAAATAATGTTAGTTAATGACCGGTATTATATTACATAATATAATATATATTAATATATATATAATATTATAGTAATATTATATATATTATATTATAGTAATTATATCAATGAGTTATTATTTAATTATTAAACATTTGAATGAGATAGATAATAAAACATTACGTATATAAAAAATTAATTATTATAATGTAATGCAATATATTGAAATAACAAAAGTGTTATAAAATTATTTGTAACCTTTCTATTAAAGTATTAATGCACAAATGTTAATGTTTCATTTTAAAATAATAATATTCATCTTTTATTTACCGGAATACGATGTTTTTTTGTTCCTCTAGTTATTCCTATTAAAAAATAAATTGTCCAAATTTAAGCATTAACAATTAATTATTTTAAAAATCATTCTATATAAATGCTCTTTCTTCAGTTAATTATTATCTTCCGATTTGTACTTTATCTTACCAATCAATACTGCTTTACGACAAATTCGATAAATAATGACATACGTTATCGCGATAAAAAGATCGATGTTTTGTTTGTACGAATTTTTGAATTAGGCACGTTTTATATGTTAAAAACTTTTCATAATAAACGATCAACGTTGAAATCTTATAAAAAATATCATTAATTTCAATGATATCGATATATCATGTTAAAAATATATCCAAATTACTTAACATATAATAAAATTTGAAAATTGTATAGAATAAAAATGAAATCAGTCGGTAATGTAGAACAGGATAAGTTTGACAGTCGGTAATGCAGGGAACTATTTTTTCTTCATATAATAATCGACGAAGGTAATCAAACGCTTGATGATGCATGCCACACCATGGATAATTTCGTATTATCAAAATCGATTTCGTTTTTAGATCGAGGGAATCTGCGAGATTATTTCTCGTGGTAGTTCGGCAGAGTCGTCGTCGCGTTGTTTCCTTGATTCTGAACACCCTCTAGAAATGTTCTCGCAGATGCGTCGTGGTGGTGCACTTCTGTTACGATTGGGTAAAACCCGTCAGTACAAAATGTCCTTCGAACGAGCGTGGTCGGTGGTTGTTACATGACAATGATCCTGATCCCGACGAAGATAGGATCGAAAATAAGGAACGGTGTTTTAGATAAGTTCTAAAAAAAAAAATTAAAAAAAAATTAAAAAAAGAATTTAAAGAACGCATCTTTTTAAAAAAAAAAGAGAGAGAATATTTTATTTTTTTTAAATATATATTTTATTAAACAACGATACGATAATATCGTGATTTTTTAAGTGTTACGAAAAGAATTTTTAGTTCAATTTATAAATCAAAATGAGAACATTATAATAGTTCGACGATTTCGCATTTAACTTTTTTGTTTTTTTTTAAATTATTTTATAATAACGTTTCTTTCTTTTTTTTTTACCGTAGAAGGAAGTGTGGAATTAAAGAAAAAAAATAATTAATAATCGCAAATTGAACACTTTCAACTTCGTTTTCTAATATTAAAGCTTCTAATCTTATTAATAATAACCGTAAATGAATAATAATAACAACAACAACAATAAAAATAAAAAATTATAATAAATGGAAATAATGTACGTCTATTTAAAATTAGTGTTTATCAATTTAATATTGGAGTGGACAATTTGTAAAAAAATAGTAAAATGTTCGTGAGAAAGGATCGAGAGGATCTAATGATCAAAGCAGTTAGAACGTTTGTATTATTATTATTATTATTATTAAATGGTGAATTTCAATCGGTTCATCGATCTTTCGGCGAGTCATGCGTTTGGATATTCGATTAGGTTTATTTTTCAATGACCATCGTCGATTAATTCATTTTCGGGTCCTTCGTAGTCGAACGTTTTATCGACGGGGTCGAAGAAAACAGACATCTAATTGAAAAGAAGAAAAGAAAAGAAGAAAAAAGAAGAAGAAGTAAAAGAAAAGGGAAAAGAAACAAGAAACAAAAAGAAAAAGAAGAAGAATAAGAAAACAGTTTACCGGAAGTAATTTTATTTGCGAGACCAATCCTCGATCAAGATTGTCTGTCACGTGATCTTTAAGAGGTTATGTGACTGCCAGGAAGAAAGAAAAGACAAGAAACTAGAAAATTAAATTTTATTTCGACTTCTTCTTCATCCTACTTCACCCTACTTCACCCTTCTTCTGTCTATTGTTATTTTTTATTTGTATTTTTTGGGAATCACGTCGTCGCTGACATTGGAAAGGTACGTGCGCACGTGAAAACAATCTCATTGGTAGATAATTGTGGGCCCAATTATGCGCAAATTTGATAGGTTCTTGAAAAAAGCAAATCCAACCCCCTTTTTAATTTGATTATTATATTTCATTTGTATACTTGTTAGAAATCTAATATAATTCGTGACACGATTATTGTTGAATTTTATTTAATGAAAAGAATAAATAATGTTATTTATTGTTCGTGAATAATACGTATTGAAAAATAATTACTTAATCATGAAAAAAATAAAAGAAGAAAGTTAGACATTGTCGGTTATAATAAATTAAGATTAGTGTCAATTTTTTACGACATTTTGCAAGTTCGTCTTTTTTAGTACTACCATAAAAGAAATTTTGTAAAAAAGAATGAAAGGATTATTAATTAGAATATCTATGACCGTTTTATTATCGTTTCTTTCCATTACTTCTTGTTCACAATCGAATTACAAAAAGTTTGAAAGTATTAACCATAAAAAAATATACTTTTCGTCGAGTATTTCTTTTCAATATAACTAATCAAAACAAGTATTGAATAGTCGAAAGTGCACGCAAAAAGATTAAAAAAAAAAAAATATACAAAAAAAAAGAAAGAAAAAAAGTCAAACCAAAATGCGGATCAATTTTAAAAGGTAACATGTATACAAATAAATGTGTATATCGGAGATAAAAATGTATTATTTTGTGATAAATCTTTTTTGTCCACGTTATAAATTTTCGATGCCGGAATAGAGAGGACACCTTTAGCCATTAATTCATTTATGCGAATTACTCGGGTTTTCCCCTTGTAATATGATCGATAGGACTTCTAAATCATTATACGTTCCATTGTTCTACTATCAAAACTTTTGCTATACGATGACACATTCCTATCATTTATTTAAATAATCGGTAAATTTTTTCTAATGATTTTCGTTGTTTTTTAACTTGTTTGTTTTGTTTTTTTTTTCTTTTTTCCGTTCAAATGAACATCGAACAAAAATTTGTCGAACACATTCGAATAAGTATCGATAATTTTTTCGTTCTCTTGTTATATGTATATGTGTTATCCTTCGGGACGATTAGTTTAAACCGTGTTTGAATATTAATTATTCAAAATATGTACTTCTTCTTTATCTTTCTTCGAAACATTTAAAATAGCCGTAAAAAATATTTCAAAACGAAACAAGATAAAAATGATGCATTTGGAATACAAAACAGATGGAATTATGTAAATTAGTATGCGTGTAACGAATAAAAATTGTAACAAATTATTCGATTTGATTCAATTTTCGTCAGAATTGACGTAAAGTAAAGCTATGAAAAAAAAATGTACAATAATTTTTCACATAAAGAAGATTAAATATTAAAATAAAATAATAATAATATTAATATAATAATAATATAATATTATCTATATATTTATAAGAAAACTTGGTAGAATTTTGAGTAACGTTAAAGTAAAATCGATCGATAATAATAGGATGAATAAAAGTTACGTGGACATTTTTTTTTCCTCTCGGTAATATTATTATACACAGCATGTAAAAAGCATCGAACGAATGACGATAATGACGAAGATTCGTTTTTTTAGTTTTATCAATGGAACAAAATGAGATTTCAGCTCGGTACGATTATTATACCGGAAAACGAAGGTCGATTTATTTTACTTCCGTTTATGTCTCTCTACGCATCGATCATTTTATAATCGCGATAAAATAATGTGCGATACTTTTTCTTTCTTATCATTTTTTTTTTTATTTTTTCTAACGTTAACAACGTTAAGATTATTTGTTTCTTCAATTTTCGAATTCACGTGAAAACTATAGAAAAATTATAATTTGTTGTATTCGATATTTTGAATATACGTACGTATTTTTAAATTGTAAAAGTGAAACGAATTTTCCCTTTCTTGTTTCTTTTTTTTTCTTTTTCTCATATCTTTTGTTCGAACAAAAATACGTCCATTTGTTGTTCAATCATCTCGCGCAAATATATATATATATATTTTTGTTTAAACAAATATTTTCAGTATATAAATGAATTCTATCATCCAGTACTCGTACATTTTAACGATGAAAAATATTTATTTGAATAATATATACGAAATATGTAAAAAGTATTATCGATTATTTATATTTTTCTTTGAACTTTCACGTATTCGATACAAATTTTAGATTCGTCGATTGTATACGTTTGCCATTACTGATTACTGCTATTTTCAATTTACCGTGAAATTTGTCGATGTTTTAACGTTAAGGTTAAAAAGATGACATTTCTTTTTTTTTTTTTTTTAACTTAACGTGAATATTATAATTAATTCTTCTTCGGTTGCACGTGTCTCTTTTGTCTCTTTTACACTTTCATAGATGTACGTGTATTTATGCGTTGAAGATATTATTACGATTAAAAAAAAAAGAGTAAAAAAAAAGGAAAGAAAAATGACTGACTCCGTTCATATTTGCACATTCTCATTTTGATATAAGATCGATACGCTCGTTATATTATATGAGATATTTATTTTTTTCCCCGTTACAACACACTGATCAATCTCGTTACGTTCTTTATTATTCTAACGTGTTATTTATTGTTCGCAAGATAACATAATGGGGGAATCGTATGAGAATAAAAAATACATCGTGAAGAAAAATAATAAAAAAACACACACACGCACAAAAAAGAAACAAAATGAAAAAAAAAAGAGTCAACAAATTACATCGTAAACTAATTCAATTCTTGTTTCGGGTTGCATTAATTTATCATATTTTTTTTTGATCATATATCATATTAACTGTCAATCGATTTTTTTTTTATGTGCATATTTTTTATTTGTTGTTTATTATTAATATGTGGTAAGTGAATACATCGACGAATTAAAAAGAAAATAAAAACGAGAAATTTGAAAGCATTTTTTTTTAACAAGAAAAACACATAGATAACCCATTAACATATTTAGTTTTTTATGATCAATTTTAATAGGCGAAGGATCATTCAAAGGTAATCATTCAATGTGTTTAAAGTTTATAGGTATGTGTGTATAGTCAAATGAAAGTGAAGAATGGTTGACAATTTTAGTTAATTTAATCCAATGATTGGGGAGGGGGGAGGGACTCGCGTAAAATCAAACGAGCTCAATCAATTTCCTGCAATTTTCCTATTCATATTCCATTGTTATTCGTTCGAGATTCATTTGTTCGATTGCCCGCGATCACGGTTTTAAAATTGTCCCTCGAAATTATTACACTATTACTGTTATAATCTAATTTACAAATTTGTTCAATAACGTTGAATTATATTTGTATAATTTGTAATACTTAACGTTTAGATTGAATAAGTTTATCATTAGAAAGATTTTAATTAATCAATTTTATGTATAATTATGTGTTTCATTAATTTAAATTCGATCAAATAAATTTGTAAAAATATCAATAACGTAAGAAACGTTTAGAATCAAATTTCGTAATTAATCGGAATAATTCTAAAAAAAAAAAAAAAAAAAATAAAAAGAAGAATAAATTGTATTAATTCTATAAAAAATTCTACAAATTCTGTAAAATTAATTCTATAAATTAAATAATAAAATAAAAAGTAAATTCTAAATCGAATTAATTGAATTACGATTTGTGCGAAATTGAATTATTATTTCATATGTGTGATCGAACCCCCTCACAAAATTAATTTCGAACATGATATTGCTATCAAAAATGTATTTCCATTATTAACGATAATCAATGACATATATTTATTTCGTTCGGAAATATCGTTGTTGTAACTTTCAATCTATCGTTTCAATCATTTTCTCACGATGAAAGAAAAATTCCCTTGATAAAAAAGAAGTACGAAGATAAAGAAGTTTCGATGGCAGCCCTTCTAACCCCCCCCCGCCCTCGCCTTCGCCCTCGCCCCCATCAACTCTTTCTTTCCACTGTAAAAATACACTCTTCTTCTTTTGAGATGCGAGAACACTTCTTCATGAATATTTTTAATGAAGCTTCTCCTTTTGACGTAATTTCAAATTCTAAGGAACTTTGGCGACACAAGAAGACTAAATCAATATTAAATCATCTTACGATATTTATAATTTCTAATTCTGGAAGGGAGAGGATAAACGTTATTTATACAGTACGAAAATAAATAATATTATATGCAAATATATATAAATCAAATAAACGTAATATATGTTTCCAAACGTTGGTTTCTTTTTATATTACGTTTTTGCATTTAAAATTACAAAAAAAAAAACAAAAGTTCAAGTACGACAGTAATTATTAGAAACAATCTGATTAATCAGATAATTTGAATGAAAAATATATATTCCATCCAATTGTAAATGCAAGATATCACTGTTATCGTATTAAAAGATCTCAATATGAAATAATAATCCTTTAACAAGGGAATTAAACGAAATTATGTATTTTTTTTTCAGATAATCTATCCAGGGGGCCATCGTGAGATAAAAAAAAAAAGAAATGAAAAATATTAGAAAACGATGAAAATCACACGTGTCGCGCAACAATTCGCGAGAAACCTAATGAAAATCGTATAATTCGCATAAATACAAACACACACACACACACAACGTTGATTCTTTGACCAAAGGTGAAAAAAAACAAAAATTAAAAACTAAAAACTAAAAACTAAAATATATTTCTAATCAAGATGGAAACCATATGGGATATCGTAATAGAAAATTCAACGGAACAATCGAATTCTAGCGGGATATGCAACGGCACATTAAGAAACGATGATCCAGCTTGCGATAAATATGAAAATGATATTGGTTACGATCGTGATCTCATTGAAAAAATAGTCAGCGTAATCGTGCCGGTTTTTTTTGGCATGATAGGTATACTCGGATTGATTGGAAACACATTGGTAGTCATAGTCGTGGCCGCTAATCCAGGAATGAGATCAACCACGAATATATTGATCATCAATCTAGCAGTGGCCGATTTATTTTTCGTCATATTTTGTATACCATTCACGGCTACAGATTTTGTTCTACCTTATTGGCCCTTTGGTAATGTTTGGTGTAAAATTGTCCAATATGTTATCATCGTAACAGCTTATGCTAGCGTTTACACGTTAGTCCTCATGAGTCTTGACAGGTAAGACATTTTTTTTCTTCTTTTTTAATTAATAAATTATTATTTTTCTAATACGATTAAATTATACAGAGATTCGTTTATTAACGATACACATTGTATATATTTTTATATTATATCTTTCATTTACTTTATAATTATATTTTTTTTGTTGAATAAAATGATACTCTTATGAAATATATTATTATTATTATTATTATTATTATAATATGATAAAATATGAATTAGTAATTAGTAAATGTCAAACGAAGTTAACGTGTCTCTCGATAAAATATTAATCAAATTTTTATATACAGAATTACATTCAATAATTTTGTTTCTTTTATCGAATAATGCAACGTGTTTTTTTTTCGACAGGAGTGCATAGGGTGTGTTGCGATTGGAAAAGATATTTCAATTAATTACATTTTGTATTCGTTGTATTTGTGTTGTAGAGATCGGCCTCAATTTCCTTCTTTATTTCTTTCTTCCGACACTATGGTGAATCATTTTCTCATGCAAAGTATGTAAATACATACACATGTATATATATATATATATGTAAAATGCTTACGTAAACGTACATGGTGGACTACTTGACAGACGAGTGAGCATAAATTTCGCAAAATCGTGGTCTTACATTCCGTTTGCCAAGATACACACACACACAAACATATATATGACTTTTCTTTTAGTTTTACGTATTCCTAACCACACACTGCGGACAGGATGATACTTTTGCCGCGATAAAATGAATGTCGTCATTTGATGGACCCACCGACCAACCTTTTTTCGTTTTAAAATTCATTCCACTTTTGTATTTCCTATTTTCCGAGAAATGAAGGGAAAAAAGTGTGAGATAGATAAATCAATGAGATAGGGAAGACGTCTTATTTGCTTTCTGTTTTCTTTCTGCACCACCACCCCACCCACCCCAAACCCCCTTTTTTTTCTTTCTTTAAGTTTGATTGGTTGGAATATTTTTGACTTTGAACGATTAAATTCGGTTCGTTTCGTTGCGTTGAGTTGAGTTGAGTTGCATTGCTAATGTAACATTTCGATTTTTTTAAAGCTGATATATTGGTATTAAAAAATGTACAATTTACATGTTTTAAATGTTTTAGAAACACGTTTCTTACGATCGTCATATTAAATATATTATCGATTTTACATGTTTAATAATTATATCTATTTTATATTATTATTATTATTATTATTATTATATTAATTATGATAAGATATTGCTTTAATTAAATGTAATTCTTTTTATAAATGAATATATCTCGACATGTTTATATACTTTTCATAATTAATTAAATAAAATATTTTATACAAATAGATTAAATAATATACGAATAATTCGTTAATGTTTCCTCTCGTAAGAAAGGAAATTATTTCAAAACGAAAAAAAAAAGAAATAAATTATTTTATTATACGTTTTTCGTTGTATTAAAAATATAACATATCCTGTGTGTGTGTTTCGGTTGCATTCAAAAAATAATGTGTAATTTTACCGGACAGATACGTCAGTGCATTCGCAGATAAAGTATAATGTCACGATAAGTTAAAACGTATTATGCGATATGATATTTTTGTATTTTTTTTATTTAAAAACAAAAAAAAATCAGTGAATAATAACCCCTATAAAAGTTTCCAGAATTTAATCTCGTATGATTTGTTTAAATCATACTCGACATTATATTCCGATATTTGTTCCTTTTCGTAACGCGATACTGTACAAACAAATACACGAAGGATATTCTGTAACAAAAAAGAAAAAAAAAAAAAATAAAAACCGTTGAAACATAAGAAACCTTTTTCGTTAGATAATTACGTGTTTTTTACCGTTAACATATGTTTACGTTAAAAAAAAAAAACAAAAAATTTGAGAAAACATTATAAAGACAAATATGAACGACATTTTTCCAAGTATATATTATTAAAGAAAATTTTTCTGAGTATATATTTTTAAAAAAGAGAGAGAAAGAGAGAGAAAAAAATAAATTCGAAGAGAGAAGAGAATGATTTGTCCTGTGCATCGACTGACATTCTCTCGCAGGTCACATTATCGTCCTTTCGCGTATTCCCGTGAAAAAATATCAAGTTAAAGAGAGAGAAAAAAAAAAGGATATATGTATTCCCTCGTTGGAGAAATAAAAGAAAGAAAGAGAGAGAGAAAGAAGAAAAAGAAAAAAGATAGATAGAAAAGAAAGGTGTGAAAAACGTGTACAGTTGCGTTCTACTTCTTCGTTTCATGCAAGAAAATATAGCTCGGAAACATCTT
The DNA here is from genome assembly GCF_010416935.1 of Polistes fuscatus. Classification (NCBI taxonomy): domain Eukaryota; kingdom Metazoa; phylum Arthropoda; class Insecta; order Hymenoptera; family Vespidae; genus Polistes; species Polistes fuscatus. The sequence goes on from NW_025113096.1 coordinate 1,587,575, forward strand.
TGTGTCCCCCTATGACGTTCTCGTTAACAAATCTTTTTCCCACTCGTACTATTTTTCTATTTTACCTGTTTTTTTTTTATTATTCTTTCTCCCTTTCTCTAATGTAAGCTTTAAATATACTATGCAAATGATATTTACGTCATAAAGTGTTTATGGACTATTGGGAAAAACATAAATGGATATAAACTTACACATATATTTATATATATGTGTGTGTGTGTGTGTGTAATATATGTGTATGAATTGCGTGTATGTATGTACCATTACGTATTACGTAAGTGTTTTTCTATGCCTGATTAAAACGACAAATTTACGACTTTCATTCGCAATATCTCGATATGAAAATTGAAAAATCATTTTGATGGGATACGTGTCTACAAATTTTTCCAATCGATTTCTGTATCGTGATACAACACACTTATATTACCATATCGCGTTTTTCTTTTTTCCTTTTTTTTAAAGCTAGCGAAACGATCAATCAATTTTTTAATCAGCGAAAGCATTAAAGCAACGAAAATGAAAATGGGTAGGTTTCGTGCCAACGAGGATTATTTTTTGATCCTATACAGTTTTGCATACGTATATAGTAGTACATAAATGCGTGTGTATATACATATATATATGTATATATATATGTGTGTATGTGTGTGTGTTTCAATTAAATTTAATTTCTATAGTAATTCCAGCTATTGACAATAACAATAACAATAATAATAATAATAATAATAATAATAATAATAATAAACTGGTCAATTGACCGTTCACGATAGAAATAAAATATGAACGAAATGTTCATAAATTTAGTATTAATGTTAAAAATATTTCTAATGAAAGAAACAAAATTTCACTTTTCGTTACTATTATATATATATATAATTATAATATATATGCAATTATAATATAACTAATTATATATACATATATAGTATACAATTTGGTTAAATATATTATTATTAATAAAAACATTAAATAAATATTTATTTATCTCTTACAATTAATATTCTCTCTCTCTCTCTTTTTCTTCATTTGTTTTCTGTTCTCAGGTATTTGGCAGTAGTTCACCCGATAACATCTATGTCCTGGAGAACAGAGAATAATGCAATTTTAGCGATTGGAATCGCATGGGCGGTTATATTTGCGCTATCCACGCCAGCTCTTGTTATTCACGGCGAGGTAAGTCAACCACAATTCATTTAACAGAAAACGAGCTGATGGATATTATTCAAACGTAATATATATGTTCAATATATATTGAAAATATTCTATTTGTCTCTCTCTCTCTCTCTCTCTCTCTCTTTTGCTTTTACTTTTACTTTGAAATTCTATATTGCTACTTTTATTCATTTTATTTTGTTCATATTAATTTTATACAGCTTTTATGTTAATTCCTTTTTATTTCTTTTTTTTGTTTTTGTTTTATTACGTTCATATTAAAGGTATTATTTTTTATTGAAGTAAAAATCGATGGATTTTTATCGAATACTCATTTTTTTTTCCTGGTTGGGGAAAATTTTTAATCCAACGATTTGTTGACCGGATACAACACTACGGTTAAAAATCGATTTATCGTATTTACGGAAAAAAGAAATAAAGAAATAAATAAATAATTTGATTCTTTTTTTACTGTTTACCCCTATGTCAGTTGTGTATATATATATATATTTGAGTTATACGACTGGTAGATCGGTGATTTTGTGAGATCGAAGATAAATAAACAAACATTTGAGAAAAATGTTAGACACGTTTTCTATGACAATTGATTAAACATGATATACGATGATATATTATCGGACAGAAAGCAAACTAAATATTTTTACACATTACATTGATAGATATTGTTCTTATTGTATTAGTATTTACATTCCTTATTGATTATTTTATAAGTGTTGTTTTTTTTTTCTTAACATACAAATAAACCTAAATATTTTATTTGGTATGTGTTGACATTTCACCATGTAAATTTTGACATACTCCAATTTCGGTCTTTCAAGTTAACATATATATAATTAATAATTTATTAATGAATATTTATATGTAAATATATTCGATGAAACAATCGATTAAAATTCGCTTGCAAAACATAATGGGGGAGTATTGAACATTTGTTTGCTGTTGTTTTTTTTTTCTATTACATACAAATAAACCTAAATATTTTATTTGGTATGTGTTGACATTTTACCATGTAAATTTTGACATACTCCAATTTCGGTCTTTCAAGTTAACATATGTATATATAATTAATAATTTATTAATGAATATTTATATGTAAATATATTCGATGAAACAATCGATTAAAATTCGCTTGCTAAACACAATGGATGGGGGGGGAGTATTGAACATTTGTTTGCTGTTGTTGTTTTTTTTTTTAATTTATAGCCCTTTTACCTTAAAAAAAGTTGCTCCCTTATGTATGTAGATTCACTTTGTGTTTCAGGATACGGAAGACTGGTCGTCGGAAAATCTGACGGCCTGTCGGATCCTACCGCAATACGATTGGTCATTTTTCCAATTATCCTTCTTCTTAACGAGTTACTTGCTGCCATTGACGCTGATATGCGTCTTTTACGTTTGCATGCTTGTCAGATTATGGCGTGGTGCACGTGTTAGTGCCGAAAGTCGACGAGGTAGAAGACGAGTAACGCGATTGGTCCTCGTAGTTGTTGGAGTTTTTGCTATATGTTGGTGTCCTATTCAGGTAAATTAAATTCCTTCACATTTTTTCCTCAAATTTAAATAAATCATTATAATATTATACTATATATTAATTATATTTAATTAATATATTATATTATAATTAATATATAATTTATTATATTTATTATAATATATTTTTAATAATAATTTATTATAACAATAAATATATAAATTAAATATTATATTATAATTAAAAAAAAAAAAAAAAAATATTTGACACGTTACATCGTAGATCGAATTAAATAGGAAAATATCGATTAATAATTATTCATGTAATTAATTATTATTTTAATAATAAATTTAATGAATGAGTAAATTTAGAAGTAAAAGGAAAAAATCTAATGCGCAAGTGTAGTAGGATACATTGATTTTATTTCTTCTTAAATATCATTGGATTACTCGAATTAATTATACGATTAATTGTTTATCGATCTGTGCGTGTGTATAAAAAAAATAAATAAAATGCACGAATAAAGAATAAAATATAATATTAACGAAAAATATGATTGTTAATATGTTTACAGGTGATATTGGTTACGAAATCTTTTGATGCGTATCCATTGAGGTCGGTGACGATTATAATCCAAATAGTGAGTCACATTTTGGCTTATACCAATAGCTGCGTCAACCCCATCCTTTACGCTTTTTTGAGCGACAATTTCCGGAAAGCCTTTCGGAAGATAATCTATTGCAGATCACGACAAGATCAACAAAGATCCGGTCCACCTACGAAAACTACCAGAGCTGCGAGCACCGGTGACATCCTTTGAGTAAGTAAGTCACCAAATTCATTTATCAAATAAATTGGTAAACATATATCGAGAAAATAAATTGAGAAAATTCAAAGGTCAGTTTAATTGGTTTCCTAAATTAATTTATAATAATAATAATATAATTATTTACGATATAATTATAATTAAATTATAAAACTAATTATAATCAAAATGAATTTCTCTAATATAAAATTCTTCTTTTGAATATTAATAAACAACCATTATTCATGAAATGTAACAATTAATCGTCCTTATTAAAAAAATACTCGATAAAATTTTTCATTAAACATACTCGCAATTCGCGAGAATATTTTTCATATTAAAAATAAAAGAAAAACAACAAATGCAATAAGTTTCCTTTCCTTTTTATTTTTTTTTCTTCGCCACTGATAAATATATTTTTCGTCTTTGGCTAGAACACTGTACTCTTCTTGGCGACTTATTTTTTCTCTTTCTTTTTTTTTTTTTTATATCTTTTTCGTATTCGCAGTAGGCGTAGTCGAGTACTCGACTTTCAAGTTCGAAATGTGAGCCTATCCAAAGAAGGGCGTGTAAGTGCGAGAGAGATGGAACATTTTTAAAGAGGGTAGACCAGGGTGAAGGGGATAAGGGGGTGGAGAGGGGGTACTACTAGTTAAAAAAAGAAAAAAAATGTCTAGGTTGCACTGGCCTGTTCTAAATTACGCTTCTCGTTTCACCGCTAGTGCAATTTCCTGCATTTTTCGTGCTATCGAGCCAACTAGGGGGGAGGGGAGAGGGAGAGACCCCACCCCACCCATCCCTCCCCAACTCCCAAACCCCCAACCCCATCAGTCAGTTGGTAGATTTTTTCCTTGCGATTAAAGAATGAGTTTGATAATGGTGAATGAGAAAGCTTGCAAGCACCGTCACGAATGCAATCTCTTAAACTTTTTACCCCGTTCTATCATCGATTTTCATTCGAATCTTCTTGACGCGATAAGAAGGAAATGAAATATTGGTTTTCATTTTATAGTAGGGGTTGATGGGGGACGGGTGGGAGGAAAAAACTATTTCCTCGAAAAACACATACGGTTGTTTTAAACGATCTCAACAAGCGAACGTACGAGATAATCCTTTTTCTTTTTTTTTCGGATTATTTCTTTTCCCCCTTTTTCTCTTCTCATTCGTTTAAAATACATTTTTGCGCGCAACGATAAATACTATTTCGTTCGAATACTTTATACTCTCCGATAGAATTCGATGAAATTTATTTTAATGATCGAATCGTCGAAGGATTTTTCGTGAATAAATTTTCGTAGCGATTTGGTTAAATTATCTAAAAAGTACGAATGGAAAATTTCGTTTTATTAATTATATCGAACGTTTGGTATTTTTTAATATGGTAATCATATACGTATTTGTATCGATTTCGTACGTAAATATTTAATAGTAGTAATAGTAGTAGTAGTAGTAGTAGTAGTAGTAGTAATAGTCAAATAATGGAAGAAAATTCTATTTCTCGCTGACGTTTTCCACTTATGACAAGAATACGAAGAATAAGAAATATAAGAAGAAGAACTTATTCAGGCGTGCATATCGTCTGTTCGAGAAAAATAGTCAATGGGATGAGAGAAAGAGAAATCCGCATGAGACAGTTTCGTTTAAAGATTATCGATTTTCTTGTCACGCATGAAGGAACGATAATAATACAAGTTACTTACTTACGTATACTTTTATGTATATTATGTACTTATGTATTATACTCTATCAATTCTTCTTATTTTCAATTTGGGAAACTGTATGATCTACCTAAAAACGTCAAGTTAAAGTTAAAATTGCCTAGATATTCTAATATTTCAAAAATGATGAAGAATTAATATGTGCATATAACATATTTTCAATTAATTTCATCCCTTAACACGTACGACGAATTAGATCATTCGTAACTCTTGATTCATAAAAATAAATTAATTATTTTTTCTACAATAGTTCTCACTTCTTAAACTTTTATCACAAATTTTTGTCTTTTATAAATTACATATAATTGTAATAAAATGCATATATATATTAAATAAAACAAACGTTCTTTAAACTAAAGAAAAAAATCCCCCCACACACACACATATACTTATTCTTACACATATTTTGATAAGTTCATCTAAAATTAATACGAAAATGAGTTTAAATAAAAATTAGATAAAAAGATAACATATATACGTTAACATATATATAAGATAAATATAAAAATTCATAAAAAATACACATACACACATTCTTACATATATTTTGATAAGTTCATCTAAAATTAATACAAAAATGAGTTTAAACAAAAATTAGATGAAAAGATAACATATATATCGTTAACAGATATATAAGATAAATATAAAAATTCATAAAAAACACACGTACATACATTCTTACATATATTTTGATAAGTTCATCTAAAATTAAACAAAATGAGTTTAAAACAAAAATTAGATGAAAAGATAACATATATATCGTTAACATATATAAGTTAAATATAAAAATTCATAAAAAACGCACATACACACATTCTTACATATTTTTAGATAAGTTCATCTAAAATTAATACAAAAGTGAGTTTAAAACAAAAATTAGATGAAAACATAACATATATCTTTAATATATACAAGATAAATAAAAATTCATAAAAATCACACATACACACATTCTTACATATTTTTAGATAAGTTCATCTAAAATTAATACAAAAATGAGTTTAAACAAAAATTAGATGAAAAGATAGCATATATACGTTAACATATATATAAGATAAATATAAAACTTCATAAAAAACACACATACATACATTCTTACATATTTTTAGATAAGTTCATCTAAAATTAATACAAAAATGAGTTTAAACAAAAATTAGGTAAAAAGATAACATATATATCGTTAACATATATATAAAATAAATATAAAAATTCATAAAAAACATAATGAAGAGGAAAAAAGTAAAATCAAAACGTTGTATTAGAGTATCCAAAGATATAATAATAATAATAATAAGAATAATAATAATAATAATAATAATAATAATAATAATAATATTTGAACGAACTCGACTGTAAGCTAGGAGAGCGATGTACCGAAGTTTCGAATTTCTCTGACGTAATATTGAACACGACTGACTGAAAGAAGAAGAAGAAGAAGAAGAAGAAGAAGAAGAAGAGAGTAGTATATATATATATTAAACGAAGAAGAAAAACTTTCAGTGATTTACGAGAAGCGGAAGGGCAGAAACTGGAAAACAAGGGCCAAGCAAGCTCCTGTCGTAAAGCTTTTCTTTCAAACGGAAAAAGAAAGGGGGAGGGAGGGAGGGAGGGAGGGTGAGTTGTAGCTTGTGCTGAAAGATATGCAAAGGGAATAAATGCCGGAGACAAATGGACACTAGGGCTCCAAAAAGGGCGACTATCGTAAACGACTACGTGGTTTATGTAAGTTTGTGTGTGTGTGTGTGTGTGTGTGTTTTACGTTCCACCAAGACGCGTGTTTTACATTCTTCTTTGTACGTAAAGTTAATCTATCTGTAAATTTGCAACCTAAGAAAACTAAATATATATATTCCCCCCCCCTCCCTCACCCCATGGAAAAACGTAATTTTATTCTAACCTCGGTAAACAAAAAACCTAACGACCATTTATTTTTTTTATTTTTTTTTTCGTAGGATCGAACAAATTGCTCGCAACGATGTTAGATTCGTTTTTTTTTAATTTTTGGTCATATGTTAGTTGTTAATGTCTTATTTTTTTTTTTCTTATAAAGAATTCTATCTAATTATTTGACAAAACTTGTTTTTTTTCATGAATAATTATTTACGTTATATTACGTTTATTATTATTTTTAAGGAAAAATATTGGACATAATTTATAACGTGATATATTATTATGAATTATTTTAAATATCTATATTAACATATATATATCATTGTTATACTATTTTTGTTTATTTATTTTATTATTTATTATATTATTATTATTTTTATTATTATATTTTTTTATTATATTATTTATATATATATATATTTTTTTTATTATATTTATTATATTTTATTTTATTATATTATTTATTATTCTTATTATATTTTATTATATTTATTTTATTATATTTATTATATTAGCATTCCGTATTCTTACGTTAAATGAATTTTGCTTCGTTTACTTTTATTCTTTAACGTTTGAAATATATTGACTTCCTACCTTCCTCACCCTCCTACCCCATGATTATTATAAAAGTTCTGATATTATTTCTGTCATCGGCGGGGGGGGAAACTCTTGTCACAAATATTACATGACGTCTGTTAAATAGATATTTTTAGTAAAAAAGTAGAAGAAGAAGAAGAAGAAGAAGATAAAGTCTCGCAAAAGGATTTCTAAGAAATTTACATTAACGCAGTTCAGTGAATTCGTTCTTGTGCAGTAACTCAGAAAGAATCTATCATGATCTACATATCTTCGAATTCATCGAATACAACCAAGTCACGTTCATAGTACTACTTCAATGTTTTCTTACATTGATAAGAATCGAAGAAAATACACGAGTCGATATATTTTATAAAATCAAACTCAACATTTGAATTTTTATCGAATGCTTATGATTTTTCTCTATTTCACGAAAATCAAATTTTGTTCGGGAAAATATTCTTCAATTGTAAAAATGTAATCAACAATTTCGTTCGTAAAACGAAGGATTTAGATACTGAAATGAAACAAACAAAAATATTGTTATGTTTTATACAAATAGCAAAATAATAATCTGAAAAGAAACTCGGTCAAACAACAAAAGGGACATTGTCTCGTTATTTCGACTAGAGAAAAAAAAAAATAAAACTGTAATAGCAATGGTACGGAGGGAGGGGGTGGTGGTGGTGGTGTTGCACATTATTCAACACCTTGGTACAAGAGAAATTATTTCTTTTACTTTTATATATATTTTTCTTTTTTTCTTTCCACTTGTTCAACGAGAACGTTATATTTTTTTCAACTATATATACATATTCTTCCCTTTTTATTTTCTTTTTTTTTCTCTGCTTCATTTTTACCTATCCAATCTTTTTTTTCATACTTTTCTCTAACAATAACACAGGTACAAATTTTTATCGTACAAGTTTAAACGATAATCCAACGAGTTTTATTTTTAAAGTAAATCACACAACACACATACACACACACACACATTTTTATTTTCTGACACAAGTTTAAGAAAAAGAAAGAAGGGGGTGGGGGGTAGAAGAGGTGGAAGGAGGTGGAAGAAGAAAGAAATCCAATCATTCTTACAGGTTTGTGTACATGTACTTTTAAGTCAGAAGACGAAAAAGAATCGAAAATAAAAGAAAAGAAAAAAAATAGTAGTTGCTTCTATCCTAAAAAGAAAATAAGAAAAAAGGACATTGTTCGAAGATATATTTCTACTTTTAGATAGAAATTCTCTCTATCTTTTTTATTTCTTTGTTATTTTGATCTTTTTTTCTTTTTTAAGAGTTTGCTTGTCCTCTCAATTGTCGCAAAACACGGGCCAACGATTTGTATTCGTTTCTGACCGACACTGAGGTGAGATTTTTTGTTGTTTTTGTCTGACCACCTCTATATTTTCTGATTTTTCTTTTCTTTTTTTTCTTTTCGTTTGTGCCAGAAGACACTTTTCCACCCCTTGAATGATGGGGGCTGTGCTGCTTTCTTTTCGGTCATGATCGTTCGTTCGATCTTTCTTCTTTTTATTTTCTTACGAAGTATCTAGAAACTATGATCACTAATCAAGAATTTATTTTTAATAATTTCAAGTGAGAAAACATTTTGTAATGGTTAACAAAACAATAGTCAAACGTAATTGTTTATTTAATTAAAATTAATATATATAAATTAAATTATTTAAATAATATTAATAATAATAATAAATATAATAAATTATATATAATAAATAAATATAATAAATATATATAATTAAATAATTTAAATAATATTAATAATAATAATAATAAATTAAATAATATTAATATTAAATTTTAATAATTTAAATAAAATTAACATATATATATGTTTAAAAAAAGTTTAAAAGTATGTGTGTTTGTGTGAAATTTTATTATTATTTTTTTTTTAAGTATCATAGAACTTTAATAGATATAATATTGAAATTGATTTTCAGTCAGAGCATACTGATAAAGTAAATTTGATTAAAGAAAATTAATAATAAATCCGTCGAATATTTTATTATCATGATTAATCATATTTCATATTCTTCATATTATTTCGATCTTTGTACAAATCAGTTATTAAAACTAATAAAAAAATACGATTATACGTTCAATGATATAGATTATTTTGTTCAGATTTGTAATAATAAATGAATATAAGCGTTAGAAAGATATTATTATAAATATGAAATTAGAAATCTGTCTGCAAAGTTCAATTAACTAATATTGAACGATACAATATTTAACATTTATAAATATTTGGTGACATTTTCTTAAACGTTGTCTTAAAAATTTCATGGAAAAGAATAAGAAATAAGTATTGTCTCAGTATTTTCTCTAGAACGATATTATTTAACGATAAGAAATTAATAATAAAATAGAACGATCGTAACTTTTCCTTCTTACTTTCGAAGGAAGCTTTACTTTGTCGCTCGATAGGAGAATGAAAAAAGAAAAAGAGAGAGAAACGAATTGTTCAATCTCGAAATAGTCATTTGGTATTCGCCAACTTTTCTATCTAATTTCATAACCATTGAAATATTGAGATTAAGAAAAAAAGATAGAACATTTTTAGAATATGTTCACTGTCTCTCTCTTTTTCTTTTTGTTTTTTATGTCTTTTAGCATTCAAGATGCAAATGAATTTAACTAACACGAAATTTTTTATCCACCAAAGAACTTCTTCTGACATAATGTTCTCGCAAGTTCACCTAATTGACAGAATTTTGTTTAATTTTGTATTCTTATCAAGTTTTTTTTGAATAATAATGATGAAATTTTTATAAACTTTGAACTATGGAAAAATATATATATAGGGTGTTCCAAGTAAAAAGTTAACATTTAACTTTTTGATATTTCGTATATGTTTCTACTGTGAACAAAATATTCTTTTTTTCTCTTTTTTTTTTTTTTAATATATTTCATTATAGAATGAAATCGCGTATCCAATTAGAGAACAAAATATATTATATATTATTCTATTATTTCTAAACGAATTTCTCTCTCTTTTTCTTTTTGTTTTTTATGTCTTTTAGCATTCAAGATGCAAATGAATTTAACTAACACGAAATTTTTATCCACCCAAAGAACTTCTTCTGACTAATGTTCTCGCAAGTTCACCTAATTGACAGAATTTTGTTTAATTTTATTCTTATCAAGTTTTTTGAAATAAAGAAATTTTATAAACTTTGAACTATGGAAAATATAATCTATAGGGTGTTCCAAGCAAAAAGTTAACATTTAATTTTTGATATTTCGTATATGTTTCTACTGTGAACAAAATATATTCTTTTTCTCTTTTTTTTTTTTTAATATATTTCATTATAGAAAGAAATCGCGTAGCCAATTAGAGAACAAAGTATATTATATATTATGCTATTATTTCTAAACGAATAATGAAAATAATTCGTATAATCTAATTTTAGTTGAAACGAAATACTACGAAAAAGTTATTAGAAAATTCCTTTGAGAAATATTTCAACGATTTCAATGAAAAAGTATATATATTCCTAAGGAAATAGCTTATGTGCTGCAATAAGAACAAATCCCGTCTAGATAAAATTTAAATTGTTAAAAATTATTAATCATCATCCTTTTCTTTTTCTTTCATCCTTTTTTCTATTTTTTTTATTATTATTATTAGATTATTGAAGATAACTCTTCATACTCGTCGTTATCGTACCCTTCGACAATTTTATCCGACGATTGATGATGCGTGAGAAGAAAAAAAAAGGAACTACGAAACGGTGAATACATTTTTTTTTCCTCCTTTTCTTTTATTTTTTTTTTTATCGTAGAAATAATAATGAATATTCAATCTATCGAAAGGAGAACGTTCTTTTGAATAACTATAGAAAAGTTTCTTTTTACATAAAAGATATATATATATATTTATTTATGACTCGTTCTCGAACGAATGTAAAAAAAAAATTTATCGCCTTTTCATCCCTCCTTCCCTTCCCCCGTTCGCAATCAAAGTAAAAAGAGAGAAAAGCGATCACCTCGATTGAGAAATTCAATAATAAAAAAAGGGCGCAGAGAAGATAAAAGGGAAAAGCCTTTTGAAACATAATTCAAGAGAAATCACTATTGTAAGATTAATACCAGTTACTCGAATGTTTAATTAATCAAAGTTTTGAAATATTTCAACTCGATTAACGAATTCCAAATGAGATCCATAGGTATTTTCAAATTGGACGGAAAAAATAAAACAAGAAAAAAAAAAGTATTATAACAAAACAAAATAACAATTTATTGGAACAATATTTAATCCTATTTTTTTTTATTACCATACCCCCACCACCACCATCCCTACACATATCTTATCCTATTCTATATTTTTCGTTAAAACATTTCTTTTATTCAAAATCAAATCCCATATATATATGGGGTCGTACGTGACATTTGTCCTTTTTACGTTATCGGATTTTATTATTATTTTCTCTTTTTGCGAGTAGGCATATGTTGTGTTACCTCTGTAAATAATAATTGTAACAATATACATATATATATATTTTTATTTCACGAAACATGTGTGTGTGTATACATTTTCTTTTAGACTAGAGTAAATAATATTTACTCCTATGGGTATATATATACGTGTGTGGGGAAAAATAACGTGGAGACGTGGATAACGTTTTCAATATATGTAACACATTCATAGTAGACAGGTAACACACACAATATCACACATATACATATACATATACATATACATATACGAAAAAGTTGGGAAGCTTATAAATAAGGGTTGCAACGAGAGTCGGTATTGGAAACTAAACTAAAAAAAAAAAAGAAAAGAACAAAACAAACACAGCCTTTGGCAAAAAATGACAATGGATAATAAATATCGATAGGGATCGATAAACAACGTTATTCACCGTTCTACTTTTTACAGGGAGATTTTACAGGTTGGGGGATGGGGGGGGGTACCGACATTTTTCTCAGATAATTAATCTCTTACGAGAAGGGGGGGGAGGGGAGAGCAAAAAAATCCGTTTGTTTCGAGGTTGGTTTTTTTTTACGAAAGAAAAAGAAAAAAACATAAACAAAAAAACAAAAAAAAGAAGAAGATGATGCGAAAGAGTAGAAAATCGTCGTTTGCATAAATCGTTTTTGATCGATTATTCTACTCGAGTTCGTGGAAAATGATCTGGGAAGAAGAAGAAGAAGAAGAAAGAGGAAGAGAAGGAGGAACAAGAGGAGGAGGAGGAGGAGGAGGGGGAGGGATCGTCGATTGTAATGAAAAGGGGTAGAAAGAGAAAATGATACACATCGTCTGTTACGAGAAATCGTGATAAAAAAAAAATGACGACGATAAGAGAGAGAAAAAAAAAGATAGAAAGAGTGAGAGAGAGAGAAAGAAATAGGGGAGAATATAAAAGAAAAAAGTAGTCGTGATGGCTATGATAAAGGGAATAGAAGAGAGAAGAGAGAGGTAGGGGGAGGAGGGGGAGGATGGGGGGACGCAAGCAGCTTTTCAGAAACAGCTTTGTCGCCCTAATTACTCTCGAAAGTTGCATCCCACAACCAACCCCCTCGTCGTCTCTTAAAGTCCACAAGCTTTGCACTGAATTCATTTTTCCATTCTTCTCTCTACTCTTCTCTTATATTTCCTCTTTCTCTTCTTCTTCTTTTTCTTCTTCTTCTTTTATTTCATTTTTTTATTTTTATTTTTTTGTTTATTATTATTTCTATTTTTTTTCTTCTTCTTCTTCATCTTCTTTTTCTTTCTCTCATGTCGTTGTACATTTTAAATTGCCCCTTTTTACCCAACAACCCTTACTGTTTTTTATTTCTATTTCTCTCTCTCGAATATTTTTTTCTTTACTCTTTTAACCTTAACTCTATCATTTTTTTCCTTTTTCTTCTTCTTCTTCTTTTTATTTCTCGTATTCGCTCTCTCTCTCTCTCTCTTTATTTTTCTTTTTTATTATTTTATTTTCTTTTTCTTTCCATTACCTTTCGTCCCTTATCTTCTATTTTCTCCCCACTCCCCCATCCTCCTAATTTTATTTTCTTTTTTTCACTCATTTTTGTTTCCCACTTAGCCGGTTTACTATTACCCCATAAGAGAATCATAACAATTACCGTGTTGAATTTATTTACTACCACTACTACTAATACACCCCTCCCCCCTTTGTGCTGCCAAATTGACCGTCCCCCTAGTTTTATCTTTTTGACGAATCGATAGTTTGCCTCGAAGATAATAAATATTTCCCTTCCCCATTTTGTTTCTTGTTTATCTTTCATTTCTCCCTTATTTTTTGGGTTCATTAATAGCACGAGTCACGTATATGGATGTGTGTGTATGTGTGTGTGTGTTTATACGTTAACATTTTAAGATGTATTATAAGCCTTGGGGGTTTACACGGTTTATGTATGTTTTCAGAACATCATACAGGTATCATTATCCTTTTTTTTTCTTCCCCCTTACAGTTACTCTCCGTTATCAATCTTTTTTTCTTCCCCTATATTTTTCCTCCTCCTTCCTAGCCCCCCGTCTACCCCCTCCCCCCACGCCGTTACTTTCCTCTTCTATCTTTTATTTTCGTATTTTCTTTCTTCCTTTCTTTCTTTCTTTCTTTTTTTAGATTAACGTTGTTTTCCGTAGGGGTTGTTCCTTGTTTCACTAGCTCATCGAGAAATATATCCAATTTCAAGGATTCATTAATTTCCAGAAAAATGGCTATTACTATCGATAATGTCAATTAGCGTTATTTCAGAAAAAAGGAAAAAGAAAAAAGAAATAAAAGTGAAAATTAATAACGCTTTTGTAAAATATTATATTAATTCTTTTGATGAACGTTCGAACGATGGGAATATTATGAAAGTGGGAAGAAAAAAAAAAAGGGCAACGAAATATCAAAATTTTTATCTCAATTAAAATATTTGATTTATATATAATTTTTTTTTCTTCTTTTTTTTTCTTTTGTGTGAATCAATATCATTGTCGTAATGAAAGGAAATTAAAGGAAAAAAGAAAAAAATTAATACGAACGATTGTAAAATTTTATACGAACGAACGGAATGCAATAATAATAATAATAATAATAATTATTATTATTATTATATTGCCCTTAAAGAAGTCACGTGTAATTTTTTTCTGTCAATATTTTTTTCGACGAGACATTATTTGTTATATTTAAATTTTCTCTTTCGATTGTAATCAACAGGAAGACTCAATTTGTGACTGGGTAACACAGAGTTACCTAGAAAACGTATTGGCTTACGTTTCACCATGTTATACGTACGTGTTATATTATCGTGTATCATGTAATACAATGCAATGGTGAAAACAATGGGAACGCATAGAAATTGTTATCCTTTAATCTGTAT
>NW_025113096.1:2805468-3245468 GCF_010416935.1 Polistes fuscatus
TCGTAGTTTGGCCGTAAAACAAACGCGACTCCTCTCTATACGTACAAGAAAAAGAAGAAGAAGAAGAAGAAGATAATCTTGAGAAAGAAAGATTTTTACTCGAGCTACGTTATTCGTTAGTCTATCGTATGACTCGATCTTGACCCCTGCAGTGTTCTCTTCTTCTTTACCGAAGAAACACGCTGCGACGATCCCCGAAGTATTCTTCTTATTTTGTTTACCTTAAAACTAAATAAATCAAATGCAAAAGTAAGAAAAATTGGTTATAAAAAAAAAAAGAATAATATTCTTAGCCAATAACATTTAAGAACTATCGATGATCATTGAAATAATCAATTTGTACGAATTGTTTATATTACAGAAAATCCGTATTACAGGATAATACTTATTACGATAATCGAATTCCATATAGAGAAATATTATTTTCATCAATAATAATAATAATGAATGATTCACGTTTTAACCTTTCCCCCTTTGTAGATCTATTTTTCTTCAATCTCTCTTGGTTGGGGGCATTGGTGAACAGTGACACGTGGGTGGATTCGAATCGAAGTACGATGGACGGGTGTGGGACAAAGCGCCGCGCCGGGGATAATTGTTCGGCGAACTGCATTTCATAGGTAACCGAATCGCTGTCCTTCATGCCGCAAACGCATTTAACGGGACATATTGCTTTGGAAGCGAGAGACCGGAATTTAGCCCTCCCGCAGGCTTGTCGCTGCCAGATGGTAAACACAATGTGAATCTCGCTGGCGCTTCAATTTTAAACGGGAAAAAGTATGTATACTTCGTCAGGAAAACTATGAAATATTTGAATTTACTTTGTATTTTTTCTTCTTGTTTTGTTACTTTTACTCTTATTTCTATTGCATTCGTTTTTTTCTATGCGTTTACGTTCGCGTTTAGGTACGTTTTGTTATCTTTTAAACTGTAAGCTTTTAAACTGTAATACGAAATACGATGGTTTTTGAATATTATAGTTTTTTAAACAAACAATTTCTCATATCGCGTTACTCGAAGATATTTTAGAATTTCGGTATAAAGAAGAAAATTGTAATAAACTTTAACTAAATCGTTTTTTTTTTCTAATTTTAGATAAAATGATCGTTAAATCTCGTGTTACATACCTAACGTCTTACTTTTCGATTCTCGTTTATCAAAGTCGATATCACCAGCATGATCCTCTTTGCCCATTGAATCAATTTACGAATTACACATCCTTAATGTTTTTCGAGAGATAGGATCTTTGAGAGTTCCCTTCGCGGATGACTCAACAGGTTGAATTAAGAGCGATTTAAAGGTGGAAAAGCTCGAAAAGGTTGGATCATTCTCATACGGATAGGACTCGAAATTACTTTCGTGCGACGCGCCCTACAAGAGGGGAGATAAAACGATAGATCTATAAAGTGTAAGAGAAAACAAGATAGATAGATAGATAGATATAGATAGATAAATAGATAGATAGTTAAAGAGAATTACGTACATATTTACAGCGTTGAACGACGCTTTACGGATTCGATAGAATTTAAACGAGCTCAAATATCTCATGAAAGCTTCGTAAACCATTTCCAGAGCTATAAACGTCATGAAATTACGCGTCCCTGATCCGGTCGGTCGTCTACACAACAAACTAATCAGTGCCCCTTTTACAAAAGACAAAAGATAGAAAGGCGCGCGTGCGAAAGAAAGACAGACAGAGAGAAAGAGAGAGAGAAAGAGAGAGAGAAAGAGAAACTAATAAATGTAAGAGTAAGAGAGAAGAAAGACGATAATCTAGTCGTGCCTCGGGCTTGACATTTTCTTTGCCTCGGAAAATGTTTCGTTCCGAGTGCAGAACTCGAGAATATATAGGAAGGATCTTAAGTGAAAGTGAGAGAAAGAGATAGAGACGGAAAGCAAGCAAGCGAATAGATCTCGTCGGCTATACTTAGAAGTTTCGCTCTAAACAACTTGGCCAGGCTCCCAAAAGGATCCGAAAAATATATGGACCGTCAAAACACGGTCCCGGTTCGAGACACCCGCGCAATATCCATGCAAAATAATCCACGCGACACTTCTTGTCTCTTATTCTACTCCATCTAATATTTCTTATTTTTCCCCGTGCTATACGTACGCAAAGAAATAGAGAGACATAATACTTGTAAGCGTATATATCTAACTAAGTTCGTCTTAAAATCGTAAGCAAGAATACACGGGGCGTGTATATGTGTGTTGTGTGTCCAATAAAACCGCTAAATAGGGCCTCCTGTTGCATGCCCGTTTCTGCCTGACATAAGTTTAAACGTTCTCCTCGTGCCTCGTGCCCGTTATTTATCTACCTGGATTCTTGCTTTACCTTTAACGACACCCTCATCTTCTTTACTTCTCCGAAAGAGAAAGAGAGAGAGAGAGAGTTTACTTCGAGATAAAAGTTACTCTTGCAACAGATAAGAACAAGCCAAACGATCGTTCAAATGGATAGGCAGGCAATATGACTAGCAATGCTCGAAGAAAAATAAAGAAGAGGAACTTTGATCGAGACTAAAAGAGATGGAGGTTGAAAGAGAGAGAAATTTAAAGACAGTAATTTCATAAAAGCAAGATAATACGAATTATGGCTACGTAGGTGAGTTAACTTGAGGTTGTAATGTTCTTATAGGAGAATCAGAAAACTCGAGATATTTCCGGATGCTGTTCGATGGACCGTATCTTTCTCTCTCTCTCTCTCTCCCTCTCTCTTATCCTAACAGATATCCGCACCACGAGATCGATAAAATTGCAAGAACGATCGATAAGATTTAATTAAATTGATGAAACGGCCGATCGGACGCGTTTCAACTTTGCTTAGGTATTATAGTTATCCGATGGGTTTCCCTGTAAATCCACTATAATTGCAATACTAGAGTGTTATCCTACGTCGTAGTCCATGAAGCTATTGGCTTCGGTAATTCGCCGATTAATTCGAACCGTCCATCGTAAGGCGCGGATAGCGTTCCGCTATTAACGATAATTAGGTGCTCCTGATTGCGGCCTCGCCTCGAGTATCGACCTTGCTTTACAAGAGATATCCTATCTTTCTCACTATAACTCTCTCTCTCTCTCTCTTTCTTTTTCTTCCCCTCATTCTCTCATTCTCTCATTCTCTCATTTTCTCTATTTCTCTATTACTCTGGATCGTCGTTATTTTAGGACGATATCGTTAATACAGGTAACCGGCTTTCTTCGTTCGTTAAAATATTTTATACGATAGACTTTAAATAAATCGTCAATTAAGAAAAGTTCAATCGTTAGATTAAAATGCAGATTTCAATTAAATTCATTTACCATAGAGTTAATTATAAGTTCGTTATCAACGTTTCCCCTTTGCAAATCCGTCATAAGTGATTAGTATAAATTTATAATAATTTCATTTAATATAACCTGTATTGTCAATTATTCATAAATAGCATTTATTGAAAAGGGTGAAACTTTAATTATATGTTTCCTGAATAATGTATTTCGTTCATGCGTTATTCAAAATCAATTAGACCGGTTTTATTTATTTAACGAACGTATGATGAAAAAATGATTACACTATTAGTACAATGTTGAAAAATACAAAATAACTCCATTCGGCAGTTCGCGCGAAATGAATATTTTAACAAAATTTAAATATAATCGAGAGAAAATAAAAGAACAAAATCTATCGATAGTAGTTATTTATAGGGGGAGAGGAGAAAAAAAATGAATAAAAATAAAAGTAGACTTTTTTAGTAATCCTCGAAACACGTAGTTGTAACGTACACCCATATTGTCAATGGCACGGTTTTTTAGAGATAGTTCGATCGATCGATAGATCGATAAATGGATCGATTTGCAACAAGGTATTTCGTTCGAGGGAGCGCAGTAATCGCGTTTGTTTGTAATTCTAAGCCACGAAGCCCCAACGCGATACCGCACGACGAACTCGTCATGCCAATGAAAACTCCATACTTTTTCTCCCTTCTTACCCCGTTCACAATCATCCCGCACGATCGTGATCCCATTTAAACACGCTTACTTTTAACATATCATTATATTTTATTAATATAAATCAACTTAATATCTCGCGATATATATATTATGTATGTTCTCATTTTTGTCTAAATTTAAAGTAATATGATATAAATGAAATTTATGTCATAAATTGAATTTTTGTTATAATACGACGAATATCTCCTCGTTCTATTTTTTGAATGAGAAATATTTGATAAGGAATTTAAAAAGAAAAAAAGAGA
The DNA here is from genome assembly GCF_010416935.1 of Polistes fuscatus. Taxonomy (NCBI): domain Eukaryota; kingdom Metazoa; phylum Arthropoda; class Insecta; order Hymenoptera; family Vespidae; genus Polistes; species Polistes fuscatus. The sequence goes on from NW_025113096.1 coordinate 2,809,704, forward strand.
GATCATAAATTTCGTATCAATTTTGATATTATCTGCTTAACGATTATTATTTCCCATCGAGGATATTCGGTTAAATGCCAAAGACAATCTTGAAACAAACGCTATGAATTTGTTGTGTAAAATTAATTGATCGCCCTACAAACAAATATCAAACAAAAAAATTATTGATGATTCGTTTTAATTTTATTTTAAATGGAATTGATACAAATGAAGAATATCTAGTCGTATTGATTTCATTACATTCGTCAAAAAAAAAGAAGAAAAGGAAAAATATAAAAATGTTGATTTACAGATAAATGGAATAAAAAATGATCTGAGTATTCTACGAAAAAAGTATATACGTATATATATAATACATTTATACAAGCTATTCGAGGCAACGATCGCTAAAGAGTTTAAATCTCAAATTCCTTCGTAAATGAGGTGGCAGAGTTCTACTTTTTTACCGTAGTTCGTTGAACGAACATGAATTTCTACGGAATCACATAAATTCTTAAAATGTGCTATCGGAACGTAATACGACGACCAGTAACGACCACGAAAGGATATTACCTTTCGTATCGTTGCTTCTTTTCATTTCTCTCTTTCTTTCTCTCTCTCTCTTTTTCTATCTGTTTTTCTTTCAATATAAAAGATAAACCAGTTTAACGTAAAAGTCTCAAAAGGATTTGCAAAAGGTTCTAGCAAAAGTAGAAAAAGAAGAAAATCAATCATAAATTGCAAGAGAGAAAATAATCTATTTTGACTGTTTAAAAGATAAATAAATAAATAAATAAATAAATAAATAAATAATAAAAGAGAAATAAAAGAAGCACCCGGGGGGATAGAGATACGCCGTATCGTGTGGTTTTTACAAGCTGAAAAGTTAAAGAAGGGATGGTTGGTGGCACCCTTAAGGTTTCCCCAACTTGGACTGTCATTGATCGGTCGAGATCCGAGCGTTGGAAAAGGACGACGACGACGACGACGACGACGACGATGGTCGAACGATCGTAGAAAGATGATTCCCTGTAAGCACCGGGGCACTTCGATGCACGCGAGCATAATCTCTATGTGCTGTGTGTGTGTGTGTGTCGCCAACGTAATTAGATCTAAATGAAGCGAGTCGCCTCACGCACCGACCGACGTTTTCTCATACACGTCGATAAAGGAACAAAGAGAAAAGAGAGAGAGAGAGAGAGTTTAAATTGAACGGGTGCGTCGTTTAATCTACAATTCGCAATATAATTTATTAATTAAACGCGTTGATAGAAGGTGTTTACGTTCATACTAATTCCCTTGGTACATTGCTACATTTATCTATTCATCTATCTATCTATATATCTATCTATAAATCTATTTAACAATCTATATATCTCTACATTTATTTATTTATTTCAATCTGTATCTATGTGTGTACTTCTTTCTCAGGAATTCTAAAACTGATAGAATGTTATCGACAAAGAGATATAACAGCTGATCACACCAATAGCGTACGCTTTCTATTAATCCATCGTTCTATTTGCCAGGCTACCAACTCGTATCGACGTTATGAGATATCCGTTCGAAATGGATCCTCCTATTTGCGACAATTGTTCATAGCAAACAACACGGAATCTTTCCAAGTTATCGCCCAGTAAGAAACAAAGTAAATATACTTTTTGAATAAATTCTGTATAACACGAAACCGGTAATCTCCCGAAGGCGAATTAAAGAATTCGAAGAGTGTATAACGGAATAGGATTTGCCTCTACGATTATGATCTTGTATAATTTCCGCACAGTCATAGTAATCTTCGTGGGTACGGGAGTATATCGTTTACCGACTTAATTAAACCTTCCTACGGGTTGGATAGGAAGAAAGAAACGGCAGACAAGCAACTCGCCGAACGAATTGCAAACGATTAAGAAGGAAAAGACTATTAATTGTGAAACAACGAACAACGAGACAAACGGAACGTGAATATGACGTTCCTCGAACGACGATCGTTTCGAGTTGAAAATAAATAGGGAGAAAAAGGGACAAAGAGGGAGACAGAGAGAGAGAGAGAGAGAGAGAAAGAGATGGTGTGAGTAGAAAACGTGGCTTCGAATCGAGCTGTCCATTATTTCCGTTAATCGAATTCCCGGTTGCTGGCTCGATTAAAAATAAAATTCTTCGTTCGGTGTTGTGCACCTGCGCCGCGCACGTTCGATGCACCACTTACCTGTGAACAAATTTGCGCCTCGATACCTCACCAGACACTAACACCCACCTCTATACGATAACAGCAGCAACAACAACAACAACAGCAACAACAGCAACAACAACAACAGCAACAACAACAACAACAACAACAAGGAAGACTACGAAACAACGACAACAGAGAAACAACACCGAGAACGTACCGCCCGCCTCGGTACTATTCTCGGTAGCATAGATAAAGCCGGAAATCCATTAATTGGAAAACGCTCGTCGAGTTTGCCAACCAACGGCTGATCGGCTGGCTAGCTAGCTAGCTAGCTGGCAAGCTAGCTCACTTGCTCCTGTTCGACTCTACGTCGTTGGTTCGTTCGTTCATTCGTTCGTTCGTTCATTCGTTCGTTCGTTCGTTCGTTCGTTCGTTCAGGTTGGACCAGTTTATCATCCGGCCGCCGAAATGCCGGGTCATTTGTTATTTACATATAATTCGTGTCCCGCTGCTCGTCGCGTTATACGCTTCGACGTGGACCGCCTACGTTGACTACACACACCATCGCTACCACTACCATTACCAATACTACTATCTCTACCAGCAGCAGAAGCAGCAGAAGCAGCAGCACTGACACAATCAACGCCGTTGCCATCGGTGCATCCCGTCGTTGCAATTAACGCACGATCGATTATTTTCCAACGCAAGAGATGCACGCTTTATCATTCCATCCAGCGATAAATAGCCGAACCTGAGCCTGCATATAATAACAAAGAGAGGTAGTATTACCTAATCGTTGTCCTACGTTTGAGAAAGATAAATTGTGTAACGTTGCATTTGACAAATTATTATTATTATATTTTATCATTATTATTATTATTAATAGTATTCTTTACGTTTACATCGACGTTTTGAATGAACAATATTCTAATTAATTGTTCGTGTTATTAACGTTTAACGAATTTTTTCAACAAACTCTAAAACGTTTCCAAATGTTTCTTATAAAATGTAATGATCCAATCCATTAAAGACACTCCACTCGACTAAAAAATACTATTTTAAAATAGTCAAGAGGACTACGGGGCATTCGAGTGGCAGGAAAAAAATTCTTGGGACTCTCTTTTAAGTAATCGCCGACGTTTCTCTCTCTCTCTCTCTCTTTCTCTCTCTTTCCATTTCTTTTTCTCCAGAGATAAGCGTGCTTTCAAACGCAGACAAGGCGAGCTAAGTGCAGTCGAGCTTTCACATAACGCACCAAATCCACAGACTCTCTTCGTTCGGTCGAATGCAGGCGCCGTTTCTCTCTCTCTCTCTCTATCTCTCTCTGTTTCTCTCTTTCTCGTGTTCTAGTGCTTCCTACTAATTCTACCCTCTATCTTTATATATATATATATAGAACATATTTCTTTTTCTCTCCCTTTTTTCTTCATGGAATGTTAGCCGTAGGCCGAAATCCACCGCGAGCAATTCCCCGTTAATCTTTTTATCGTCGTCGTTAACGCCGCACACGGTTAGATAGAGAAAGGTTGTCTTCTTTACTCTTGAAAAAGAGATAGAATAAGATACGAGAAAGTAAGAGAGAGAGAGAGAGAAAGAGAATAGAACTAAAAGGAGTAAAGAGGAGGCTTACGTGGAACACGAGGTCGGTTACTGAGATTAGGAGGAATTTTAAAGTGGCGAGTGCTCAAGGCTAAACGTCATCCAGCCTCTGACTCGGAAGCTCGAAAAAAAGAAGGAAAAAAAGAAAGGAAGAAAGGAAAAAAGAGAGAGAAAGAAAGATAGGAAGAGACAAGGAAAAGTTAAGAAGGAAAAGAGAGAAGAATAGAGAAAAGGGAGGAAGATGGGGAGACAGAGAGAGAGAAACAGAACCTCTTGGAGTCCGACCGTAGTAGTGCGCTTAGACGCCACTCTAAAGCACGTCGAGGGTGAGAGAACGAGCTAAGAGGACCGGAGACGAGAGGTGTAGGAGGAAGGGTGTGCTCGAGGATATACTGAGACAGGTACGAGCGAGGAAGATTCGAGAGCTCCAACGAGGAACTGAGAAAGAGAAAGAGAAAGAGAACGAGAGAGAGAGAGAGAGAGGGAGAAGGAGGGGAATACGAATGGTAGAGAGAAAGATGGAGATGGGAAACGTAGGGTGCAAGAGATTAGCGGTAATTCGTAGCGAGAGGGACTAGGCAACTCGAGCCAAAGACCAAAGGATCCTTCTCGATTCCTCTTCTTCATTTCTCTCTCTCTCTCTCTCGCTATCTTTTTCTGTCTATCTTTCTGTCTCTTTCTCTCTTTTTTTTTCTCTACCTTCTTCGTGAGATTGGATGCTCCTACCGAAGCCACAAACCGAAGTTAATGTTCGACCATCCCCTTCTATCATCCTCTTTCTTCCTTCCTTCTCCTCTTTTCTATCCATCTTATTGGTCTATATTCGAGTAGATACTACTCGATACGTTTTAGAAGACTCATGTTTTCGCGAGATTCGTCCGTTAATTAAAAAAATGAATAAGTAAGATCAAACGCGAGATGAATGTGGAAACTTATTCGTTTGGTATTTTCGTTTTGTTTCGTTGAGTAGGAATTTCTCGAATTTATTTATCTTATTTTTGGTGTGTAATAACAATATACAACGTATATAAAGTCGATGAAATTCTCGCATTGTTTGGAGAATCGTACTATAGCAGAGAAATCACGAGTATTATTAATTTCTTGCGCAAAAAGCTCGCAAAATATCGTATATTTGAATACTCCACGAATCGCTTGGCACGCTCGTTCGAGATTACGAGATTTATTTCTCGGTTACGCGAACTATTTCTTTTCTTCTTCTCAAAGACCTACTTTATAATCCAATTACTTTGAAGTAAGAAATAACTAACGCAAATAACGAAAAGAATAAAGAAGAGAGGTAGAGAGATAGAATCATATACATAAGTTGTAAAAAATGGACGAAACATGCGTGCCTTTGGGAATCCTTTCTCGGTATTTGTTCAAACTATGTTTCTAGGAACATCGATCAGTCCATTCGAGTGTCCAGCTAAAGAAGAAGAAGAAGAAGAAGAGGACGAGAAGTAGGAAAGGTAGAGACGGTCGATCGTCGAACAATCGGCGGAACTCACTCACTACTCTGCTCGAAAAGTACTCCGCCTGACAAGTAAGAGAGACAGAGGGAGAGAAAGAAAAAGAGAGAAAGAGAACTCGTGACGATGCAACCACACTGAGAGAAAGAAGAAGAAGAAAAAGAAGAAGAAGAGAAAGAGGAAGAAGAGGAGAAGCAGGATCCTCCCGTTGAATCCACTCTTCCTACAGCTCATCGCGATCTAGCGATCGTGAGGTTGCATTAACAGTACTTTACGTTCGGTTGCTTGAACGTAGGTTTCTACTGGAAGAGAACTCGACGAGAAGTAGAGAATCTTGACCCTCTCGTTTGTATTTCCACGTGTCTCCTTAGCTACGTATGTGTGTATGTGTTGGCATATATTTATGTATATAACATGCTTGCACGTTAAAAGCTCGTGGAAAGCTTCAAAGAGAATGGAAAAATATGCATTCTCTTTTGAGCACACACACCTCACCTAACGTACGTACATATGTACGCGGATATGTTATATTCGTGGCTCGTGAAATTTTGCGTTGCGAACTTTGCTGGCTTTGGTAAAAGGAGAATAATGGGGGCAAGGGAAACGGGGTGGGAAGGTAAAGGAAGAGATAAAGGAACAGAAAAAAAAAAAGAAAGGATAACTCTATCGATACGTAACAAGTGAAAGTTCGATGTAAGAGAAAAATGCGAGGATATATCGGCACGATATTCTTCCATCCAATGGTGGAGGTGGGTGGATGACTGGAAATTGCGAAAGGAGGATGGCAATAAAGAAATGTATTTCTTAGCTTTACTTCTCGTTGTAAAGTCAATATTGCGATGTTACGTAGTATCTCGAGTATATATTCGCAGAAAAAGAAGTAAATAAAATCAAGGAAAAGAAAATAGTTTAAAGATATGTATCTGCTACGTATGTCGAGAGAGAGAGAGAGAGAGAGAGAAAAGTGATATATCGAGTTACATTAAACGAGAGACACTAGAAATGATCACAGCGATATGATCTTCTTGATGTTTCATAAAGAAAAATGAGAACCCCATACGTATCGATAATAATGAAAGAAAGATAGTAGTAGTATAGATCGATACGAGCGTGTTTCGTTGCGTTGAGAGAGAAAAAGCCTTTCATCGAGTTCGATAAAATAGAGAGAGAGAGATAGAGAGAGAGAGAGAGAGTCGGGGGTCAAAGATGAAAATGATAATGACGTGGATAAGGATGAAAACAAAAGGAAAAGATGAAGAAGAGTAAGACGACGACGACGAAGTCGTTACGCTCGGCTCGTAATTTCTGCGTCATCGCCAAGCCTTTTACAACGATCACGGACCTCCCATCTCACTCACTCTCTCTCTCTCTTTTTCTTTTCATTTCTCTCTAAGCAAGGCAATCGAGGATGCTGTGTGAAGGAAGAGCTACGCGATGGCATGCAGGTAAAGACTGAAAGAGAGAGAGAGAGGAAAGAAAGGGGGAGAGGAAGAGAGCTATGGTGGTGACTCGCTACGAAGACGAATGGCACGGAGAGGGACGGGGTTACGACGAAGGACGAAGATAGAAAGAGAAAGATTGAATGAGAGAGGGATGGAGGAGCGAGCAGCCGTGTTGTACTGTACCACGCGCGGATGCAAGAAGAGGAACAAGGATAGGAGAAAATAGCAGGGAGTCAGTCCGTGGCAGGGTCAAAGATTACCTACGTGTTGCCGTTCCTCTTGCCTCTTCGAACTTGCTACGGCATTCTCTCTCTCTTTCTCTCTTTCTCTCTCTCTCTTTCTCGCGCAAAACACACCTGCCGAGAGAGTAGAACTCTCGCGACTCTTTGCTGCTCTCCCGTCGAGAATAAATCCCTTCCCTTTCCCCCCTATCTCCCCCACGTCTCTTACCCTACCCTTCGCCCTTTCGTTCAACCCGAGGTGTTCCTTGTCTTTATATAAGAAGGTATCCCCGATAGTGAACACACATATTCAATGTTTAACGTGTTATATGATATTATTACACATATACTTGAATATTAAAATGTAATAGGATCGATATTAAATAATAAAGAATTGATCTTGAAATCCTTTTCCCATGCCTCCCCTCCCTCTCATTCATCGTAATACAATTTGTTCAATAACTTCGAACACACGCTCCATTCGTGAGTACCAAGCTAATTGATTATATGTAACGTCGGTTCCTATAGTTTTAGACAGTCGGCCAGTTAATTACACGACGTGGAATTTAATTAGCGTGATCCTATTAGCCTTCTTCGGAATATCGCGTAACTGTCGACCGGCTGCCACCTCTTTCCCCTCCACCCCCAACTCCCCCGTTTACTCTCTCTCTCTCTCTCTCTCTTTCCTTCTATTTTACTCAGGACTTTCTTTCTTGCTCTGGACAATGTCTTTCTTTTCCTTCTTTCCCCTTGGTGACCATTAAACCGTTCAAGAGAGAACGAACGGTAATAAACTCGTATATCTATACGATTTTACAAAGCAAAAGAGATCTGGAATTTGCAAGCACGTTTATCCTGAAATTAATGGACGATAAAGTTACGCGAAAAATAAGAAAAAAAGAACGATGGAGAATAGGATAGAGATGAAAGTATATGCGCACAATGAGACGAACGTATCGCTCGAATATGTAAGAGAGAAAGAAAGAGAGAGAAAAGAGAGAGAGAGAGAGACAGACAGACAGACAGACAGAGAAGGGAAAAGCAAATATACGCAGTAACACAGCAGCAAATGTTTATCGATTTCCACTTGACGCCACTTTGCCTCGACGGGAATCAGCAGAGACTCGTTTTACGGTCACACCCGGTATGCCTCGAGCGTCGCGTGGGTGTGTACGAAGCTTACCTATCTCTCCTCTTTGAAATAGAGAGTGAGAGAGAGAGAGAGAGAAAGAAAAAGAATGACAGAGTAGGAGCACATACGGAATGTACGGCACGGAGTGCCGCTTCATACGCATTATCCGTGCCATTACGGCCTATTTATCCGTTCGTTGTGTGCACGTCGGACACCATCGCCACCACTGCTTCTAACATTTACAATGAATAAAGAAAAGGAAAAGTTTAGCATTCACTCGATAAAGGATGATATTTCACGAACAAGTTAAAATTCTCGAAAATCGTAAAGACGGGGTAAAAAAAAAAGGTAGGTTACTCAAAATTATTGCTCATTTAGTACTTTTGTCCAAATATTTGCCAATTAGACTTTTGACGATACAATTAATGGAAAGAAAGAAAATAAGGGCAGACAAAAATAAACATAAGAATACGAATACTTATGTTGGCAAGTAAATTTACCGTTATTATTATTATTACTATTATTACTACTACTACTACTATTATCCTCATTGGAAAGGAATAGATTTTAATAGTGAAATGGTAAGAGAATGGACGAACGGAGTTCAGAAAACGAATAACTACATCGATCGATCGCTTCATTATGCGTTAACTTAGTGGTGGTGGTGGTGATGGTGGTGGTGGTGTTGGTGGTGATAGTAGTAGTACTATAGACTTTACTCGATTCGAGATACTTTATCTCTATACTCTCTATCTATCTATCTTTCTCTTTCTCTCAAACGACATTATGCGCATTGCGATAGAATTTTTTCAGGACACAAAGTACGGTGAACATTTGTAGCGAGATTACCAGCAGATCGTGGCAGTAGATCTTGCACGAAGAGGAGTAGGAGGAGGAGGAGGAGACTTAGGATACTCTCTTGACTCTGTGAACGCGATAAACAGCTACTAAATGCGATCGCTTCACGTTATACCTTATACTTAGGTACCTCTTTCTACGAGAATAGTTCGAGTAGAACAGAGATCGGACGATGCTCCTCCTTCAGAGTTTTTTTTATCTTTTCTTTCTTTTTGTTCTCTACCCCTTTTTTTCTTCATTTTTACTCAATATCCCATCGATTTTTATTTTTATTTTCAAACTCGTAAAAATGATCCTTGGAAGCTCTCGTAAACGGTACTTTCCTTAAGACGTAGGTAGGGTATCCATCGAAATGGTTAAACGTAAAAGTCCCGTTAATACTCGAACGAGCGAATCGAAAGAATAAAAATGGGAAGAAAAAAATAAGAGAAAAGAAAAGTACGTTAAATTAGTTATAGTTTAAGAATAAAAAAAAAACTACATAGTTATAAACTAAAAGATAAACATTCTTAACATCGAAATAAACGTGAACGAGTTAAGGAAAGATTTCGCTAAGGAAATCAAAATTTTATTCTATTATTCCATCGTAACGTTTTTAGAGAAATTTTTCTAGGCTTTAATAGGAAAACGAAATGGAAAATTGAACCCAAAAGGTGCAAGAGGTAATTCCTAAAGCGCATAACTCGTACGAAGGGGTTGTGCACGTTAACACGGAATAAGTATACTTTAATTACTCTCGATCGTCGTTTCAACTTCGTCGTTACATTTAGCGCAGAATTCAGGGCCCTTCCTCCCTTCCGTATACGCTTTGTGACTATTCAGCTTCGTGCGCTTTAGGACTCTTGGATCCTCTCTTCCTAAGTTTCACGAGTGAAATTCTGAGTTGGAAGGAGAGACGAAGAAAGTGAAAGAGAGATAAAGAGAGAGAGAGAGAGAGAGATAGGAATAAACGACGTTAAGCTGAGATTCGCGACGTTATATGATGTACCGGAATTCCAATGTGCTTTTAATGAGATAAGTATGAGCGCGGAATTCGTATACGGGAATGTTACGCTCCTTCTGTTCTTGCAAATGATAAAAGAAGATACAACGTGCGAACGACGACGAATTTGCAGCCTCCGCTTTCGGCATAACATTATATTTAGGATTTATACGATTTTCAAGTTTGAAACAAGAAACACGGAGAAAATGAAATAGGAAGAGAGAAAGAGAGGAGAGAGAAATTATAAACTTAATTGAAATAACTAGTTCATCATTCTTATCGATAACTACGTGAAACGTTTTTGTAGATACTACGAGTCAGGGTTCTTCCGGATAATCTTTTATCCGTGAGAAAAACGTTCATTGTCCAAACGAACAAAGATTATCCATACTAATTAGAAACTATGTGATTTTAACGATCTATCTTACTTTTCATTAATTTCTTGCGAAAGATTTAAGATAGATTTAAATCCTGCGAATAAACAACAAGTTCAAATTAAAATTACTCTCCCAAGTTATTCATTATATTATCGCGTTAATTCAGTTAATCACTTATAATTGATTTCTTCCTACAATTTTAGTACTCTCAATTAAATATCTTCTTCGTTAAACCCTACAAACGTATTTAGTTTTTGCGTCTATACGTAGATAATATATTCGAATCAAATCGAATAAGTTTCTACGAAAGAATATCGGTATCGATCGGGCTCCTCGTTACGTTTCCTATGTCGTTTTCTAGGGACGTGTAATCTGTAGTTACGAAGCTTGGCCAAGAATAAGAAGAATAAACTCGTATAAGGTTGGTTCTAATAGAAAGAGAGTTAAAAAAAAAAAAGAAAAAAATAATAGAAGCAACCGTAAGGAAGGACTGTAGAGATAGGTTTCTTCGTACGTCCTTTCGATTTCTTAACTAGATAATCCTCGGGCGATGTAGAAAGAGATAAATCAAGGGGGTAATGTAACGTTTCCGAGGAAACTCGAGAGCACGAATGTCCGAACTAACGTTCAACAACAACAAAGTGTTGCTTGAGAGAATCGGAACAGGGTACACATTTCATCGGGTCCACAGGAGACACAACAGCAGTACGGTGGTTCCTGGCACTCTCTTATCCTGTTTCACGAGCATTCTCCACGATCAAGCCACTTAGGTTTCTTCAACGTATGTATATGTATATATGTATGTACGCTGTACGCCTTTTAGATAGAAAGAGTAGAAAGGAGAATGAAAGAGATTTTCTTTCTCGAGCAAAAAAGAAACGGCGGGGGGAAGGGAAGGGGGAGGCAGGGGGGAAGACGGTGACTTTCGAGCCGGCCAGCCGGCCGCAACAGATTACGAGCAAAGGCAAACGGAGATCGCGAGTGCGCAGCTCGGATGGCGTAGGAGGGTGGAGACGTGCCTTCTAACGAGATAAGTAGCTACGTGAATGCGCTCTGTGCTCCTTTAAAAGAGCAAAGAGAGAGAGAGAGAGAGAGACGAAACGAGATGCTCTCATTCTCTCTCTCTCGGAAAGCAGATAGGAGAAAGAGATTTGCCGTCGCACGAAAGCCAGAGGTTCCGGCTCACTCGATTCTCGCACCACCCACGCGAGAACGAAAGCAGTGATTCCTAACTCCCTACCTCCCCCTACCTCCCTACCTCCCCCATCTCACCCTTCTTCGCCCCTTCTTTTTATTCCTCTTTTTTCTTCTTCTCCTCCTCCTCCTCCTTCTCCTCCTTTCTCATTCTTTCTTCTACCGATATACGTATGCATGTCCTTTCTCCTGCCGACCTCCTCCATCTCTGTCTTCTCCGATACCGATAAATTTTTCATTTTCTTCGTACCTAAATTCAAGATAAACCGAAATAAATCTACGCCACTCCATTCTCTCTGGCTTCGACTTCGATACCAGAAGGAAACACCTTTTCGGTATGCCCCAGACCTTTCCTTCCCCTTTCAGCTTATATTTCGCCTCGGTATCCATTTTTCCTCTACCAGGGCTTCGATATCTTTCGCTCTTGGTTTGCTTCATCCCTCCTCCTCCTCCTCCTCTTCTTTATCCTTCTACTCAGGTAATAGAGTGAATGAGAAGAAGAGAAAGAAAGAGAGAGAGACGGAGAATGAGTAGGTAAAGTATCGTTCGGTTTAACGGGTTGGAACGAACTCGAAAGAGGGAAAACCGACTGGTCGACACGATATATCGTTGCGAACATGGATTTTGAATTTCGCGGTTACGGTCAGGGAAAAAGAGAGAAGGGAGGGTTGAGGCAAGTAAAAACATGGGACACGCCTTCGTATGGTGATACTTTGAATTCAACGTAACGGTAGCCAAACCAGCCATGACTCGCCTCTTCCTCTTCCTCCTCCTCCTCCTCCTTCTTCTTCTATTCGTTACCAAGGGTTAAAATAAATGGGGAACGCATCGTGACGCTCGTCAAAGCTATGCTTTAACTCCCGAGATGGTATGAAATTAACGAGACGTAACGCAGCAGTGTACTCGATTTCATGCTTTTTGCTTTTTATTTCTATCGTCCTCATTAAAAACGTTACTTCTAATCTCATCGAGACACTTTCGTACTCTTTTCTTTTTTTGTTTGTTTTCTTTTTTTTTTCAAAAATCCTCTTCTCCAATCCGCAAATATTTGATTTCGTTACTTCATATCGTGACGTTATTTTTGGTCGACGTGTTTAAGATTCCTATTTATAAGAATCTTATCGATATATATTTTCATGATATTATTTTGCGTTAAGCGTTGGGAAAAATTCAAATAAGAAAAAGATATTCATATTGTATCTCGAATTTGTTTTCTTTACTTATCCACATCTACTTTCTCTCTTCTCTTATTGTTAAATGAAATACGATAAGTGAATGAAAAATAAGAAAGGTACGATTGTGGATTATGATTTCCACGTACGTATCTCGACGATGAAATATAATCCTGGGCTTTTCCGAGATTCTTATCGAAAAACGAGAGGATCGTGCCTCGTATACACTATATAATATAGCAATCCGGGAAAGCGTCTCGATCTCTCTTTCGGAGGCTTAAAATCCACGCTGTGTTCGAGCTATCGTTTTCGATATATCCGTTCGAGCGTGGTACGAACCGATAACGCGATAGAACACGTATCTGTTTCTAAGTGTGAACAGAGACTATGGACGACGACGGCGACATGTAATACACGTATACACAATGTATGCATGTCTCATCTACGTATGTACTTTACGTAGATAATAAGGGGTAGGTAATTGAAGTAATGGATTAATTGCACGATTCGCCGTTGCTCCGTCACTGCTTCGAGTCCGGTAGCAGACATACGATAATAAGATTTACAAAAGGCTTTTGACCTGGCGCGACCTCAGAACGGCCAAGCTTGAGAATCAATTTAGTGTTATGTCAGTCGAGTCCCTTCATGAACTACCAACCACCCATCCTCCTCCTCCTCCTCCTCCAGCGTTCTATCACGGTACCTTCCTTCTCCTCTTCATCGAGCTCCATTTCTGTCGCTTTGATTTCAAACGTGCACTCACTTTAATTACGTTTTCTTCCTTCCTGACTCGCAACAATGACGGAACGATCCTTTTAACCGAGCACCGTGCAAAAGAGTCTTAATAAAATTATCATTATTTATATACACACCGAAATTCTGCATTGTTCTCATTTGGAAAATCTTTCTACACGCACACACACACAGACAAATTTCCTTTCTAGCATTTCTTTCATTCTCGGATTCCTCGAGTTTACGAGTGTCATCTTAAAGGTAACTCCATTTCTAAAGTTATCTGGGTGGCAAACGGATAAAACTGGAAATCGCTGTGAATGAGAAGAAAAGTGGAAACGGGATCGTCCGCAATATTATCTCCTCTCCTGACTCCTCTTTCTTTTTCTCTTCCCTTCCTCTCCTCTCTTTCTCTCTTTCTCTCTATTAAGGTGTAAGAAAGGAGACACTCTGGAATGTGGAGGAAACTCGTAATGAAATTAATTACGAAGTGGAATACGAAATGGAAAAATGCAAACTTCTCTCTCTCTCTCTCTCTCTCTCTCTCTGTATACGAGACTCGAGTGGAAGGAACCCGGTTTGTGTGAGCGAATATTAAATGAAAGAACAAAAAAAAGGGGGAAGAAGAAACGACAAATAAAAAAAGAAAAGAAAAAAGAAAAAAAAAGCAACAAGAAGAATGAAAAAAAAAAGACAGGGAAAAGAGGATGGAGAAAAATTGGTCCACAGCGACAAGATATAAAGGTATCTTTCTTCATCGGTGGTCGGTGTCCCTTTGCACGAGCCACCCACGTGACTCCATAAAAAGAACGTCGTTTAAGCGGTGCTTCACGACGAAAACAATTTTAATAAGCGACGAAACGAGTCGTCGAAAAAGAGAGAGTAAGAGAGAGAGAGAAAGAGATAGGGGGAGGGGGTGGGATGGTAACTATGCGTTTTGGCCGCATCCGTAAATCGTGTTTTCCGCTGACATCGCGAGAAATAACTATACGTTAGTATATATGTATGTAAATGTATATATATATATATATATGGCATACGCGTATAAATGTATTCGCAAGTGGGAGAAGGGACCCTAGCGTTTTCGTTAAAGCCACGCTTCCGTAAGCCGTAATAGCAACGAGTAGCCGGCAAACGGCAGCACCGAGACCGCACCGAGACGAGATTTTTATGCGCGTCAAAGCGTTGACACGCGGCCATGAGTTATCGCGGTGTGTGCTCGACGAAATTAATTTTCTAGGTGAGAGAAGGAAGAGAAGAGTTGAAAAAAAAAATGTTCGCGAGTCGGACGATGCGTTACAGTGAGTAAGAGAGAGAGAGAAAAGATAGAAAGAAAGAGATAGAGAGATGTGACTCCCGAACCGCTTGGCCGCACCGGTATTTCGATTCAAACCTTTTCGGCCCATTTTTTCGTGCCACCTGCCGTATCTCGTTTTACAATTTTTTTTTTCGTCTCCCTCTCTCTCTCTCTTTCCCAGTGTCTATACGCGTAAACACAAGTGTACGTATACGTATACGCATCCGTGCATACTCATGTGTATTATACGCATGACACAACACGTCACAGTCTACGCGATTGAAAAATGTTTTACGAGTAGAGAGAGGCATCCCTGTGACGGACAAAAAAAAAAGTAAGAGGAAAAGTGAGTGAGAAAGGGGATGAGAAATCTAGCTTTCTGCATTCGAATTTCGACGAATTTTTCTTTCCCGTTGTTTTTCTTGATTTATTTTCTTGTTTCGTTTTTTCTTTTCTTTTTTAGACAAGTTCACGTAGCAGTTATCTTAAACATAGCTAAATGGTTATTATTATATAGTTTCTGCTATCAAACGTTGAAATTAACGGAAAAGTTACTTTTCGTCGGTTGACCAAAGTTTTTCTTTGTTAGAAAAATCGCTTTGTTTTTTTTCTTCTTTGCGATTACAGAATTAAAATTGACTAATTTTGGCTCGTACTAGTTCCTTACCTTGCTCTTTTTCTTTTTCTTCTTCTTCTACTTCTACTTCTACTACTTTTCTTTTCTTCTCTCTCATTTCACAGCGAAACCAAAGTTTTCATCTCTCTAATACCAACCAGCATCAACCATCATCAGCACACGAAAATGAATGGTTGACCTAAATCTGTCGAGAAACACCTGGAAAAACTTTTTGCGGTGGTACGACAAAGAAGAAAAGTACTGAGTGTGAGAAGGGAAGAAAAGAGGAAACGCCTTTAAGTGTGGTCCAGAGTTACCTTAATTATATGAAGCGGCTTTCGACTAATCCACTTCTCGTCATATTACAGGAGAATGTCTGAAAACCTTTCGTTCTTTTGCGAGCCACCGGTGGTGGTACACCCACTACTATCTGTGAAACTTAATTAAAGTCGCTTTTACAGCGAATGAACTCGGAGAGTCATTTCCGTTTCTTACGATGAATTTTACCACATTGATAGAAATTGTTCACTACGTAAGATTAAAATGGGGAAAGAAAAAATAAAGAAACCATTAAAAAAGCAACAATCGTAATTCTAACGTTATACCGTGTAATTAATTTTTCAAATTGATTAAAATACTTTATTACAATATACGTACAATTTTTCTATATTAAACCCGTATAAACTTTATCACGATCTATAAACGTTTAACGATATTACGATAATAATCCTACAAAATATCTTCCCGCAAAAAATATATGAATGAAAGTTTAGCTAAATTTGATCGTGATATTGCTGAGAATAAAAAGATACGAGTAACGTGTTTTTCGAAGGATACTCGTCGGAGGAACGCTGATATCGACGGACGTGTTATCGAAGATCTCCTGCAGGAGCAGGGACACCAACGAGGACGACGACAACGACGACAAGAACAACAGTGGCAGCACCACTAACAACAACAACAACAGCAGCAGCTGCAGCAACAACAACAACAACATCACCACCACCACAACAACAACAACGAAGTCTGCGTTTGTAGTTGGGCGAACGGACGAGCGTCGTAATTTGCAAAAATCGTTGAACGATCGCGATAAGCCAGGCAGCTCGATGTTTGCCAATTAGCGTGTAGCAGCGAAGAAGAGAGACCACGGCCATTCGCGGTGCACGACGGGTGTCGGCTAATGGCAAAGCCGCGTCTCGTTTTCTCCAAGCGACACGACCCGATCTCGTCTCTCTCTTTCTCTCACTCTCCCATTCGATCTCTCTCGATCTCTCTTGATCTCTCTCTGGTTATACGACGCCCCAAGTTGCACGTACCTCACGTACGACGAACGTGCAAGTGCAACTTCGACCGCGTCACTTTCGTCACGAGTACGAAACTCCTCTTTTATTTCTCTTTTATTTTCTAACTATGATAAAATTGTTAAAGTGTAACTATATTATCGTCACAAATGACATTTATGAGAAATCAATTATATTATCAAGAATTTGATTCTATTATCTTCTTGAAACAATTCTCTAAAAATAAATGTATCGATTTTTCAAATGGATGGAAAATGAATAGTTTAACATTCGATAATCGTTAAATTCTACGACACTGGCTTTTTTGGCACTGATATTCTTAACAAAAGACATTACTTAACGATCTTTGAACATTTCAGGTCGTTCCCTCAGTGTCCTTATTGGCCCATCATCAACTAAAAACTTGCTCGCGAATGGTCGCGTAACGAGTGCAGTTTACTGCATCGTTCGAAGTTTTGCAAATGTTCAACACGACAACTGGACTATACCTACGGATAGTAAATATATAAATGTATATATATATATATATATATATATATATATATATATATATATTTCACGCTATGCCGATAAAAGTAAATCCGCTCGTAACCTGAAAAGAATCGACCTACTTGGAAGAGAGTCGGAAGTAGTTAAGCGTCGCACGAACTTCTTTCGCCGCTGGATTTCAAATCGGATGGCATTAAACTTTCGTAAATTTATGGTCGAACGATTTTACGAAAAGAAAGAGCCGGCGCTAGCGAGAGTTATAAAAAAGATGAACGATCTCTACGCTTGTTGAAACATGAAATAAAAAGTTCTTCTATAACGATCGAGTGGACGATTAATAAATAGCTTACGGTTTAGTCAAAAGGAACTCTCGTCTTAAAATCATGGATGAGGTTGATCGAGCTTGCGACTTACCTAAAACAGAAAACAAGAGAAAAAAGCGTATTAATTCAAAGAAATTCAATTCTTTGATCGAGAAAGGTTCTTTATATATATTACAATACATTACATGATATATTACCAGACAAAATTATATAATAAAGTATAATATGTGAGTGCGCTTGTCAATGAATACTTAAATACTTTGCTGAAAGACCAAATATATTTGTGTTTATTTTTATACATTAATATTTCATACATACACATCACAAGCGACCATATGAATTTTGACATTATCCAATTTCGGTTTTTCACGGTTACATATATACGATATAACGAAAATAATATATATATATTATTCTTGTTATACCGTGTATTCTATACTGAATTATGTTTTACGGCTCACATCCTAGTGAGTGCGAGTAGATTGCTTTAGAGATGTGACTAGGGACTTTAATAAAAAACGCATTACACGCGTCAGATGATTTTACCCACGTTTCGTTTCGCCTTCCGATGTATGTAAGCCACCACGTACATGAGATAGACGAGAGTGAAAAAGAAAAAGTAAGAGGGTGAGATAAAAAGGACAGAGATAGAGATACAGATAGAGAGGGTGAAAAAAGAAAGAGAGAAAGAGAGAAAGAGGAAGAGAGAGAGAGGAAAGCTGACAGTGGATATTGCTGGTCGACAGTACATAGAGGGTGTCTCCTTCAATTTTGTGCGTGAGTCCGTGCTACTGACAAATATTACCAACGTCGTGTAAATACAAAACGTCATTCCGAGAGCGTTGTTTGCCGAGTATAGTAAGCATTTCCATTTTCTGAAAGTTACTTCCCACAGAAGAGTACGCGAACGATCGTTCACATATATTTATATGTATATAAACATACAGGTATATATGTGTACTAGTAACGTCTTTCCAATTCGAAAAAACAAACTATCTCTTTTCCTACTAGAAGAGCTTTACGTATCCTCGTGAACCATGAAATTACTCGAACAATTCACGTTAGAATTCGCGTGCTATTGCGAAAATAGAAAAGAGAAAAGAAAAGAAGAAAAGAAGAAGAAGAAGAAGGAAGAATGAAGAAAGAAACAAAATCTCGTTCTCATCTCCGTCCTTAGTATCTATAAATAGTTATAGCACATCCGCTTGGTCTACTATGTATAACGACCACCACCAGAGATTCGAAGGTCCGAAAAACGTCGACCGGAAAAATACAAAGAGAGAAGGAAATCGTGCGTAACGTTAGAGCGTACTTGCAATAAAAATATTAAAGAAAACAAAAAAAAAATAAAAAAAAGAGAGAAAAGATATATATGATATCTTTGAATTTCCAGAAGAAAGAACTTTTATATTCCTTTTAGCTAACAGGGAAGAATGTCATATCCGTTACGATTTCTCGCGCACGAAAGGACCACCGATTCGAAGGAAATCCCTTCTAGTTTCTTAACTGGTCTTCTGCTACTGCTCTCTTTCTCTTTCTCTCTCTCTCTCTTTATCTGCGAATTTAGTCTCGTGGAATCTTTCGGAAATAAGGAGTAGAAACTCATGAAAGGAAAAGCACCCTTCTACTCTTTCCCGAAGGACTGGAAACTTCTCGTCCAAAGATATCCGAGTTCACTTACCGAAGAAAATACCGAATTTCAACGCGCGCGCACACACACACACACACGGATAAAACACGATGGTGTGTAAAGAACGACAACGTTGCGAAATAGTTTCTACAGGTTAGCGAAGAAAAGTTGTGCTGCGGCCTTGAATGCCGGGAGTTTTAAACGCCTTTCGCTCGCTGTGAAAGAGTTTGGTCTGCCTGCCTGCCTGCCTGTTGGCAAAGAAGAAGAAGAAGAAAAAAAAAATAAAAGAGGAAAAGAAAAGGAGAGAAAAATTGAATTCGTCGCGTCTCTCTTACGCTACTTGTCGCCGCTTTTCACAGCATCGACTTCCATCTTAAAAGATAACGAAGTTGCCGATAAGTCTAGGTAGCCTAGAGAGAATGAGAAAATTGCTCTAAGCTTCTAAGGAGGGTTGCGAGTAAAAAATAAAAGAAGGTTCTACTACTTTTGAATCAACTCGCTTGGTTTTTTAGTAAGAAAAAAAAAAGTAAGCGTTAAGAGGTCCGATCGAAGGTACGTAACATTTCAATTTATTTTTAATCTATTCCCCAGCTCTACCTCTATTTCCTAACTTGACGTAGGAAGTTGGGAATGATGAGACAAAGATAGAAAGAGAGAGAGAGAAAGGAACGAACGAAGGAAGGAAAATACCGAGAGGAAATAACTAATAGTCCGTAAGTAATTAAATATATGTCTGGGGGAAATCACTAGCGTTCAAGTGAAAAGAACAAAAGATACGAGCGTGAGAAAATTGGTTGAGAAAATCATACGTAAGAAAATCTGAAATATTAATGTTTCGATGATATATATATAAGGTTTGTTATCAATAATTATTAGAATCAGGGTTGAATAATCACAAATCTGAGTTTCTCCTGTAAAAAGAGGAATTTAATTTACTGTGAAAATGACTATTTTACAAATATTTACATTATTTTATTTAACTCACCTATAAAAAGAGATTGACATTAAATGTCAATTATTCACAATGCCCCTTCTCTAATTACAAATTTTTAACAATTTAATTCGTAACTATGATAATTAACATGTCACTGCTTCGTCATCATGATCTATCCATTTCTAATTAACTTCAAGTTATTAAGTAATGTAACAATCTACCTTACCCACGCTACGCAAGTGCGCGGGATGATTCAAAAAGTACTATGTATTTTACATATATATTGTCAATTTTTGTTTACAAGGTAATCGAAAATAAGTAAAGGAAGGAAGGTATCGAAATCGAAGGAAGTCTAATAGTCAGGGATGTGCAGTTTCGTAATGTATATTCCTTGACACCAGCCTGGGGTTATTAAATAAAGAGACCCTAACGTTTCGTCTCGTACGAACCCCCCGGGGCAACGTTTCCCTCATTACTTGATCTACCCCAAAAAGTATAGTCACAGGTTCCTTCGAAGATAACGTAAGAAAGGAAGACCCTTCGTGGTATTATAGTTCCGTTCATGCCAACTTATCTAGTACTTCGTATTAGCTTTGAACGGTGGTGCGTTGCTCGGTTCCATGCTGATATTTTTCTCTCTCTTTCTCTCTCTCTCTCTCTCTCTCTCTCAGTTTCTCTCTTCGTTTGTTCGGTTATCTTGCTTGCTTGCACCACTTTCTTCGTTTTAGACTCTTGCCACTTTCTATCTCTCTCGTTCACCCTTCCCGGTCGCGTCCCGCGATATTGGCTTTTCCTTCGGGGATCTCAGGTATTGCGATTTTAATTATGTTTGAGTTTGCGTTGGCCGTCGTTACGAGATCCCACGTTTCCTTCTCCTACCCCTTCGTCCCCCTTCATTGCGTGAGCTCACAGTTATGTTGAAAAATTTAAGAGAACCTTTGCCATCTCGTAATTTTCTTTTTCTTTTCTTTTCCCGGGAGTATAAAATGAGAAGGAAAATTATTAGAAAGAATGTTCGCTGGGATACGGTTACGAAAAAAAAAAAAAAAGAAAAAAAGGAATACAGAAAAATAGAGGAAAATATACACGGCGTGAGAATAGGCGCGACTTGGACACTGAATATAAATTGTATTTCATTTAAAAAGGACACACCGTGAATGCTTTTTTTAAATTAAAAGAAAATTACGAATGAAAGGTAGGAGGGGAAACGAAAAGTCTAGATGGAGAAATTAATTTTCAGTTCTTTTTTTATTTTCTTTTTCAAAAAGATAGACTTTCCTTGTATCTCTCTCTCTCTCTCTCTCTTTCCTTCTTCTTCTACAGTTTCTACTTTCACTATCGTAATCGAAAGCGAGGATGCTAACAACTGAGAACGGTGGTGGAAGACTTTGCACAGTTTTTCTTCGACGAAAACTCAATGACGAACAATCCGTGTGCCGGCGACGACTGTCTGAGAAGAATTTTGAAAAGGCTAGAAAGATAGACAGATAAAGATATAAAAAGAAAGAAAGAGAGAGAGAGAGAGAGAACGAATGGGAGTAGACGACGACAATGCAGCCGAGCAAAATTACTTGAAATCTTGAATACCAGCGGGGAGAAGCTGAGTTAACGTCGAAAAGCTCCTGAGTGACTTGCTTGAGGTTTAATCACTAGGAGAAACTTCGGTAATGGGAGCTGCAAAGTGCTCGCGAGAAAGAGGCTAATGCTTCTCTTGCGTTTCGACTCTATTACCTGAGCGCATTAAAACTTAGACAAATATATGCCTGCGTGTGTACCGACATCACATGGACGATACGCGTATATGAGTGTCTATATGTGTGTATGTATGTACCTACCACCGGTAGTATAAAAGCATCGAAGCTCTTTCTCCAGCGACAGGTGCACCTCACAACGACGAGGAGAACGAAGACGACGAGGTACGTTGTCATACCAACATAAACGTTAAATAATAGCATTAAGAAACTCAAGCAATATCTTACTTTATACTCTTTCGTAAATTTGCTTTTCGTATTATATGTATCTAACTAAATTAGATTTGTTATTCTTGCTATATATTACGGATATTGATTCGCGAAGAATTAGATTCAACAGTTTGCGCAATCCGCAGAATCCTGAGAATTAGTACGATGCCAAATTGGATCTTAAAATACGTGGAATCTTAGCTTTTAAATCGATACGTATTTCTGGAAAATTACAGGTTATATTTAAGTTCTTAATGAAACCGTTCCAATTTCACTAAGCGAATCTATATTTGCGAACAAATAAAAGAAATTTACAATTAGCGATGATAAATGGAAGTTTACACTACTCGGCCGAAAGTTTGTATACACCGGCTGCACTTGTATAAAATATTTAAACATAAGTTATGGACTAAATTTGTATGTTTTTATTTACATTAAGTATTATACGAATAAAGGTGGTGGTAATGTCTCTCGGTAGATTGCTAAACTCAGGTACAGTTAGAGATACAAATGATATGATAATAAATTAACAGTTTTAGTTGAAACGTACTTTAACCTTTGTTATAATCTTTATCAGGATTAGATAGAAAAAATTATCAAGGGATTATAATCATTTGATAAACGAAATTGAAGGAAATAGGAACAAAAAAAAATTAGATAAAAATTTCGTATCAACTTATGGACAAAAAATTAAAATGATTTTAAGAAAAGTCCTTGAAAAACAAGCTTTACGTATTTTTCTCGACTTCTATTTAATATCATTCCAACGATCCGTTCTATTACGATACACTTACGTGCCAAAACATCGGTCGTTCTAATAATTCGGCTCACTCGGTATAAAGGAGCGGTCACGATAATCGACGAACGGTGCTTCCCAACGTGCAAGCAAATTGTATTAATAAATCGCACGGTCATAATGCACCGTTGGCTAATTTACAAGGACTCGTTGGCGGAATGTAGTAGTAGTAGTAGTAGTAGCAGTAGTAGTAGTAGTAGTAGTAGTAGTAGTAATAGGTATACTTACTACCGCGCGCGCGAATGAGGAAGAGAAGACGATAGAAGAAAGGTGGAAGGGGAGGAGGAGAGAACGAGTGGGTAATTAATTTATACAGCGCGGAAATTATACGGCTCGTGTGCCGTCCGCTCGAGAGAAATCGATCGACACCGTTCCCTAAGTACCTACTGGTAGTACTTTCAACGCCGAGCTTGGTTGTCGTCGGACGAGAGAACGATGACAAAGGATCGATAAAAAGAAAAGAAAAAATGAAAGGAAAAGAAGTTTCGCGTAAACATGTAAATGGGAAGGATAAGAAGAAGAAGAAGAAGAAGAAGAAAAAGCAATGCTTCCCTCCCATCGATATTCCCAAAATGAGAAGAAGAAGAAGAAGAAGAAGAAGACTGTACGTAGCACATGATTTAAGATACTCCTACCTACCTCTACCTTACGATTTTACAAGATAAATTACCCACGTTGGTTTTTGCCATCACGAAAGAATCTAAAAAGACTAGAAAAGAAGAAGAAGAAAAAATATATTTCAAAATAAGAAAAAAGAATAAAGGCCATTGATTTATCTTGTCTAAGTAAGCGAAACGTCTAGGCTAGACGACGACAATTTTCTTCGTTTAGGAGAAATTAAGGAAGAAAAGAGGGTGGTAAAAGAAGGTGGTGAAAGAGGGTGTGTGACTGAGAGACTAGGACTAATTTCAAGAAAGGAGTTTTAATCTCGAGTCAAGCTACTCTTTCTTTCTTTCTCTATCTCTCTCTCTTCCCTTTTTCTCTTTCTCTTCCTCTTTCTTTTTCTTTCTTACCCTATCTAGACTTACTCTACTATATGCATTATAATTATGAACAGGGATGGGTTCCGTTTTAGGGATCGCTTCGTAACCAACCCCTCCGTGGCCTCGAAGCCGCCCTCTACCGTACGAGTTACGAATAATTGGTATTTATGTTCGTGGACGGCATGCTGTACCGTGATTTGTGGCTGGAACTCTGTTAATGAGATGCACGTGCCCGTTAATTAACCGCAGGAAAGCGCACACTTCGAAATTCAACCTACGACTGACAACACAAGAGGGGGGTCTTGAGAATGTAATCCTTCCTAAGCACCAACCCCACTTTTTTTGTTTCCCCCTCTTACCACAACATGTACCTATTAGGATCGTTTTTTTTTAAGTCACGCGTTAAGGGTTACGTTACTGTCTGGTAAAAATAAATAGAAGTCCAATTTTAAAATTGGATTCGAGGATATGAATGCACGAACTTTGTCGATCATTCCCTTTCCCGTTTGTAAAAACCTTTAAAAAGGTTACTTGTTAATATAAATACATACGCACCCAAAAAGTATACAATATTCAATATACGATCTAAACCTAATTTTCGATATGAATTCTAACAAAAAATTCATTTCAACGGGACAAAACCAAATTGATATCTATCAGAGAGAGTAATAAAACGTAAACTAAATAAAATAAATAAAATTTCACTTCGTTACAAATCATTTTCTCTATTTTCCTTTCTCTCTCTCTCTTTCTCTCTCGTTTCTCATCATCAGCTAAAAAACTATTTTTACATTTACTTCCGACCCTTTTTCTTCTTCGTGTCGCCAAGAAAAATCGGGACTTTTCTCCATCAAGCTTTTCGCTGCAGGACACGAAGGGAAAAAAATGGCTCGTTCAATCCGTGTCCACGCGTGATCGACTTGCCAGTGCGAAAGTAAAGGGAAAAAGTAGAAGAAAAAAAAGAAGAAAAAAGAAAGAAAAAAAGAAAAAGAAAGAGAGAGAGAGAGAAAGAGAGAGTAGTATATAAGATAGGGAGAAGAAAAGTGTAAGGGACAAGAGAGAAGATACGAGAAAAGGGCAGTATATGGCTTTCGAAGTGAGATACACCTATAAGAAAAATAAGGAAAGGAAGAAAGGATAGAAGGAAAAGGAACGTTGTCCACGTAGGGGAAAGCCGAACGACCCATTGTGCGAAGTTAATAAAGAAATATACAAGGTGACCAACCTCGGCATTTAATATCAATTTGCCCTCTACCGCTCGTTTTCGCCCCCGCAATGGCCTCTGCAACGTCGTCGTCGTCGTCGACGAAAAAAGGAAGAGGAAAACATAGAATAGAAGGAGAGAAAGAAAGAGAGAGAGAGAGAGGATAAGAGTTAGAGTGGCAGGCACAAAAGGGATGGGGTGGGGAAAATAGCGCGTGGAAAGACAACGAAGGGTGGGGGAGAAAATAACGGGGGAGAATGAAGAGAAAGGGCGAGACAAGGAGGAAACGAAAAGGGGTTGTTTCTTGTGTTTGAGTAAAGGAGAAGGTAGAACCGACGAAAGGAAGAATAGAATCTTGAGAGAAAGAAAGATAAAGATAGAAATAGAGAAAGAAGAGAGAGAGAGAGAGAGAGAGAAAAGGGAGGAATGTCGTAGTTGGTGGTTGGCTTGCCAAGACAAGGGACAAAAAGAATGACGGAAATACGGAATGCGTCGGAAGGCCTCGCGGAGACGAAGTAATTGTTAAAACGCGTTCTTACTGGCGAACTGATTACTTTTCCCACTGGCTAACGCACCTCGGAACAATGACGGGATATATAAACTCGAGCAACGTTCCAAAACCCCTTTTGCGATTTCTCTTTAGTTCTTAATGGAAATATTGGAGTAGAGAGTTGGAAAACAATAATTTCCAGTGGATACTCTTTTTTGTTTCCTATTCTTCTTATATACTTTACCATTTAATTATATCTTAAGTATAATTATATCGAGGTAATTGAATGTTTATACTTATCTTATTATCCTCGGTGATACTAATATTTTAAATAATTGATTGTAATAAATATTCGTATACCATTCTTAATGAAATTTTCGCTCGTGTTGTGTTGAATAATTTAAAGATTTTCTATATAGAAAAAAGAAAAAAGAAAAAAAAAAAAGAAAAGAAAACAACAACAATGAAGAAGAAGAAAAAGAACCCTCATAACTCAAGGAAGAAGGAAGATACGTAAACGAAGGTTTCAGCAAGGGACTTAACAATCAACGTATGTCGGAACGAATCCCTCCGGCTCGTTTACACAACACACAACACAACAGTGACGCATGCCAAGCCTCCGGAAATCCTTTCGATTAATCGTTCGACCGGCATCCAAAGCAAATGAATCCGAAATTAATTCCGTAATCCTACTTTGAAAGCCTCCGCCGAGCTCATGGTGGGACATGAATTATGTCTTGTGTCGAGGAAGCGCACCTGTCGCCCGGACGCTAGAATAATCGTATCATTTGCATATAGAACAGGAAGAGAGAGAGAGAGAGAGAGAGAGGGAGAGAGAGAAGGATGATAGAAAATACACGTTTCGCTTCATATCGAGAAATACCATCTCTCTCTCTCTCTTTCTCTCTCATTCTGACACATACACACTCTTGCTTTATTCATAGGATTGCTATTCTGTCTTCGAGATACGGAAATTTGCGATGGCATTCCTTTGTGAGAAGAGCATTAATCCAGCCCTTATTAAGGCCATTCCTGGAGCTACGTTGCATACCTTCGTCAAAGATGATGAAGCCTCAAAGATGCATACAGAAATAGTCAGAAGTGTTTTCGGTAGGTAAGCCCGTAAGCGCCGATGATGATGATGATGATGATGATTTGTTCCCGTTCTATCTTACTTGGTTTACCGTAAGAGAGATCTTAAATGTTTATCGAGAGTAGAGGAGTTAGGCGATCTCACCTTTCGATCAGCTTTCGGGTTTCCTGCGGTCGAAGCTCGATTACTGCTCTCTTCGAGAACTCGGCGGCAAGCACGCGTCGTTGAACAACTACTTCCAACATAGTTCCAACTAAAATCTTTCCTGCCCATTCACCTCCTTCACCTCCTTCGGTCTCTTTCCCGTTTCCTTCATGCTTCAACGAACTCCTTGGATCTCTACAATACTTACATAGTACGAAACGAGAGGAAGATCGATACCTATGCTTCCTTCATCCTGAAAGAAAGAAAGAGAGAGAGAGAGAGAAAAGTGAAGTAGGTACATACCTACAAAATACAAGACTCTTTCAAGCTCTCTCTGCCATAATAAAAAGAAAAAACAGTATTTCATCGATGGGTCAAGGCGAGTAGAAGACGAACGAGACGGTCGTCTCGGTTTGTTTCCTTGGCAAGCTCCAGAGAATTATAGAACCACGATGCATTACAGGATTTTCTCTCTCTCTCTCTCTTTCTCTCCCTCCCTTTCTCTTTCACTCTGTCTCGTTCGTGCACTTTCGACCCCTACGCAATCCAGACACGACGACTTCTGATCTTCCAAGCGCGTTACGACAGTGACTACCTTTCTAGCCGTACGAGCTTCCTCCGGTAATTGATTTTGCGACCGCACCGTCCTTCCAACGTCGAAGGTAGAAACGAGCAGCCCTTAATGGTCCACCTTCCAGCAACGTTCTCGTCACTATCTTTTACGGGTCCTCCCTTACGTGCCCATTACGGTACGTATGTATGGCTACCATACTAGAAATACGACGAGATCACGAAATTCACTTACTCTTATATCCCCCATACCACCTTCTCATCTTATATAATACCTTTGGCCTATACTATACACAAAACGCACCAAGAACTAACCATAAACGTTCGCCCGTTGTTCTTTATGATATTTTTTCACGCTCCAACGATCGCCCACTTCCCCTCCCTTCCCATTTCTCTCGCTTCTCTATGGTTCGAAGAGAGAGAGAGAGAGAGAGAGAGTGAAGCTTACTCGAAGTTCCTCGAGTTATTAACTCTTTGTGGGCACCGGATGTATTTTCGATACGAGCATCTTAGACGGTTATTCTTCTTTCTCCAAGATTTACCATACTCCTCTTCCTTATTTTTTTTGTTCTTATCTGTTTTCGTCTTCCTCCTCTACTACTACTTCTCTTCCTGTATACAAGAAAGCTGTATTCTCTCGCTTTTGAGGTAAGAAAAATTTGCAATATAGTATCTACTTGAAAATAATCGGTACGAGAGACGATAAAGTAGCATCTTCTTGTTAACCCCACCGTTAAAATATAACTTAAGCGAGTAATGAATTTTTATCCATATAACGGAAAAACCAAAATGTGAGATAAAACGAACGAAATTTGTTAAATTGCCCTCTTACTTGTGAAATATTTCAATGAAAAAACCTAACTAAATATAATACACACGGGAGTAATAATAAACGTCGATATAATTTTATACCTTTAGGAAAAACCAATTAATTATAAGAGAAGATAATACGACATATCTTCTTTCTAGTATCGTTCTTCCAGATATTACCATATTAGAGATTCCATTGCAATTAATTTCAATATCAATCGACGGACAACTAATTTTAAAGCAAAATACTCGTAATAAAGTTGTCTTCAATTTAACGACTCTACCGAGATTCACATTCTTTTTCTTCGTAAAAAAGAAAAAAAAAAAAGAGATAAACCATCCTCTCTTTCTCTCTCTCTCTCTCTCTCTCTCTCTTATTTGCAAGAAGACAAGTCGACACTTTCATCGACTTTTCCACTTCATTCGAAGAAATCCTAACCGTACCGTAGGAAACCCCGAGGTAAAATATAATTCATTAGTTAACGATCGACTTATCGAGAAATTTAAGCGAAATTGAGCGTCGAATCACATCGTCAGAGGAGGGAGGAAAAGGAAGAGGAAAATATATATATATCTAACGACGCTTCTTTCCTTTAACGAGCACCTACGCTTTTAAAAGGAAGAATCCTTTTGCCTTTATCATTTCTCTCTCTCTCTCTCTCTCTCTCACTTTTCAGAATCCTCTCGCTCTCTTTTACGAGCTCCTTCTCCTTAAGTCAGCCATTACGTTCTACAGTGAGAAGCCTAAACGTATAGACGGACGTCTAACGTTCGCGTCGACGTGTCGAGACATACGTCTCCTATCGGGTTATGGACCTGTAAATACGTCCGACGTGTTTACACGACTATAAGCTCGGCCGTCTTGTAAATAAGTTAACCTCAAGACTGTCTCTTTCTTTTTTCATCTTCTGTTCCCTTTCAAGCGAGGGGTAAGCTTGTCTAGCTAGTAGGTAATAGTAGTAGTAGTAGTAGTTTTACGAGGACAACGACAAAGTACCGATATAACGTCGTTGGATAGCTCGAGGCTAAGCTCGAATTGGTCTTCCTCTCTCTCCTTCTCTCTCACTCTCTCTTACTCTCTTTCTTGTTCCCTTTCTTCTTATTATTATTCTTGTCCTTTTCTATCTTTCTCTTACTTGGCCGTCGTCGTCGTCGTAGTCGTCGTAGTCGTCGAGGATTTTCGTATTCGTGGATGAATTTAACTCGGTGCCTTAACCGAAGGCACGACGCGATAAATCACGCGTTACCGTGTCGAGACTGCTGCCGTGACACGTCACTCTTTCTCTCTTTTTATTTCCTCTCTCTCTTTCTCCCACTCTTTTCTTTTCTCTGTCTATCTATCCATCTATCTCTATCTTTTTCTTCCCTTTTTGGACGAACACGAGCATCGAAAAACACTAGGAGGAGGAGGTGGAGGGGGAATATCGCATCCGGTACTTCCGCGAATCGCTCTCGTAATTTTATAATATACGAGACTATCCTATGGTACCATGTTAAATGAAAAGAAAGAGAAAGAGAGAGAGAGAGAGTGTGCGCGTGTGCGTGTGTGTGTCACTTTTACATCTCTTTAAGTCGCAATAATAAACCAATCTTTCACTAACGCATTCTATTATCTTTTTATCTCTGTCTACTTCTCTTCGTACTCTACTTTTAATGATTTGCGACCACTTCTTCGAGAAAATATATGCATACAGTAGTAGGCTTATTAAATCTGCGTCCGGGACAATGATGACGAACGACGAACGATCAAATATAGCACGCTGGAATATACACTCGTGTAACAAAGTATAGTAGTTACCATCCTAACGTTCTCATTTTGTCTGTCTTTCTCTCATTCTCTCTTTCTCTCTCTCTCTCTTTCTCCCTTTTCTCCTTTTTTTTATTTCTCACGTGAAAATTGTGTCGTTTATTACGACAGCGGAGTAAAAGAAAAGAATTGAATAAAATTTATTTCATGATTTATATATCTGGTAGTTCAAATAATTTTAATATATGATAAACGATAAGATGAATAATATCCAATATTTTGTGATTTACAATTAACTGTAATAATTATATTATATCTATCAAAAAAAGAATAACAATTTTAAATAATGATCTTTCGTATTAATTCGTATTTCTTTACAAGTTTAATTTCAACGTCGACTACGTTGGTGATTTCTCAATTTCTAAAATCAGCTTCGAGGCACAATCGTTAGAATGGGATATTGTTGCAATGAGGAAGAGGAAGAGACATAGGAAACGAGAAGACACGCTGAGAAGAGGAATAACTCCCGAGCCAATTTCCATCCGAGTTATTAGTTTGGGTTACATATATATATATATATATATTCATGTATACGTATATACTCTTGTTCCGCTTGTAGAGCAAATCATACTATCTTTACATAGAAATACCTTAGCATAAAGATAGATAGAGCGTAAGGGTAAGCAAGCAAGCAACCAACCAACCAAGAATACGATTCCTTGGTAGGCTTGACAATACGAAGAAGAAGAGAAGGGAAGGAAGAGGGAAGAAGATCGAAGGGTGGTACCGGAAGTCAGGGTCTTGGGGTGCTTTCCGCTCCCTCCTGCGTGAGGCTTCCGGTACGATGGAGGGGGTAGACCACCCTTTGTTCACCGGAGATAGTAGGACGATCTTCCTACCGCCATCGTAACCACCAATGCTGACTTTCATCTCACTCTCTCTCTCGTGAAACCTTCTCCTTATTTGACTTGTCAGTCCTTGCTCGTTCTTTCGAAAGCTTCCCCTCTCTTCCTTTTCTATCGTATTCAACGAAGGTCCTCCATCTTCTTAGTTACCGGAACTTCGATCCTCTCTCTTTCTCCTTCTCAATCTCCCTCTCTTCTTCTTCTTTCTTCCCTCCCTATGTCATGGCCTGCCAATTCGTTTCTTTACTCCTCGCTTTGTTCACCCTATCGAGGAAGATCCGCCCCATTACGCACCAGGCGAATAAACAGATACGCCGCCTCGGCGGAATAACCGGAGGACGAATCTCTACGTTGGTAAAAAAAAGGGGGAAAGCGAGGAGGAAAGTTGAGAAGTAGCTAAGAAACGATTCCTTCCACTGGGATGGAGGCGAGACGTCGTTCATTTGCGTGTCGTCGCAACTAACAACCAACTACCCAACATGAGGAGGAGGAACAAATAAAAAAAAACAACCTTTGATAAGATAGAATTGTTTTTTCGTTTCATCTCCTCCCATTTCTTTTACCTTCTACCTCGTCTAATGACCTTCCAAGATGCTTCTTCCTCTTCGGTTGCATCGTAAATTGCTTTGGTGGTCCCTCACCGCTAGGAGGAAGGAAATATATTATTGCGAATCCTCTTTCTACTTCAGACGAGGACGAATTTTTTTTTCTTCCTTTTCCTTCTTTTTTTATAATATTATTATTTCTTTGCTTTTTCTTTCACGAAAATAAAAAGAAAAGAAAAGAAAATAAAAGAAAAGGAAAAAATAGATAACTCTTTCCTACTTTCTTTCTCCCTTGCGTTTAAGGAAAGAGATTATGAGAGGATTCCAAGGATTGGGAGACTTTGTTCCTTCTCTCTCTTTCTCTCTCTCTCTCTCTCTATCTATCTCTCTTTCTCTCTTGCTCTCCTTATTCTTTTTCTTCGTCGGTAAAGAAAATAGTTTCCTCTTGGTAAGGTCACCGACCGGTGAAGAAGCAATTTCGTCGGCACGTTGCGGCGAGGATGAGAATTCCTAAAACGAAAAAGAACGTCTGCTGCTACCTTTCGCTCACCCTTTGACGAAATCGAAGAGATCGCGTAAAAGCCGATCACCAACAGCTTCCAAGAGTAAGAACGAGCGAGCGAGAGAGAGAAAGACGAGCTGGGTGGGGGAGGGGGGAAACGATAAAATGAGAAAGATCGAAAAGTGAATAAGGTGGGAAGGAAAGAAAATAGAATAGAAAGAAAAGATGAGAGGAAAAACTAAAAAACGGGGACGGGATGGGGACGAGGACGGGGGGGGGGGAGTGCCGACAACGCGTATCAATGACGAATTCGGATGGAAGTTTAATCGAGCACTTGGGAAAAAAAAAAGGGTCGACCGCGAATTCCACGGATCGTCGTGCGAATAGGCAAGGGGTAAAGGAAAGGTAGGGGATGGTAAGCGAGAAAAAAAAAGAGGAGTCATACCGATGCGAAGGATGAAAAAGGACAAGGCTATTTCCATCGCGAAAGACCTCCCGTAGAAAGGGAAAAATGAAGCGAATCCATCAACTTCTAGGTGCGAGTCTGTGTCCTTCGAGTAAACCACCACCACCACCACCACCACAACCTCCCCCCCCATCCTTACTCATCACTCCTTCCTTTTACCTCATTTCCTTTGATTATTTTGCTTTTTCCATAAAACCGAGAAAAATGTCGTTTTTGTTCAGTGTGTCTCATGAATGAACGAACGAACGTGCCTTGATAAAGAAACACTGTTTTACCATTCTTCCTTTTCTCCCTATTTTCGACGGACCGAAGCCGGACAATTTGTCCTCAAATTGTGGAATATCTTTGGGAAACAAAAAAAAAAAAAGGTTAAAAGTAACGGAGGAAGGGGCAAGAAGAAACGACGACCGTCGTCACTATCCCTTGTCAACGTAAGAGAGATTCCGTTAGCTAGTTCGAAGGTCAACTTCGATAACGAATTCTCCGTGACTCGACAATTTCTTCGGAATTTTTAGAATCAACATTACTACGTTACGCGAATAATGGATTGAATTTTGTCGATCGGTATTCTTTATCCTTCTTAACTCTACTCGTATGACGTATGACAAATCGTGGGATGAACTTTATTATTTGAAGAAAAATCATCGTATTATTGTTTTATTAAAAAAGAAAAAAATGTCAAGAATGATTAACGTTTCTTTTCTTTTTCTTCATATATAATTTATATTAAATTAGTCGAATAATTTTTGGAATAATAGTTAAGACGTTAGATTTTCGTTAGAATCGAGAAAGGAAATCTTCTAACTAATTAAAGAGAATTGGTACCGTACTATCTAAGAGAATACGAGTTAAGAGCTATAGGATTTATCACGTTGGTAAGAAACTAAGAACCGTGGGTAGGTACATAATTATTTTGAGTCAGCACTTTCTCGCTAAGTTTCTTCATGCGAGAGCACGGAGAGAACTCGTAGGAGGATCCGCTATATACCCTTTTCGGATCCATGAAGAAGCCCTCGAGCAAAAACGATAATGCGACTGTTCGACTCCAAGTGGATCGTAGAAAAGCGATTTAGCAGCTTCCTGGCAGACGTACCTTCGGGCAATCCTTTCTTCCTTTCTTCCTTTCTCTCTCTCTCTCTCTCTCTTTCTTCTTCTAAAGATACTTGGACACGCGTTTCAAGCATACATGAACTCGGAACATACAACTAACCGAAAACTGAAGATCTTCTTATTCGAAAATCTACTTTGCATCTTACCCTTTATCTTTTTCTTCTTTCTTCTTCTCAAGTAACTACTACTATTATATTTTCATTCGTTAAAACGAGATACACCAAACGTGCGGTAAATAAATTATCTTATTTTATCCCATAGGAATCTACGAATCTACGCAAACGGATTTTGACCATCGCCTCGAACTTTGCCAAATGTAGAAATCCAAAAGATGAGTTAGTCGAAATAGTCAAAGTTTCCAACTTACTATTCCCACGAAGTTCGATACTACGCGGGATGATATGTAAAAGAGTCGTTCGATATTCAAGAAAAATAAAAGAAAATAAAAGAGGAAAAGTAAATACGTGTTCGATGTATCATATATATATATATATGTATGTATGTATGTATAAATACGGGTAAGGGAAGTAAATTATTTCGATTTTACGAGGGGAAACTAACGCGATAAAATAAAAAAATAAAAACTTATACGATAAGTTTTGTGCGAATTGTTTCGAACGTAGCTAACTTCTAACTATATAAAAGAAAAAAAAAACTAACCATCCTTAACGTGAAATAAAATTTTCCCTCTTTCACTTTTTTCGAGGAATACTAATAAATTTCTCGTCTTTATTACAACGATCCTGCTTCGTAGTCCTTTCTCCGATACTACTCTTGTTACTTTTTCTAAAGGAGTAAAGAAGAAAGAATCCCATAACCGTTCGAAACTTTTCGAGTATTCTCGTCGCATATAAGGTGATGATATACGAAATGAAATAGGAATGGTAAAAAAAGGGCAAAAGAAAAAGAACAAGGGAGGGAGGGAGGAGGGAGGGAGGTAGGTAGGGTTAGGATCGGGAGGTTGTAGAAAAGAAGATAGCGAAAGATGATCGAGAGGACGAAATAGATGAAGAAGAAAAAGGAAGATAAAATAAAAGATAAAAGATATCGGAGAGAATAAGATAAGAAGAAGAAGAAGAAGAAGAAGAAAATGTGCTATAGGATCAAAAGGGAAAAAAGAGATGATGTAAAAAAGGAGATAGAGAGAAGTTTTCCAAGTTCGCGACGAAGATCGTATAATAAAACAATCGTATTCCGCACCAACGGAGCGAGAAGCAATAAGGGAAGAAGAAGCTGGGTGGTGGTGGTGGTGGTGGTTGTGCTTGTAATAGTAATAGTAGTAGTAGTAGTAGTAATAGTGGTAGTAGTCTACGAGATATCCTTCAAAACAATATTTCGCCGATGTCCTTCGTCCCATAGAACGACGTAGATCCCGAGGAGCTGGTCGAAAAGTATCGAAAAGGAGCCAAGCATAGATAGGTGATAGAAAAGTATGGAAGAAGGAAAGAAATAAAGGAAAAGGAGAAGGATGAGAAGATGGAAAAGGAGAAGGAAACGACTTTTCGCGGAGACGCTCCCCTCCCCGCCCGTTCGAACGAACCCGCCGTTTATGGATTTTCGATAGCCGTCACAACCTAGGCGAGACTGAAAAGTCGAATACTTCGCGTATGTATGTATGTATGTATGTATGTATATATGTATGGCTAGTTCGCGCGAAAAATTCCTTTTAAGAGAGTGTGCAGTCGTCTTTTATCGCTAAGATATCTACTGAAAACGCTTTTCAACTGACGACGGCCAGCCACGATACTGATGGAGTAGAAAATATAAGAGAACCCCCGTTCCTCGATAAAACCTGAAACTGTATTGAATGGACGTGGTGGGGAGGGAGTATAGGAAAACTGGATAGATATTTATAAATATATTTAACAGATCAACTGAATATTAATTTTTTTTTTTCATTAAAAACTATAGACACGTTATCTTTTATCAAGTATCTTTATCGTTTAATACGATATAATTATTCATAATCTAATTGTATATATCTAAGGCAGAAAATTTTCAATCGAAATAACGTATATTTCCGAACGTACAATTTTCATAGGAAAAAATTCGTCGAGAATTTACGATAATCGCGAGTAAGGAGAGAAAGAGAGAGAGAGAGTAAGCTACAAATATATGAGTGTTCGCGTACACTCACATACACATTTATGTGCATGGAATCGAGCCGCTATCGACGATCTGTCGTGCTTTAAAGTGCCATAGAACACGTATAGGCGTCTCGATCTTGGGCGTTATTTACGACGAGCCGCTTCTCATCCGGCGGCAGCAGCAGAAACGATCGCGCCCATCGAGATTCAATGGATTCATCTTAAATCTTTCATGGTTGGTGGTAGTGGTGGTAGTGATGCTGGTGGTGGTGTAGAGAAAAAGGAAGATAATTTCGTCGTCGTATCTATCGCAGTAGAAAAGGACGTTGTAAAATTGTACTTTACGTCGCAATAACTGCGTCCATTGTGCTACGGCCACTTTTCCTTCATGGAGAACAAGAGTTTACGTTCTTACAGGAACGTTCGTTTATCGTCCACGAAGCAAGCTTTTCTTCACGGTTTTCTTTGGCCAAGGTTTTGACAGGCACGCTCTCACTTAATCCCTTCCTTCCTTCTTTCATTTCGTTCTTTCTTTATTCGTTCATAACGTTTGAATTATGAGAATGCAATAGATATTCTATTATATGTTCTAAATCGTTAGCAACATTATTGGCTATTTAGGTATTAGAATTTGGTTAACTATTGATGTGTATTTATAGTGCGGATAAACTATAGAATTCTTGATAGATTTATTAGAATTGCATCGGAGTTGTTCTTAGTTATGTTAGGAATGTTTGAGGTATGACGTGGCGAAAAATTCATAAAGGATGGGCTAGCAAGAAGTATCGAATAATATATGATGGACCACCTTAAGAGTAATATAGTGTATTATATGGAACACCTTAAAAGTAACATAGAATAAGTAATATTCATACTGAATATATTATTGTCACTAGTTATTAAAATAGTGTCTATTTCAGTTACTATTACTTCCTTTAAGATTAGTATATTGGAAATTAAGAAGTGGGGATATTATTAATCGATCATCAAAGATTGAATAATGTAATAGAAAGCACTTATAATTAATCACGTTGAAACTCGAATATTATAATTAATTAAAAGTTGAGGAAGACCCTTACAATATATATAGTAGATATATTGCAATAATAATCACTAGCATAGATGAGACGGACGTGATGAACGGTAAACACCGACAAAACATATTTCAATCAAAGTTCCAAAGAGCTAATCTCACTCCGGCAGCGTGACGAAGTAAACGGAAAGTGACTCTCGAAGGGATCGGAGATCGATACCCACAACATTGGACGGAAACTTCCCTTGGTATCTATACGTCCAGTCAATTTTTATCTTTTTCTACCTTTCGAGAATGTAACACCGAGGGGGACGAAAGCGACAACTCTGACGAGTAGAGTCTCATCAGAGAGAGAGAGAGAGAGAGAGAGACGAAATAATACTTTCCCACCCAAGAAATTTCGATAAAACCTTCGAACGAAGGTTCGCTCTTCACGCTCGTATTCGTACCTATTTCTCGAATTTTACAATACAATAAAGAAAAAAAAAACAAAAAGAAAAAATAAAAACATAGGAGGAATAGAGTTAGCAAGCTATGGATAAAAGGTACGTACCAGAATGCGAACTATCAAATTTGTTGTAAAGAAAAAGAAATCATGCTTGAGAATGTGTAGGAGGAGTTAGTAGTAATGGTGCGACAGATTCGTTCGATCTGGAAAGATTTCAAGAGATATAAGACGATCGGAAATCAAAGGAAAACTTGTTAAGATGTATAGAAGATTTCTAAAAGAGGCGAGAGAGAGGGAAGAACGTTCAAGAGGGTTGGTTGGTTGGTACTCGATGCTAAAAGGAAGAAAAAGTATTGGGGATGAGCGTGTAAAGTTCTCTTTATTTTCTCAAAGACGACAACTACGTATACTACAACGACAACGACTACTACCTCCTGTACTTGATCGTTCGATAAAGGAGAAAAGCAATGAGAAAGATAAAAAGAGACGGTACACACATCGAGAGAGTAGAATACGAGCAAATATAATACCGAAGTTGACCATGGGAAATCACGTAATATACTCGGCTCAAAGCCGAGGGCCAAACGAAAAGAAACAGTTCGATGAAGGAGTAGAAAGAGAGAGAGAGAGAGAAATAGAGAATAAAAAGAAAGAAATAGAGAGAAAAGTAAAGAGGTCAGTTCGCGGTGGAGGCAAGATTCGATTGTGGGATTTACGGGACGAGATAAACGACATTCGCCTTGCGTCACAAATAGAGCAAGGTCCACCATCGCGAAATGAGAAAGTACCTTTAAGTCGTTCAATCCGAATTGAATGAAATGACGTCTAACGATCTTTTGATTCGTTGTGGGGGGTAGGTGGAGGGAGGCAAGAAGAAGAAATTCGATCAGATGCTTATAATATATAGTCATTTATTTTCCCCCACTATCGTTACGTAGGATAGTGTGTTACTGGCAGTAAATTTAGAAAATTCTCGTGTAAATCATAATGCCAACAGCATACGTTAATTAACTCTGCCGTATTGTACGGGCAAAAAAATTAATTAAATTTTTCTACAAACGCGCGTAACAGTCTCTCGTTTACGCAAAAAGCAAAAAATTTATTTAAACAAAAAAAAATAATATATATACATATATATATATACATATGATATGTAAACAAAAGAAAAATTAGGACTTTTCGCGAGAACATGAATCAACAGAACTACGTATGCATTGTGGAACACGTATGAATTATGTGACACTGCGCGGAAATGATTTTACAGTATACTTATTCAAAAAAATAAAAAGGAACAAAGAAGAAGAAACAAATTAAAAAGATGAAGAGAAAGAAAAGATTATTATAAAAATATCTGGTGGTTGAGAATACTCGAGAAGCTGTATCTCGATGTTGGGAAGATCTTTTGTTGACCTTTGGATATATTCTCAAGCCCCGGTGCAACGAATCGAGCCTGTAATCCTGGATTAACGCGATGCTGGCACACCGATGAAAGCGCGAAAGCAGGATTACGCGTTACACAGCACGGCGTCCCAGTAAACTGGCCGTGCAAGCTTCTACTTTAGGTTTATGTATATAATATATATATATATGTATATATGCATATATATATATATATACATATTTTATCTACGAACATTTATTCCAAACGCTTGCTATATATAGTTTTAAAGGTAAATCACGTAGGACATTATAACTTAGAGAATATATCCGATATTGGATAATTAAGTTGTAATCGATGTAATCATACTCGACATCTTTATCTCGTTAAAGTATAGATACTAATAGGCAATCAAAAACTTGCTAATATTTTCACAACGTTTTAATTATCTCTTCGCGGATACTTCTTCTTTGCTCGTCATTTGTTAATTTGATTTAAGTAATTAAGTAACTTAATGTATATGTATGTATATATATATATATATATATAATATATACTAACGAGTATCTTGATTAAAAATACTGATCGTTTGGTGAAGAAAAAGAAGGTGAGAAAAGAAGGTGTTTCGTTTATTTTTTTTTCTTTCCATCTTGTTATTTTCTTTTCGTGAAAAAGCAACGTCCTTGAAGCGACCCAAAAAGCAAGCAAGTTCGTCGGTTCACGATCGAACCGACGGGGAAGCGCATTAATAATTTATGTCGTCGGAGCGATAGGACGTCGACGTTCAACACGATCGCAGAGGAGAACTCGTGAGGCCAGATAGGATCGCTTCCCGACGATGGAAATGCAAAAAAACCTATACGGCGTCCAGTCACGCGTCTCTCTTTCTCTCTCTCTTATTCACTCTTTTTTTCGCACCAAACTATTTCTCTTCCTTCCACGAACTTGGAGGATAATAAGGAATTAAGAACACGTGCAAGCACCGCAGCAAGCAAGAAGCGCTTGAATCACTTTCCACCTGAATACAACAAAAAAATACAAAAAAGAAGAAAATCGACGAGTCTGGTGTAAGATTCCGCGAAAGATACTTTTAACTCGTTTAAAAAAAAAAGAAACGGAAAAGAGAGAGAGAGAGTGAGAGGGAGAGGGAGAGGGAGAGAGGGATATTTATCATGCTCAAGACTAAATCCGAACAAGATTAATATGAATTATCCATCAGTCCCGTGTATAGTACGAGATACGTAATGACGTCAATTTATTCGAAATTCTATATATATTATCGATGCAATGGTATTAAATCGATCGATTCTCTATTTCGAAGGTTAATTAAATCATTCAAACTACCATAGGATTTGACAGTGATTTCTCATATATATATTATTTATCCGGTGTAATCATTAATCATAGTGCGACATGCTAATGGATCGTCCATTAATCAAGCTACGGTATCAAAGCTGGTAAAAAAAAAGGAAAGAAAAAAAAAACACTAAAAAAATACTAACGAATTTTAAAAGAAGACTCGTGTAGGCGGGCTTTTGAAATTGGAAAATATATATTCATCCGAAGAGAAAGAGAAACACGTAGCGGCAATTTTCGAGGTCTCGCGTAAAAGATCGAAGTGACTTCCGGCTGACGTTTCCGGTTCGTTTCCGTTTTTGCTTCCGCGGTGACAACGAACGAACCATTTCCTTCCTTCCTTCCTTCCTTCCTTCCTACCTTCCTTCCTAGCTTCCTTTCGTCCATCCATTCGTTCGATTCGTCTATTTCGTCGGATACGATTCG
Source organism: Polistes fuscatus (assembly GCF_010416935.1). Classification (NCBI taxonomy): domain Eukaryota; kingdom Metazoa; phylum Arthropoda; class Insecta; order Hymenoptera; family Vespidae; genus Polistes; species Polistes fuscatus. The sequence continues at coordinate 2,849,675 of NW_025113096.1, forward strand.
TATAGAAATTCGATTGTTCTAATGTCTCGAAAAGGTAAGACTCGATTTAATTGTCGCGCGAACGACGGAGAGAAAGCAATTAAGTTGGTCGGCTTCGTCGTCGTTGTGTCCGCAGCAGACTCAGAAACTCTCGGCTTTCAATTCGTATCAATTTATGTAAAATCTGCTTTCTTCGAACGAAACTCACAGAAATGAGAACGACACACAAAGGGAAGAGAGAGAGAGAGAGAGAAAGATACACCGAGAGAAAATAGAATTTAAATGAAGTATTAACTTGCGTCTTTCCACGAGATTTACTCGGTTTCCTTTTTCATCGATATTAACTACGAACGTAATAATGATTACGTTATAAGTATAAAACTATTAGAAAAATAGTGAAAAAGAAAGAAAAAGGAAAAAGGGGAAAAAGTAAAAAGAAGAAGAAAGAAAAAAAAGAAAGCAAGATAAAACAATGAAACATCAAAGGGTTCACTCATGCCGGAAACGACATACAAGAGGAAAAGGTAGTTTTCATTTCCGATTGGCAACGACGACTAGCACAAGCATCACCGATGTTTATAGATTGGGCTCGTGCTCAGCGTTACGTGGCTAATCGCACACGGCCGCGTCGAGCCGATAATCGCGTTCGATTTCGAGCGGCATACCCGAAAGGCCCGAGGTACAACAAAATTTCCCTCTCTACGTTAAATTTTCGGCTCAACGGATACGCGATGATCGTGCGAAGGGAAGAGAGTGAACGAGTGAACGAGATAGAACGAGATAGAACGAGGTAGAAAGAGAGAGAGAGAGACCACTTTACTTTTTGAAATCCATGTCGTCGGTGAGAACAACGAGCGATCGTAATTAACGTCATCTACTCTCTCTCTCTCTCTCTCTCTCAGCCTCACTTGTATACATACATACATTTATACATACACATATGCATATATGCATATATACATATAGAGACATACGCGTGCACGTAAACACACAAATATACAAACACAAACGTAACAGACACATATCAGTTAGTTCGATCTATCCCGTCTCTCTCTTTTCCTCCTTTTCCAGCGTATAATTAGTGTCCTCTGTCTCTGTGTGCACTGTTTCCCTCTCATTCTCACCGCGTTAATAACGCCGCAACGACGCGACGCGATCGCTTTTGCGGCTTCGCTTATCCGTTCGAAACGAGATTCAATTACGATCGTGCCCTGGAGGTAGGGTACGACAAAAGAGCAAATATCGTGGCACCCGCTATACACTCTCGCGTATAGAAGAGAGAAAGAGAGGGAGAGAAAGGGAGAGAAGTGTAAGAGAAAGAGAGAGAGAGATAGAAAGGGAAAGGGAGAGAAAAAGAGACGATACTTTCCTCCTACTCTTTCATCCACGACCCTTTTCCATCTCTCTCTCTCTCTCTTTCTCTCTCTTTCCTTCTTCATCCTCTTTTAACCCTTTCTCTTAGTACTCGTTTTCGAAACGTTATCGTGAACATCGACTACCCGTATGTCGACGAGAGCTAGTTTCCTGTAATCGGACCTCTCGCAATCGAGTAAATCGTTTAAATCCGTCGGAATCGTTAGGCGAAGAAGGAAGAATCTTATGCTCTCTCTCTCTCTCTTTCTCTCTCTTTCTTTCTTTCTATCTATTTATTTCTCTTTCTAACCCTCTCTCTCTCCAAAAGCGATTACTTTACAACGTATCGACGACTTAGCAATTTTCTACCAAAAGATATTTTCGAATTGAGATCGTAGAGGATTTCTAAATGTCCTAGAAAAGAAAGAGAGGGATTACTTTTCTACATTTTTAAGGGAGATTCTCGTCAATTTATTATCGAGATCCCTTTTTCGTTACCATTTTTATCTCTTTATAAATAAGTGCTGACAAAAAAATTGTTATGTCTACTATATAGTTTCGAACGTGTTGTAATTCTTACTTAAAATTATAGTGTTAGATAAAAATAAAAAAAAAATGGGGAAAGAAAAGGAAGAAAATGAAAATTGCTGTGTTTCCTTAAATAGAATTTTAAAAAGGATACGACGATCCTATCTCCATCTTAATTCCAAAAGATTTTCGATCATCGATTATCTCCATCGTCTCATCTAATCTTCTGGTTCACTCGGAAGAACTCTCTCTCTCTCTCTCTCTCACTATCAATCTATCTTTCTTTTCCTCGTCTTCCTCTCGTTTACAAGCTTTTAAAAGTTATCGCGCCTCGACGATCTCACGAAACGACTTCTACTCGAGTAGATACGCATAACGAGAATATTTAAGTTTATTGGACCTTCTTGGAACTAACAACGTGTTCATATCGTATCGACGAACTTCGTCATCATCAACTATTAAAGACCCAATCAACGTTGTCGACGCTTCGTAAAAGTGAATAACTCTCCCGTATAAATGTTCTTTTAAACGATTGTTTATTAGTCGACTAGTAGAGAAAAAAACAAAGAAATATAAAAAAAAAATAAAAAATAACTAGACGTGCCGATGAGTTTCTGTCTCTCTCTCTCTCTCTATCTTTCTCGTGTAACTCATATAACTCGTACTCTTTTTTTATTTTCTGGTTTTCCCTGTGCATTCATAAGTCTCCGTGTGTCTCTCCCCTTGTTCAAAATGTATATGCAAAGTTATCACACGTCGGCGTATTCGTAACATCGATTTCTTCTTCTTCTTCTTCTTCATCTTCTTCTACTTCCTCTTCCTCCTTCTTCTACTTTTCTACTTTTTCTTTTCATATTTATACTTTTCGAAAAGTATGATATGCAAGAGGATGAAAAAAAGAGAGAGAGAGAGAGAGAAAGAAAGTGAAAGAGAGAGAAAATGTAAACCGCTTCTACGAGTATACCTCGACGCGATATTAAATTGTTCCGAAAGTGATATCGTGTCTCGGTAACGTCACTCCTACGAATGAATTTTGCAAAATTTTTTAGTGGAAAACTGACGGTAACAGATAACTACGCTGCAGCAGCAAATGCATATCTTTTTGCGAAACGAAAGGAAAAATAATATATATATATATTTTTGAATAATAATAATAATATTATACTAATAATGATAACGATAATAATAGTGTAATAATAATATTGATAATAATTAATTAATCGATGCAGCTTATAATCAATATAGTGTTTTAATGGGTCATTCGGCGAATTAACCAATTACTTGTGAACTCGCGTAAACCAAAAGCCGTGACGTGAATTTATTCGGTCGATTTGGAAAGGACCCAGAGGTTGCTGGGTTCCTTGCCGACGACGTTTCTGACTGATAACGGCCACTTTGCACCGCTGCCTGAGCCTCCTATTTTCATAGCAGGAACACCCCAGAAGCACCCTTCGCAAGGATTAGTTAATATTCCGACGGCGTGGAAAAGCTGGGTGGGGAGAGTGGGGGAACAAATTCGTAAACGGGGGAAGATGCCGTTGGCAAAGGGTGGAAGAATACAACTAGGAAGAGTACAACTAGAAAAGAGTGGAACGCATCAACATGCCTCTTTTCTTATTTATTTTTTCTTTCCTTCCTTTCTATCTTCTTTCCTTTTTTCTTTCTTTCTTTTTAGCAAGCGAGGAAAGTCGATTTTCCATCACCGAAGGCGTGACCAGACGGAAACCGAAGGCTTTTTCACAATCGAACGCGTTATTGCGCAAATATACAGGAAAGGCAGGCGAGAATTTAATTTACCTGCTTCTCGACGTTCCTCTTCTCCTCCCCCACCTATCCTACTTTTACCTTTTTCTACTTTGCACCCTCCTAAAACGATTTAAGGAGGGATCTCCGGGATCACGTATACCTATTCGTCGAGTCTACCGTTTCCTCCTAAATATACGCACATATAACTCTAGCAGTCACTTCGATCTCTGTATTTGACACTGGCGTAACTCATAAAAATAGTCTTTTCAAAAGATCTAACATATTCGATATATACTTTCAACGCGAAACGAATATTTGACTACCGGGAATTATATTTCTTTTGACAAAATTTCTCATACAATAAAAAGTAATATGTGTGTATTATAATAAAACATATAAGGTGAGAAATAATATATATAAACAGTGAAACCTCAGTTTAAGAGGCTTATACAAACCAATTGTATATCTACAAAATAGATACAAAATCATACAAAACCTCTTCAAACTAAACCACTTGTATATCAAAACGAATTTCGTCATAAGAAATACATAATGGAAAATCTATTCTACAATTATTTATTCATATAAAAATGACATTCAATACAAAATATTACTGTAAGTAAAGATTAACCAAATCAATCCGCATTTCAATTACTAATACAATACCCGTATTAATACATTGACCATAACATATATAGAGAGTGTAACCGAATAGGTGGTATAATTAAGCGAGGTGTTGGTTCCACATGTAAAAATAAGTCGAAAAAAAAGAATACATATATTATTATAATTCTTACTTTAAATATATTGATATATATATATAAAGTGAGAATTTAATGAAAAATACTTCTTTTTGTTGCGTGCTAAGTTATTCCTGTTAATGATAATCGGTAAAACGGTAAAGGGATGAGTTATTAAAGGCAGAGTACAATCGTTTAAAAAAGGGACGACGATAAGCTACGCGAAATATGTTAAAGCATTCCTACAAAGGGTGCAGGATAAAGAAAATTAAGCCAGAAGCGAGATCCAACGCGCAAACGAAGGTAGGAAAGTACCACAATCTGATAGATACGGGCAAACCCTCGTAGCTAATACTTCCTGCTGAAAAAAAAAGAAAAAGAAAGAGAAAGAGAAAAAGAGAGAGAGAGAGAGAGTGAGAGTATTGTATATGTTAACGCCGCAGGGCAGGTGCTAATTGTCCTGAATAGCGGCTCGATGGAAACGAAAGGGAGACGAGGGTTATTCGAACGAACGAAACGGAAAATCGCTTGGGTGTTGCTCGGTGGTCGTCGGATGGCGTGTAGCATGATTCGCGAAGACTTTTATTGCCCTCGAGGTACAAAAAATAAAACGAGAAAAAAAAAAATCTCAATGGACGATAGGAGAAGGCTAGAATGTCGTCTCAAATTGGTAATCTGGTGAGACAATGAAAAATACAAAATAAGACTATTTAAAATAAAGTTCAGTTTTTTACGTCCAGATGTAGAATATAATATTATAATAATATATATATATATATTTAGACAAGAACGAATGTAATATAACATAGAATAAAAAATAATATAATATTGAAATATAATATTCTTTTTATAATAATCATATATATATATATGATTACTAATTTTATATTTATATTTAGAATTGTTAATTTATATATATAAAATAGGAAGAGAGATAGAGATAGAGAGAAAAAAATAGGGAGAATTTCTAGCAGAGGTTAGTTAGACAACAATAGCTCCGTTTCGATAATGAAAATAGACGTATATCCGTGATATATTGTTGGCCAAAATAGAAAATCTCGTTCGAACTACGAGAAACAACGAAAAAAATATATAGATTCTATAGTAGATATTCTGTCAATAGTTACAATTATTATCTTAATATCTGTAATGAACGTAAAAATCGGTTTATCTATCTTTTGATACTAATATCCAAATTATCGAATTGTACATCATTTAACACTAGTTATTCTCTGACGTATATGTACCTATATAAAAACTCGTAACAAAGATAGACGTACATCTATTAACATCATCTGTAACAAACTAAAAAATATGATTGCAAACTATGAGAAGATATAAATAGATACGTTTACATACGGTAATTTATTCGCTGAACAGAAAGATAGTTCTATTCTATAATGGTGGATTTATTTCTATCTACATCCTGATGAAAATAACAAGGGGTTGACGAAACTAATGAGTGGTGACAATACTATTTTAATATCTCCGAATGATATGGCTTTTTCCACGCTAATGAGACAAAATTATAGGACCTAATGGAAGTTTCGTTCTTCCTACTTGGATGACTCCCCTCCCCCAACCCCCCACGGTCCCTATCGAACCAGCTACCCAGATGATAAGATGAATTATCGAGAATATTTCGAGGAAGAATGGAAAGGGAATGAGGGATCGTGGAAAACGAGTAAACTTGGAAAACGACGACGGAAGCGAGCCTCTCCTCGAAATAATGCACTTGACGGAAATAATGCTCTTTGCCAAATCGACGAAGTGTTCCTTTTTGGCAAACCTGCTACTGGGTCGAAGCGTGTCTCCTTTAAAAATTGGTGTGGGGGAAAACGTAGTAGATACTTGATTGTTCGATGTCTCGCGAGGTTTTCTTTAAAACTTTACTTCATATATTTTTATACTTGTAGAAAAACTCTGTTCAATTGATAATTTAAATTTAAATAAAAAGAAAAATATAACATTTAATCGTTCTTTTCAATGATCACATTGAAAGATTACAAAACAATGCTAAATTTCATCTCCGCTTTTTCATATATATAATTAGTATACATGTCTGAATGAAAAAAACGATTACAAAGAAACGATTGAAGAAAAATTCGTCGAAGTTGTTTTCTCTAGTTAATAGCAACGAATCCGTATTGAATTCGATAATTACATGGATTACGTTTCAATTTTTAGCGTTTTGCAAAATAGACGATAATGATATAAACCTATATATATATATATATACATAAAACGTGCAGTTTTTTTTTTCAAGCGAATTTGTTCCTTTTGAAATAACCGGAGTTCAACATCAACGATCTAAAAAAAAGGAAAAAGAAGACAAACAGAGAGAAAGAAAGAGAGAGAGAGAGAGAGAGAGAGAGAGAGGTGAAAGGAGGAAAAGTGATCTTTGTTGAATAACATCGTTTGGCTTACATCGAAATTCAAAGAACCCCCAGATTGCGAGGGTCTCTCTTCCACCCACTTTTACTCCTCTTTCATCGCGACTATCAGATTGGATCATCGATCCTCGTTCGCGAGTCGATTTCGTTCGACGACGAAATTTAATTTACTATGAGTACCCACGGCGGCATTGTCCCTTTCGATTCAAAAAAAAAAAAAAAGGAAAAAAAGACTGAGAGAGAGAGAGAGAGAAAGGACAAAAAAAAATAACGAGACAGTTATTACTAACGGAAAGGGAATAGAATCGATTTATCTTCGTTGAAAATGAACGGAAAGAAAAAATAAAAGAGAAAGAGAGAAAGAGAGAGAGAGAGAGACCGGGATCGTTTCTGAAAATGTAATTTTCCAATTTTCGTTTGAGAAAAAGATTAAGGAAAAAGATCGTGGGAGAATATTGAAAAGAAAATGTTTTCCTAAAAACATATCCGTTTAAAAACATTCGGTTAGCGTTCTCGAATGACGCTTTAAAGAAAAAAGAAAAAACAGAAAATAAGTAGAACCATGTTACGGATGCCAAAATGAGAAAAAGAGTGAGAGATCGGTCGGTAAAGGAAAGTTGAGGAGAAAGAGGGGATGGAGGACAACGACGTGATGTGGACGAGGAGGAGGAATCAACGATGACCATAGGACTGTTCGGTAACAAAACGTCACTCCGAATGATGGATGACACGCTAATCGTTCGTATTTACGTACCACGTGCGTGCGTGCTCTTTTTTTAACTCCCTTCGAGCTCGTCATACGGTGCCGTAAGGGATCTGCTTCGATTGTGACGCGATTCGATCATACGTGTAGGAGGAGACTGGTTGGTTGGTTGGTTGGTTGTTTGGTTGGTTGCTTCTACCGCTTGCAGGGCGCGGGTGCGCGAGCAAACTCTAACAAGCTTGATCAGGAAAGGTGTGCACAATACGTCGTTGGTAGTAGTATGCTTAATATACGTTGTTAGATATTTCTATGTATACGAGGAGTACATGTGATTAGTGTACGTGTATATGAGTGTGTGAACTGGAATCGAGTTTTAACGCGAGAGTCTCGCGTTACACCCTCGTCGTGACTCGTCCGACCGGGTGAGCCGGATCGGCGGACAACGGATCGGGGAATCGAAGAAAAATGATTTCGTTCTTATTGATAAACGATTCCGTCCTCGTCTCGATGCATGACTCACGAAAATTATTCTATTTGCAGGATCACCGAACGTGTTCCGATCCTTCCTCTTTCTTCCTTACTTCCTCACCCTCTCTCTATCTCTTTCTTACTTTCTTTCTTTCTTTTCTCTCTCTCTCTCTCTCTCTTTGTCTTTTTCTCTTCCTTTATTCTTTCTTTCTTTCTTTCTTTCCTTTCTCTAACTTGCCGCACTCCGTTAAGACCTACGTTCGAACGAGTTAAATTTATCCTGTCTCTTTAATTCGATGAACACGCTCGTCAACGTTTATTAACGTTTCAATCTCAACTCGTTCGAACCAATTACAAAAGTTAGATTATATTTCATTTTTATCTCTCCTGGATTTCTCCTCTCGTTTAATTCACATTTTTACTATTATTATTTAATAATTAAATAAGCAAAAATATATATTAATATAAATCTTATAATCTTATATACAGAAAATAAATTGAAATAAATTTATCGTTCTTAGTTTATACTTCGATAATAACTTACTCTAACGGAAATAGAAATTTTATAACCGTCGGATTACACGATAAAAATTGTTACGAGGTCGGCCAAGAATATTTTCATTTCTTTCCCTTTCGGTTTACGTGAAAAAAAACTCTAAGAAAAATAATGAGAGAGAGAGAGAGAAAGAGAGAGAGAATTCGATTTCAGTTACTGTATTATTAACGAGTCGCACATTCGTTTATGTCCCTTGCATCGCGAGGAAATTTCGACCAGTACTTTACGAAGTTAAGCTAGAGGCTTGCTCGATCATATGTATGAACATACGTACGAACGTATGCTCGTATAAACGCATACACATACGAACGTACACGCATACTTTGAAAGGGCCACGCATAAGAGCCCCACAAATGGGATCAGCGATGCGTGTCGTCGAAACGTATACGCGATACTGCGTTCGATGGTTTGATCGATCGGCCTATCGGACCGTATTTATTTATATTCCATCGAGTCCGCGCACCTGGTGCCATTAGTTCTTTCTCATTCCGCCCGCTCGTGTCCACAGCCGCGCCCGTTCTTACTCTCTTGTGGTCCAGAGAAGAGAAAAGTAAATGTGTAAATGTGTGTGTGTGTATATTTATATATATACAATATACATATGTGCATATATATATGTATATATATACATACATATCTGTTACTTTCATTCTCGCTACTTCCACGACACTCTATCAATTTTTTTTCTACCACCAACGAAATCTTAACGCAAAACTGATCGACTGTCATATTTTGATAGGGAGAGATGGAGAAGAAAAAAAGAGGGAAAAAAAAATTACATTTGATACGTGCCTAGCTCGTTAAAACAGACTTTTCTCATACGTCTAACCATTCCACGAGAAGGAAGAAAGTTAGCTACTCACGAGTGATATATCTTCCGTTTCTCCTCTTACTCATTATCACTCATTCTCACTCATTCTCTCTTTCTCTTTCTCTATATATACTGAAATATAAAATAATAGTAAAAGTATATAACATGTATATGAAAATTTGTAATTTTTAAAATTTTTAGTTACCATCAGATTTATAATAATCATAAAAATAATCTTATTCAATTAATCTCTGTCCAGTCCCCTCTATATCAGGACCATCCGTCTAGATGGCGATGATTTTGAAATACTTGTCTATAATACTCAACTTCTACTGTTGCGTCATTGTCACAGTTTGACTGATAAGAACAGACTAAATGTAGGAGAAATTAGTTATACGATTAAAAACTAAACGTAAACATTACGGAGGGCAACGAATAGAAAAACATAAGAAGACAAAAAATAGTTGATAAGCAATTCGAGAGATATTTTCTCCACAGACTTTAAAAAGAAAAAAAAGAGATAAATATATATACAGTAAAACCTCTTTTTGTGCGGTGGATAGGGACCGCATAAAAGAAATCGTACAAAAAAATATTCGGTAATTTTATAAATACTTACATATTATAAACAACTTTGTACGATATACTACCTAATTTTTTTTTATACAGCGGACAGGGACCGCATAAAAAAGTCGCACTTAGAAAATACATCAATTATTTGCGAAATATAGATGTGAAAATGCTTTCAATCAAATTAAATAATTGTTAGGAGATTGTTTAAATCAGATGAACAGCGTCGCGAAGTTCGGATACATCGTCGTCAAGGAGACCATGTAATCAGAGTTCGTCCACACATGTATATGTACATTGAAAGAAACATAAAACTGGTAGCAACGCTGCTGAGATTTAGATACCGCATAAAAATAAATCGCACAAAAATAAAATAGCACAAAACAAATCGCACAAAAATAAAATCGTATAAAAAAGGACCGCACAAAAAGAGGTTTTACTGTATCTGTCTTAAGTACCGATTAACAAATAATTAGTGATATCGTTGATAATATTTTGTTTATTGCAGGAGAAGAGATATTAGTAGAGAAAATCCTCGTTTCCCGATAAGTGCCATAACGATTCGTATTCAATTATTTTATCGATGATTATCGATGATATCAATTGAAGCGATCGACGAGACCGTATTCATTAATTAATACCATGATCAACAAGCATTAATAGAAAATAATCATTGCACTTGAGCGTCAATGTAATCTGAGGTCGTTGACCAGAATTCTATCGTTATTTTATTCCAATAGATAAAAATATATTGTGATTAATCGGGAAAATAAAAAGAAAAAAAGAAAGAAATAAAGAAAAAGAAAATAATAATAAAAATAATAATAAGAAGAAAAAAAAGAGAAATATAGGAATAGGGAAAACGGATAAACCAAATACACTTTCCGATAGAATTGTAGTTTTATCGAAAGATCTGTTCGGTAGCCGAACGATATCGTGGTTTTAACGAAACGAGTTACCGTTCTCGGATGAGGAAAAGAAAGAAAGAAAGAGAAAGAGAGAGAGGAAGAGAAAAAAAAGATTTTCACTTCTCTTTCCTTGCTTTTCATTCAAATTCACGGCTCGCGAAATTTCTTCGTCTCTATATATATATTTAAATCCCACACAACTACTATTTTAACGCAAGTCGGTACTTTTAATGAAGTATCTCAAGCAAGAAAGGAACAAAAATTAACGATCCAAAACGGCGTAACTGTTCCTTCACCAAGACTGGCTTTTCGATACGATGCTTGTGATGAAGGTAAGAGGAAAAGAGTAGGAGAGCGGGATGAGAAGTAAAGAAAGTTGAATAAAAAGTAAGAAAAAGAGAGAGAGAGAGAGAGAGAAAGTACGGAGAAAAGCGGAAGGAAGAAAGAAGAACGTTGCAGACGGCGTAACAATTAATTTACTTCGTTTACGCTCGGCTAATTGAAAAATTGTCGATTGCCTAAAGAAAGTCGAGACTAGGAGGTGGTATACACCCAGAAGAAAACTGATGAAAAAGTTGAGAGGGAGAAAGATAGAGAAAGATATATATATATATAGGAAGAACGATATAAGAAGCGAGAAAACGGAGTTAATTAAATCGGCAAGGACAATGAAGGGATCGGGGGGGAAAGGCAGATCGTACGATCGACGGCCTAGGACGGAAATTAAAAATGTAAATTCGCGTGATTGGAAACCGCAGGGGCGACGGGAAAAGGTAGACGTAACTTTTCTTACACGTCAACTAAGAATCCTTTTCACAGGGGTAGACGAAATTCTTTTCTTTTTATTTTCCTTCGATTTGTGACTTTTATTATAATCCCTTGTTAGATGAAATCGATCATTTTTCGATAAATTTGAAACAAAGTCTTATAGCTTCTTTAACTCAAAGCGAATTTTCTATAATGTGAATTTAAAATATATCTCTAACGTTTAGTTTTTCGTTGAAAATAGAACCACGAGAGTGCAGTAGAATCAACGAGAAAAGTGAACTATCTATATTTACAGATATACCAAGTTCATAACAATCTTAGAATTAACGAGTACTACTCGAGGGAGAACTATGTAATAGTAACCCCAAAGCTCGTCGAGAACCATATGCATATGAAACGACTATTACTATTCATAACTATCCTTTCGAAACATTTCTCTCTATCGTTTTCTTCAATAAACGTGTACATGTTACCTACACTCTCGAGTACAATACTCTACAGTTAACCGTATAATAAAATCGGTCGAAAAATCCGTTGAGTCGTATTCAATTATTTGAGAAGCTAAGCAAATTTCATAGTAGCACACGATCTACCGATCCAATTTTACAAAAAACGTAAAAACTAACTTCAACGTATTCGAAATTGTATGCAACTACATATATATGTGCCAATATGTGTATACGAGAGATGTTCTTCGTTTCATTCCTAGAAAACTTAATAGTACGAGAAAGTAAAAATAAAAGAAGATAAAATGTTAAAAAGAGAGAGGTCGAAGTTCGATTCTCGCGCGAAACTAACTTAATTAGTGATTAACGAATCGAGAACGAGCTCTTTTTCTATTTCTCTAAGCATGGATCTAGGAAAAGAAAGAAAAAAAGACGAGTCAGGAATAGAAAAGAAAGAAAGAAGAAGAATCAGCTAGGTCATCCGTCCATTTGTCCGGTGTATTAATCGAATGAAAACAGATCGAATTGGATCGCAGCGTATCGAATTCATCTAGTAGGGCTAGTGTTACACGTAAATCGTCTCGACTATCGAGACTTCATCAATTTCCGACACTAATTCGATAGTCGTGCGAGCGACCGGTTTCCCGAGGAATTCCTGTCACGTTGTCTCCACCTACCATTTAACCTCTCGTTCGAACGTACTTCAGGAGTCCTCGAGAAGACCCGAGGAACCTCGAAACGTCTACGAGATCTTGCACACGTAGTATCTACGTAATATTGGCTTTTGCTCGTACCTATTTACTTGTACCTACTCTCAACTGCTATCGCAAGAGCCATGCGAATATGCGCAGATATTCGCACAAATATGTGATCATTAGAAGGTATGTCCTGTCATGCGTATGTACATAAACCAATCAGTATTGTATACCCATTTCTATGTATATATGTATATATAGAAAAATATGTGTATAGATATAAGCAGTATTGTGCAATTATCGTTGAAAGAATTTTAAAGAATCCATGGACTATGGCGACCTTACAGTTAAATATTTATTCCAATGGAAAAGATCGATTATGGTAGGAATCAGATTTAAAACGATCTCTCTTAGCCCGTAGCTTTATCGAGAACACAACCGTACCGATAGCATTGACGGCAGCAACGTATTCTCATTTATCAAGAAGAATTTTTTCTCTCTCTCTCTCTTTCTCTCTATCTTTTTACGATAAATACCTATCTATCTATCTATCTGGAGTAACTATTTCATTTAATCAGTTGAATTTAACTAGCAGTATCTCTCTAACGCTCTCTTTTCTTTTCTTTTCTTTTCTTTTTTTCTTTTCTTTACTTTTTTTAAACGATACCAATTGATCTTATAAATACGTGTTACGTTAAAATGAAAATAAACGGGGATTCATTATCGAAAATAATAATCGATCGCGTTCCTCCCTCTTCTCTTCTCTCGTTCGTTTCGACATTCTTCGACTCCCACGTAATAATCATACGATCAAAGAGACGCCGCTCTTTCGCAGTCGCCCGAAGGATAACGAACGTAAATCTAACGTATATATTTCCAGGTCTCTCGCGATCGAAAAAAATAAAAAACATAATAAAAAAGAACAAAAACAAAATGATAGATAAAAAGAAGTAAGAGAAAGATGGAATTGGAGAAAAAAGAAAAGACGAGAATAGAAAAACGATTTGTCGTGTCCTAAGGGGGAGAAAGGATAACCGTGGCAGACGAAGAGAGAGAGAGAGAGAGAGAAAAAGAGGAAGGGGATCGTTGATAACAGGAGAGAGAGGTCCTTTTACGAAATTTCGTACGAATAAGTAAGCTTCTGTCGCGGAAAGGTCCCTACTTTTTATGAGATTCTTTGAGAAAAATAAAAAGAAAGAAATAAAGAAAGAAAGAAATAAAGAAATAAAAAGAGAAAGAGAGAAACTCTTGTCGATGCGAGCCCTTCTACGCAACCACCCTTTTCAACTTTCTTTCTCGAGAAGAGTAGAGAGAAACTCGTCACGCAATGCGGCAAGATGACGGATTCTTGAATGCGTTCATGCGTTTTTCCGTTTTATACGCTCGAGTATAAGTCCTGCGGAAAGACGAAAGAGGGAAAATATCGTGAAAAAGAAAGAACGTGATTCGCGAGTAAGGGTTAACGTACACGCAAAAAGAGAGGAGGAACGTTGGTTACATGGCCGTACACTCTTGAGAATTTTCTCTACCTCTCTTCTGAACGTGCGTTGGGACGACTACTACGATGACTACTACGACGACGACGACGACGACGACGACGACGACGAGGAACATTTTACAAAACGCAGAAACCTACTTGTGTGTATGTAATGTAAGTGTGCTTTAAGGTGAGTCGCCGACGTTCATATACCACACAACCCCGTGCAAGCGAATTGAGCCGAGCCGAGCCGAGCGTGCGTTAATTCCGCTCGCATAAATTCACGGATTAAGAGCATACGTTATACTTAGGGAAATGCGAGTTTCGTGCTTTTCGCTTCTCTTACTTTTCTCTTTCTCTCTCTCTCTCTTTCTCTCTATCTTTTTCTTTCTCTCTATCCTTTTCTTCCTTTCTTTCCTTCTTTTCTTCTCATTTTCTCTTTCCAACACCACCACTGTACCGTATTACGTCGAGGTCTTACGATCAATGCCACTACTCCACGCGAAATAAAATCTATCGGGTATAGTCGTACTGTAACGATGGAAGTAAAATCTTGAATAAAGAGGGGGGTTGAGAAAAAGGAGAGGTGGAAGGAAGGATTAACGGGCAAAGATCGTGTTTGCGAGGGAAAATAAAGAAAAGTAGAACGATGTCGTTATCGAACCTCTGCGATTTACATTTATGCGGTCCCCCGTGATCCTTAACGAAAGCAGGCGAAAAAGTCGATAGAAGAAAAGAAAAAAAGAGAAAAAGGGAGTAGAGAAGGAGAGAAAGATAGAGTAAGAGAGCAATGGCGATCTTCGCTTCCTTATTATTTGCCATGAAATGCGATCTCGTGACCGAGGCGCGAGAGGAAATTGCGCGAAGAAGACGGTTGCTGCTTGGTAATCGAAGAAGGTTAAAAAAATTTTCAAATACGATGAATCTTCGTAACAAGGTCTATCTTACTACCGGTTTAACCTTCAGTCATTTTCTACCGTTAACTCTCTCACACTCTTAACTCGTCAACTATTTCGAATCTTTCTGAGTACTCCAAATTCTAACTCATTAACTAAAATCTCGAAAATATCGTTTTAATTGTTTTACGTAATTATTCAAATAATATATCGTCAAATGTGATATATTATTAATAATTTATTTCGTAACGAACGAATCGATAATGAATTTGTCTTATATCGAAAGTTCAGCGAACGTTGGCATGATAAAGATGAATTCGTCAACCCAAAGTCGTCAATCGAAATTGATTACGACATCTCTCGGGAAAGAAGGAAGGGCTGGGGGCGGGATGGGGGTAGTTGGTGGTAAATCTATCGTCGACTGTCAATCGAAGAAAATTTCGTTTCCCGTTGGAACATTGAGGACTCTCGATCGAAAGGAAGGTGAAATTCGTCTGTCTGCTTGTCGAATCGATCGTGAGAAGACCCCTTGCTTGGACCGTGTCGAATCGATATACTAAAAACGTTTTAAAAAGAAGAAGAAGAAGAAGAAGAAGAAGAAGAAAAAGAAGAAAAAAAAAGTAGGTAGGTGCGTCTGGTGACGTCGTTCGTCGTTCAGCTCGAGCTCAAATCACGTATTTGCATTACTCGCTGGGATAAATATCGCGGGACGAGGATTAACGACGACAGCGAATTCGATGCGACGGATACGGCTCGACGAAGTGCTGCTCTTAACGAACAACGAATAAGATGGTCCACGCAGCATCGCAACAGTGGTAAAGGTATATAGATAAGAAGAAGAAGAAGAAGAAGAAGGAAGTATAGAAAGTAAGGATCGATTGAAAATGCTTAACGTCGTTCCATCGAGCGTGAAAGAAAAACATATTGTCGAGAGAGCGTTGATAATAAATCGTCGTTCGGGCCGATAAACGTCCACACGTTCATGTTTAATGGAGGCACGAGCCACATCCCACACCACCACCACCACCAACTAGTTCTCTATAATATCACCGATTCAACGACAATCCAATCGGGTAACGTTTACCCGATATTTCTCAAGTCATTTGTCTCCTTTCTATTTTTTCTGATTGCGTGAGTATTATCAACCATCATTCTCCTTGTTATCTTTTACAAGAAATAAAAAACGTACATATGAGAAGAAGAGTTTGTATTAGAAAGAAAGAAAGGAAGGAATATAGTGAAAGATGAAATGTAATCATCACTGGAGAAATAGGATATATAATATCACGATGAGGATGATGCTTGTAAATCATTATTTCAATTACAGCATACCAACTTACCGATCGAACAATAAATATCTGATTTGCCTCTCGTCGTCGTCGTCATCGTCGTCGTCTTATGCAACGAACGATTTGCCAAACGTGCAAACGCACAAACAACACGCGGCGAACCTTTAATCGTGAATGCACGTTCTTTCTCTCTCTCTTCATCTTACTCTCCTCTTCATCTTGCAGGAGATGTCGATAGATGCCGAGGAGGTCTCCCCCCGAATCCCCCCACCCTCTAACCCGCCGCTTGTAGCGATATAGTCGAAGAAACTGCTGGTCTGCGCGTATGCCTCCGTCTTGTATCCAATTATCTTCCTGTATCCGCAGCAATTCCGCGGGAATAATAACCCGCTCACTTCGATATCGATTTCTCGGAAATTACACGTCTGTCTGTCTGTCCTTTTTTTTCTTTCTACCCTTCTATTTCTCTCTCTCTCTTTCTGTCTTTCTCAGAAACTAATAAAAATTACATCGATTCCTGGCACATCTCGCATTATCGTCATATTTGATTTTTTTCTTTTGAAATTCTTTAACGCAATATTCATTAATTTATCGAAACGTTATCAGTCAGCAGGTATTCGGCTATTTATTCAAAGCGTACGACTTCCCTTCGTATTTCACATTCCATAAAGACAGCTCGTACTTTTCGCATCTTACGACATCACGATGGCGACTCGCTTCGATGTCTCGATACTATGTCGTTACACGGGACGGTTACGTTCACCAGAGTCTCCTGTTACAACGTCGTCAAAGAGAGAAATAACGAAACGAAAAAGAAAGAGAGAGAGAGAGAGAAATTTATATAAAATTCAAATCATAATGACCCGTGCACATTCGAACGAGATGAAAGATGAAAGATGAAAGAAGAAGAAGAAGAAGGAGAAGGAGAAGAAGAAAAAATAAAACAAAAGGGAAAGGAAAAAAAAAACTAGGTAAAGAGAAGAGGTCTCTTTTTAAATGGCAGTGTCATTATTTCCACCAACTTTCCCGACCAGAAAATAAAAGAAAAAAGATCAAAGGTACTTCATCCCTACTTCATCTTCTGGACTTCTCATCTTTCAGGCCTCGGTCGCGGTGGTCTCGTTCTCACTATTTCTTTCTTTTTTCCTTTCTCTCTTCGTTAGAGGCCATTTGAGAAATACGATTCACAAGCAATATTCATCATAAAGTCAACCAATTTTCATTTCTTGAATTATAAATGTAACATGTAAATATCGATGCAATTGTATTCAACATTAAATCGTTTATAATATAAGAACAAAAAAATAAGAGAGAGAGAGAGAGAAATAAGTAAACTACTTTGAAACCGATACTTTTCGTTAATATTCTGATTTTTCCGAAGTTTAAAGTCAAATATGGGATTCGTAATTTCCTTCCATCACGGGGAAAAATATGAGTAGCAGAATTTCAATCCAACGTCGTTGCAATCGTCATCGTCGTTCGTTCGTGGTTCTCTCTCAAAAAGCACTTTTGTTCCACTCGCGCAACCCACGAAGTAATTTCTCCTCGACAAAAAAATACGAACAATGCCTACTATTACCACTTTTAATCGACAACAAGGCTATCGTAATTGAAGTCTATCCGCTAGTAGTAGCAGTCGAGATTCTCCTTCTCTCTTTTTCGTAAAAAAGAAAAAAAAAATAGGAAAAAAAAAAGAAAAAATAGAAAGAGACTCTGAAAGAAACGATTTTTCTCAACGAGCAAAATTACGTATACCTATAGTCATCGAGACCGAGTTATTCTCTCTTTATTCGAGATTTCGTTTTTGCTATTTCGTGGGCCACTTGATTGTATCGGAAATTGTTCAGAGATTCGATCTTACAACCGACGCGTCGCCCAGGTAACATAGTTTTCATGCCAAAAGGCCGAAGAGTATTGTGCTTTGATCATTGAAAACCGGCTACCGTATATCGATATCTACGAATGTTTACCGGCGAGCAAGCACGAAGCCTTTTGGGGGTATGAAATCACCGTCAGAATCGTCAGAAGTCGTCGAGGTAATCGATACCGAGAGCCCAAAAGCGTTTATGGTATCTCGAAAGTTTCATTTGGTTGGTCAACAAAGGTGAGAATAGTACACAATGCGAATGCACCTTGTTTACTATATATATATGTATACATATTAGATTGTAGTGGTTAGATTGTAAACGACTAAGCAGAAAATCATATGAGCTGTGAACGCACACATAGAGAGAGAGAGAGAGAGAGAGAGAGAGAAAGTTAATCGTTTCTAAAACGCGTTAATTAATAATTCATGCACGTAGTAACATTAATTTGAATTCATTAGAGTGACGAGTAGTATGAATATCAAAAGCATAATTACGATTCTATTTCATCTATGTCATCGTGAATCCGTCGAGATAGAAACTTTTAAACGCCTCGAGTCATGAGAGGGGTTGGTGGTAGGCACACACAGAGAGAAGATGCAGAAAGGAAAGAAGAGAAGGAAAAAGGATGGAAAGAGTAGGAAGAGGAGGGGGAGGAGGAGGAGGAAAAGGACGAGAAGTCGAGCCCCACAATGGAGAACCTAACGAGATTTTTAGAGTGGGAAGAATCGAGTCCCCGCGACCTTCCGTAGTGTGCCTAACGATCCGGAATGTCGTACGAGTATCCGGTACTCTGGGGTACACGAGGAGGAGTAGGGGGGGGGGACGGGCGGGCGCCTAGCTGTACCTAATCATTTCCTAGGGTATATCGATTTCTTCGAGAAGAAATACCGTAGACTTTTCGAGATCGACTGATATAAAAGAGAAAACTTCTTACGAATGTATTTCGAATATTTTCAGAAAAAAAAAAAAGAAAGAAAAATTGATGACAGCAAGCAAGAATGAGATCAGATAACGTGAATAGTTATTCGTTTAAAGATGAGATAAATAGATGGCACGTTGATTAAAGAGAAGACACGACTAGATAGATAGAGAGATATATAGATAATAAAAATATTCGAACAAGTTTCTCAATTAGAAATCTTAACGTCTTCTTAATTCCCATTCTCTCTTAGATTTGTTGTTTCTGTAACGATCCAGTATCATGCGTACCCGTCATCATTGTGAAAATAGAGGAAGACGAGTTGAAGTAGTGGGTGGAGAAATCGTCTCTTTGAATTCAAGGGGCGGCTCTCGAGTTCTCCTTGTTAAGAAGCGTCCAAGTCTTCTCGCGGTGACACGTAGCTGACCTGACCCTGTGATATTTCATAGCCCGGACGCGTACAACGAGAGAGGATGCGACGACATCGCGTCGTCCTCCTCTCATCATCCTCCGTTCGTCCTCGTCCTGTTGGTCCTCGTCCACATCCTCATCCTCATCCACGTCGTCGTCGTTGTTGTTGTCGTCGTCGTCCAACGATCACGCCGTACATGGCGAGACGCCCGTGAGTTTCGAGCAACGTCGCAAATCGCCCACCTCTATAACACCCCCACCTTCATAGCAATAGTAACAGCAAAAGCAGCCAACAACTTCTCCAACTTCTACAACTTTGCGTATATAAACGTGGACCATGTCACACGTGGCAGGACGAAGAGGTTGCTCTGGAATCGGTGAAGCTGACGATAGCACGAATGTTTTCTCTCTCTCTCTCTCTCTCTCACACTTCCGGCCACGTTGTGTATGCGCGAGCGTTTATATCTAGGAGAAACAGCTAGACATTTCTCTTTCCCAACCGGAAAGCCTGACATTGCTCCATTCCGCGAACAGGATGTCAAATTTCCTTGTCCTGCCACCAACGATGAACGTACAGATTTGGTATAAGCTCTCTCTCAGCTACTTGTTATTACTGCTATCATTGTAGGTTTCTCTCAACGGGAAATGCTACGTCGTTTAAACGATAATGACAGTAAAGAGCATCCGAAATACGTCCGTCCGGTCATATCAATGTAGGTATATCAGGGGGGATGAGTTTGAGTAAACGTTTCCAAGTGAAACTGAGAATCCGATCGGTTGGAATAACTGACTAAGTATCAAAGTAAGGATGGAACTTTGTGGCTAGCTAACTAAGAAGACTAAGGGCAAGTAAGTTAAAGGGATCGTTCCAAGTACAGACGATGACGACGGTGAAGAGGTGAGGTGGGGTAGGGGGGGGAGGATAAGATGGACGAAAGAAAAGGAGGAATCGTTAGTGGAAAATATCGATCGATAGCTGCTAGCAACAAGAGAATACTCCTTGTGGCTGGACTGTCCAAGGATAATGGGCTTTGGGATCGGTGATACTCGACAGGTTGTCAGTGTTCGCTCCAAGGGATCGAAGAAGGACGTTGTTCGTTTTCCTCTTCCCTTTCGAGTTATTACCAAGACGAAGGGCGTCGCTGTCGCGGCATCGATTTTATACGAGTAGACGTTAGGTATATACCTAACTCCTCTCTCTTTCTCTCTCACTCTCTATTCGGTGTTCTACCTATTCAGAGAACGGATTTTACGAAAGGTAAAAGAGCTGCCACGAAAATATGGCTCCCAAGAGAGAACGAGAAAACGAGAAAGACAGCTCGATCATGCTCGATCTTACAACAACGCAAGTTACGCGCATCACCTTTTGACTTCCTCATTACGCGTATATATACCTGACGATAAATATCAATGGATACTGACAAAAAAAAAAAAGACCATAAACATAAATTTGCCATGCTTCTTCTTTATACGTTTCGTCGTAGAACTATACTTTGAACTTTTCTATAGGTATATATATAATAAAACAAAAAAAAAGAGATTATAAACATAAAAAATGTATTTCCCTGTTAAAGAATTGAACTACTTAAGATAGCTAAGATAAGAGGAAAGAAGTACAATGTTTTATAGATGGTCATGCAGGTAAGATTTAAATAGGTACACTGAAGTTCAACGTTGCGAAGCTACGATTCGTAAGAGGTAAAACGTAAAGTGAGAGAAAAGCGGAAAAAAAGGAAAGAAATGGAGAGACGAGAAGGAGAAGAAGAGAAAAAGACATAAAATAACTCGGAGTAACGAGGCGTCCAATTATCAACTCGTCGTCGTCGCCGTCGTCGTCGTCGTCGTGGTGGAGCGACTTCCAAACCCCCTTTTACTCTTCCTGGAAGTATCCCCCCAGAAGCACATTTTTCCTATCCGTAGACGCATTATAAAGGTGTTCTCTCTTCCTTCTCCTCCTCCTCCTCCTCCTCCTTCTTCTTCTTCTCCACTTCGTTCCAAACCTACCTCTCTCCCTCTCTCCCTCTTTCCAAGCTCGACAAAAGTCACCCTCGTTCTACTCTCTTTCTACCTCGGTCTATCTTTCGTTTTCTCTTTCTTTCTGTTATTATCTTTCTCTATTCCCTTTTTTTCTTCTTTCTCTCTCGCGCCACAAAACGACACGAGTTTTATTCAGTTTTCCAGAGAATCCAGAGAGAATCCCGTCTACGAGTCATGCTAACGATTCCGACGAAAAGTTCCACCGTACTACTACTAGCCGGAGTCGAGAAGTCGGATGAAAATTAAATAATTCCTAGGGGTAGACCAACCGGACGCCGCGCCCCGGTTGATGGTAAGGGTGGTACTCTCGTGAAAATCCCGCACCTTCCGTAAGAAGGTGATCGCGGAAAAGAGGACCGTTCCGAGCTACGAGAGTTTTCCTTGTCTTTTTATTCTCCACCTCATCGTCGTTGTCATCGTCGTTGACGTTGTCGTTGTCGACGACGTCGTATTTGTTACAATGATCAAAGTTTTCTTACTAAATGGTTCAATTCTCTTTTTATTCTTTTAACGTTTGCTCATTCAAATAAAAACGTCTAATGTCGAACGATAAAAATGATTATCATTGTCGTATAAAACTATCTGATGACAAACAAACTTTAACCTTAATTATACCTATATACGTTCTACCTCGTTAAAGTCTATTATATCGAGAGAACGGTGCTTTGATTAGAGCAGTGTCATGGGTAAGCAAGGTAAACGGAGTTACGTAGTACGAGGAAGCGTTTTGAATTATACTCGCTGCTTTCTAACACACGACTATTCGAAGGTACACCTTATCGTAGTAGGTAGGTAGGTAGGTAGGTACGTAGGTAGCTTGCTTGCTTGCTTGCTTGCTAGCTAGCTAGCTAGCAGCGTAATTACCGGCGTGACTTCAACCGAGAAGCAAGTAACTCCCTTCGTACGAAACACAACGGTGGCGAGTAATTAGAGGACGATCGGTAAGTCCGCACAGGTGCTTGTTAATTGGTTCCTAATTGTGGTGCCAATGGGTCAACGACGTGAGTCCGACTTTCTTCGAGAACGTTACAATCCAATTCTTCTTTGCACGTGATTTCGAAAGACAAATGGTATCACCCTTTGAGAGTTTTAACGATCGTGATAAGAAAAAGAATGAAGGATGTAGACTTTTCACCAAAAATACGTTTTGCTCTTCCTTCTCTCTCTCTCTCTCTCTCTCACACACTCTCTCTGTCTGTCTTGTAGAACTCTACACGATCAGTTTGACGTACCTTGCGAAGAGCAGACGACAAAGTTTGGCGGCTCGTTAGTGTCGCATACAGTCAACCAAGTTCCTATATTTACTCGAGGAATTCTGTCAGACACCTGAGATACACATAGCGCTGCGTGCGAGTTTCCCTCTCTCTCTCTCTCTCGTTTCCTCAGCTTCCCTATTCGGTGAACAAATAGCACCTTCAGACGCTTGCTCATGACGCGGATTCGCTGATTAAGACGACACTTAAGACCGAATATGCTGTTTCGCTTATTGTTTTAACAAAGCTGCAAGAAGCGTATGCTGTTACTAAATCGATGAATTTAATCGGCAGTTCAACTGCTCCGAAATATTTCTCTCTCTCTCTATATCTCTATAGCCAAAGTATTTCCATTAAACAAGATTAACAAAGATGTAATTTGATTTCAAGACCTGGAAGGTTGATAGAATTGTGAAAATCCAGGTTAATATAGCTCAGTAACATGTGCGTGGAATTAAATAATCCTTTTATATGGCCAGTTATGATCACCGCAGCCATAAACCGTAAACGACGCTCGTACGCGTTAATCCCCTGATTGTTTCTCGCTCGAAGGGAGCTTCGAAAGTAATTTCTTTGATTTTCAGAAGGGTGGTAGAGGTAGAAGAGAGTCAGAAGAGAGAAACGTATCCACGCATGACGATAATCTCTCGGTCGACTCGTGAGCCATGGAAAAGAAGGGAGCAAAACGACCTTCGTTCACGAATTACAACGAAACGGGGGCTCAACATCAAAAGGATTATCCGATGATTAATACCCCCAAGAAGCAACAGATGCAGGACTCTCGACGAAAGTTGAAAGAACTTTCAAATTTCTATACCTATATTTTCCTTTCTCTTTTTTTTCTCTTTCCCCCTTTTCTTTTTTATTTTCTTTTTTTTATTCGTCTATCTCTTTCCAGTTACCTTTTCCATACTTATGCATTGTCGTTTATAATAAAACGCTTTTTACATCAGGTAAGAGCTGAAGGATTTTTCAAATTTCTAGTATCCCTTCACGTCACTTTTAATCAGTCGAAAGCTCGCATACAATGGGATACCTCGCGAATCGAATGGAAAAACGATGGGAAGAAAAATCGAAGTAGAATGAAACGTTATTTTCTCAATGAAACTCTTCTCTTCTTATTTTCTTTTTTTCCTCTCTCTCTCTCTCTCCTTTTCATACCGAGAAAAATGATAATACAAATTCATGAAAAACTTTTACCATTTACTTTAGAAATTAATATCTCCGTGAAGAAAAATTTTCAAGAGAGTAGTTTATTTATATTTATTCAGGAGATCATAATGCTGCGGTGGTTAATAAAAGCAAACCAAATAGTTATTTAGTAAAAAGCAAACCGACATAGATGAACAATTTTGTTCGTAGAAAGATTTTAATTATTCGTATGATGAGAAAGGAAAGAATGTCTTTCTTTTTTATTTTTCTTTTTCTTTTTCTGGAATAAAAATTTTTCAAAGAACATATTATCATCGTCATCGTTTTATACAATGATGAGAAAATGAATGTTCTCACATATATATCAAGAATCTACCGTACTTATGACATAGAAAATAAATCTTTCCTTTCCGGTAACAATCCCTTCCTTCTTTTCTTTCCTTTTCTTTTCTTTTCTTTTCTTTCTTTCTCTCTCTGGCGCACCCGATAAAAAGAAGCAGAGCTAATTACGCGAAAAGTACCGGGGTCTCGATTATCTCGAATATCATGGTTATATTTACGGTCGACATTTGCGTGGGTAGAAACGGTCATTAGACGATTATCGAGTTAACGTATCGAAGTTACCCACATACGTATGACACAGAAAACGTAACACATCCTCCTCTCTAACCCGTCATTGCCCATTATTCCCAAGTCTTCCCAGGACACACCCTGGGACTTCCTTCTCTCATACTCCCTCTCCCTCTCTTCTTCTTCTTCTTCTTCTCTTTCCTCTTTCGTAAGACAAAGGTTGCTTCACAATTCTATTAACGTTATGTCGTGTCCGCACGTTTCTACAGATAGAGAGAGAGAGAGAGAGAGAGAGAGAGAGAGGTAAAGAGGGAACGATTATTAGGAGACTAAAGCTTAAGGTTGCTTCGTGCCTTAACACGAAGCTAGCCGAGCTAAGGTTGTTTGTTTCACCGACGGAAATCTTATGACGTGTGGTCCCTCCTTTATGCTGTTTCCCGGGCTATCCCATTTGTTCCAGGCACCGGCTTAACCGATACGAGACCCAAGGAGAACGTGGCCAAGAGCAATCGCGTTCTGACAATATAACACCCAAAGTAAAATTTATACTTAACTTCTACGAACGTAAGAAAGCGAGGAAAGGTGAAAAAAAAGAAAAAGAAAGAGAACAAAAAATCTTTCGAAGGAAAAGTACAAAGTCACGAGAACATTGAGCAGAAACCCTTACAAGGCGTTACTCGAAAGAGATCATTGAACGATTAGCGGATTATGGACAACCAACAACGGCAACCAACAGTAACGCAACCAACAACCAGCTACTACTACCTATCGACTACTCCTCCCTTTTATCCCACTCGAATATAACTCCATGGACTTTAATCAGTGGTACAAGGATATAGTAGAACGCAGACATCAAAGTTTACTTGGTGGTATTACCTACTTTACCGATTAGATGACGATAATAATAATAATAATAATAACAATAATAATAATAATAATAATAACGAGGTGTAACATAAGCGCCAGCCAACCAAAGTAACGTTAAAATACACGACTTCCGTCTGACTCTTATTCGTAAAAAGATTAAAACAAAAAATTACATAGACGATGCATTGTAAGCTCCTCCTTCTATTCTTCTTCTTCTTCTTCTTCTTCTACTACTCCTTCTTCTCCCCGACACATCAACAACCAAGCTTCTTCTAGCTAGCTTTCTCCTACGAACGTAACTCTCTTGAACACTGGCGAACATATTGTTCCTCGTGACAGAACAACAACCAATAACGTCGATCCACACTTCCTACTGGGATAATTCCTTCGAAAATCTGCCACGCCTACGTAACACCAAACAAACCCAGTACGCAATAATACTCACTTGGACCACGCGGAATGCAGATTTTTTATTTCTAGCTCGTTTCAAATGTGAAAGAAGATAGAAATATTTGAAACCGAGAGAAAAATATAAAGAAAAAGACTAAGAGGGTGAGAGAGATAGAGAGAGAGAGAAAGAAGGAGAAAGTTTTGTTTCAGCTTATAGTTATGTCGGCACACGATCGTTTGCGATAGCTAAAGAAAACCGGATAGTAGATTCGCCATTACTACACGTACAACACACAACATATAAGTATAGAGTCTCCATGTCGATAACCAACACATACACACGCGCACACACACACAAATCCACACAACTATTACTATTACTATTACTATTCCTCTTCCTTATCCTTCTTCTTCTTCTTCTTCTTCTTCTCCTATGTGTGAGAAAGGGTGAAAGAAATTAGGCGTAGGAGCGTTCACTAGGATGGCGAACGTTATGGGAGAATTCGCGGCTTCGTGATATAAACTCACCAAATTTATGTTCTCCTTTCGTAGGGACGAACGTTGTAGACACAGAAAGAGAGAGAGAGAGAGAGAGGAATCGTCTCGTCGATGGACTTCACTACAAGAGAGGCTTTCCCGACTAAACTGAAAGAGTGCAAGGAAGAAAGAGAGAGAGAGAGAGAGAGGGAGAGAGAGAAATAGTGTTGGGTAAAGCGATCCGAGAGGAACTCGAGTCCCGCGGATTCCTTCGCTTTTACGAGGCGAAAGTCGTTTGCTCCTGCTGGATTTACGGCATTGCTCTTCCCTTTTCCCTCCCACCGTAACCCTCCCTCCTCTTCCCTTTAGATACGCGAACACCCTACAAACGAACTTACCGTTCCTTTTTTTTTCCTCTTCGTTTCCTTCTCTCTCGAGAGTGAGAGAGAGAGAAAAAAAGAAAGAAATAGCAAAGATCCGACCTTACAGCGAGAAAATATTGACCCCATGGATTCCGAAACATCGATCGCCAACAACGAACAAACGGCTAACGTGTTACGGGTAAACTGGAAAAAATCTACGGGATCTACCAGAGTACGTTAAAGAATAGCTTGTATAATAAACGTTTCACGATCGTAAAGTTTCGTCGTATAAGACTGATTAACATGAGTTACGTATCTATGGGTATTATCTTTTTCTCTTTTATTATTTTCTCTCTCTCTCTCTCTCTCTCTCTGTTCCTACGAAAATCCATCGAACGAAATCGAGATCGAGATAATAAAAACAGGATAGGGAATCGTGTTACCGACTTATATGTCAAGATTCGTTTTCAAATACAAATTGTTAGGTGCTCGTGTCTCGGAAAGTTGATACTCTACTACCTGGTGTACTCTTTACGTAGTCCCTACGCGTCCAGTTCCGATTCTTCTCGACGATATTCCGGAAAAAAGGGTTGCTAAGGTATATATATACATAGTTTTGTAACTGTACAGTCGATCGATATTCATGACTCGACGAATACTATGACCATTTTTGCGGACTAAACGATAGGAACGTTGGAAACCTCGATGGCGTCTTTTTCTTCTCGTTGAAGGAACCCTTTCGATTCATTTTTTTTCTTTCTTTCTTTCTTTCTATATATATATCTTTCTCTCTCTCTCTCTCTCTCTGTTTCACACACACACAGACGCACACTTTCTATTCGATTCGCTTCGTTTCACGGATCGTCGGCACTTTGCAACTCGCCAGGGTACAGAGAACCGAATGAAATCTCGAGGTTCGAGATGAAACCGCACGAATTAGGATCGGTTCCTCCAACGGATCAGATGCAAATTATTCATCTCAGCCAGAGGCGATCGACGCTCAATTTGCACGGAGTTTGAGCAGCCTTGAGATTTAATTCTTGACTATGGAATGGCTTGGCATTTGAATTTGTGAAAGATAGATAGAAGGAGAGAGAGAGACAGACAGACAGACAGAGACAGAGAAATATGTATACGTGGGATTGGCCATTAGGATCGCGAGATGTTTCGGCTAATATTTCAGTCAAGATCCCTAGACGAAACTTCATCTCTTCGGTTTCTCTCTCTCTCTCTTTCTCTCTCTCTCTCTTTTACTAGTCTCTATCCATTTTCTCTAACTATATGTATTATTATCTACCACTTATAGTACTGTTCATTGAAATTTTCATTCTCTTGATATATCGATTATAAATATATTTGTCTAATACCGGTAGAATATATTTTTAAATAATTTTTAATCTTTCAAGTTTAAACAATAAGAAACTTTCGAGAAAGAGATTATTTTTTAACTGTTAGTAGTACCGTAGAAAGAATATAAGAGGGGCAATAAATAGAAATGAAAAGAGAGGAAGATTTTGAGAAGTAGGAAGATATTAATCGTTCTTTTCTTTATTTCGAACAGCTGCTCAAATAAAATCTCGAAAAGCATCCTTTGAGCGTCTTTCAGAAAACTTTCTATCGTTTTTATTCGTTCAATATCAAAAGATAACAATCCGTATAAATTCCACACCTAAAAGTAACCTTCTTCTATCGAAAGACCTAGCTGCCCGAGAATATACTTTTATTTCATTCATTCTATCTTTCTCTCTTTCTCTCTCTCTTTCTCTATCTCTCTCTTTCTTTCTTCTTTTTCCCTAATCGGATTAAATACAAATTTTATTTGTACTAGATAAAGAAGTGTACGCTTCGATGTATCGTAAGCACTACTTCTTATATATATAAATTTAATACTTATAAGGAATATTTCATTTTATCATCGACAAACGTAATAATATCTTTCATGAATTAAATATTAATTTTCTTTGAAGAACGTCTAAAGTACTTATTCCGTAGAAATTTTCTGAAAATAATTCTCGGTTAATTTAAAAGTAACGAAGCAAGAGAAATATTTACAAACGATACACAAGTATTATTATTACAGAATAAACAACCTCCGTGATCTATTAAAAAGTCTTAAGGAGGATTCAATCTTATAAGCGTATTTATCACCCCGTTTTCGTTTCGTAAAAAAAAACGAGATATAAAAAGAAAAGAAAAAGAAAGAGAGAGAGAGAGAGAGAGAAAGTAATAATGAAATGATCGTATCGAAACGATATACAAATTCATACTATTACGATGATAATGTGCCTCGCCTTGCCATTCGACGCCGACGAGCTTGAGACCGATCGTTAAAGTATTTCTCTCTCTCTCTCTTACTCGCACATACACATAAACGTTCGTTGATTCTCTCTTTCCCTCTTATGCCAAATCTTGGGTCCATTCGACTTTCCTTTCGTATTCATCGATGCGCGAGAATCCCTGGCGTCTGTAATAATACTTCGTCGAAAAAAATCGATTTGATTTTTCTCCACTAATACAAGTACTCGAGGAGAACGTACTTTACGTTTATACACATGACTAAAATATATAATATACGCGTATAGGTATAATTCATAGAAACGTACGACGACAGGACGCGTCGTTAACGCGAGCTACGAGGCGTAACGTGACGACATCGAGTTTGTTCTTTCCTTCTTTCTTTTTTTTTCTTAGTCTTATTCTTATTTTTATTCTATCTCGTTCTCCCTCAATTACTTGTTCATTTCTACATGCTAATTTCACTCCCGTTAAAAATATTAGAAGAAACTTTTTTCGGTGTCTTTTTAAACGTTCTCTCCGGCAGACTCTCGTATAAACATAAAAAGAGTGTATACATATTTACACACACATACACATAAGCGAAGAAGAAGAAGAAGAAGAAGAAGAAGACCATGACATTTGAACGAAACTCAATTCACGTGTAAACAAACGCTCGGAAAGGAATGAAAACGTTCGAAATGTTCTCGAAGGATGACTAAACCTTTTCTTGATTCAATTTTCGCATCTCTGTAATTCACGCTTTATCGCGTCTCGTTAAATATTGACGATCGAGTTTATAAATATACTCATCTAAATAACCATTTTACGTATATGCACATACACACACACATATATTATATTTTTTTAAGATATTAATAATAATGGTTATAATAATATATAATTAATAAATAGGGAAATGAATATTTCATTGAAATGAATAAACGTGAAAATGTAACGATCGATAAATACGAGCTCGAGTTAAAGTTGAGCACAATTTCAACAGTTAATTTAAAAATATACCTTTAGCTTTTTTCGATAGTTACATTTTTGGAGTTTCTAAATCACTGATAATCTTAAGCGTCTCCCTTCAGTATGATTTTAAACGCGACGAAGGAAATGTTCACTGAGGTGGAACATTAACAACGAACGAACGAACGAACAACAACGACAACGGCAACGACGACGACGACGACGACGATCAACGGGGCAAGTCATTACGTCTCAGCCGTCATTACCGTAATTTTGCACGCACAAAAAATTGGACAGACAGGGGGGAGGGGGACGGAGGTAATGATCAAGTCGATCTACCTTCTACGGTAGTCGCGTGAAACCGAAATCTCTCATCGATGAGAACGAAAACCTGGTGTTTAAGGTGAATCGCTATTTTTCAATTTTTATACTTATTTTTCATCATCATCATCATCGTCATTAACATCATCATCATCATTTTCTTCTTCTTCTTCTTATTATTATTATTACTCTTCATTTTAAGATTAAATGTACGTAAGTTTAAAAAAAGAAAACAAAATGCTCGCAAAAAGGAAAAGAGGATAGTAGGTAGAAGAAAAAATTAAAAAAAAAAAAGGAAAAAATATTATAAGATAAACCAAAGAACGATTGGTAGTCAAAGTTTATCGTGAAAAAAAAACGTAGCCTCGCGTAGAAGGTAGAGTTAGTCGTCTCGATGGTTCTTTGCAAAAGGAAGGAAGGCTCGTTCAATCCCCAAACGAAATCGCCTTGAGTTCTTCAAGAGCCCTTCGGCGAGTCGAAAAGTATTTCGAAAGTCGCGCTACGAGAAGCCTTCTTCTCCCTTCTTAGGAAGAGAAAAAAATAAGTGCGATAGAAAGAAAGAAAGAGAAATGAGAAATAAGAGGACGAGGAAAAGAGAGAAAAGAGAGGAAAGGAGAGAGAGAAAGAAAGAGAGAGAGAGAGAGAAAGGAAGAAAGGACGAACAAACATCGTCGTTCCTGGTGAAGCCAGACGGTTACAGCCATTCAGAGATCCCTCATTGTAGAGGAATCGAGACCCCTAGAGACAGAGAAAACCAGAGTGCGAGAAGGCTCGATGTGTGCAGGGGCGGTTATAAGCCGAAAACAATAGCGTCGAGCTTTCTTGCACCAGTACCCTCTCTTCTATCCTATCCTCTCGTCCCCTCTCTATTCCTTTCCTCGCTCGTCTCTCCTCATCCTCTTACACGTCACAAACTGTACACACTGTAAGGCGCTTACCGACACACCTGACAATTCTGACATCGACCTGAGACATTTAACTCGATTTTAGCAAGATATTCCGTGCGAGAATTCAAACTACCAAACTGTACCTCATTGTAGAAAATAATTAATCGATATTATACGATATATAATAGGATTCTATTATTATTATTATTATTATTATTATTATTAAATATATATAAGCTGTTTAATTTCCAAGAATTTGCAAAATCTAGGCAGCAAATTATCAACTATGATAAAATCTAATTAAAAAAAGGGTCATATCATGATTCAAATCGTAACTCGATAATATATTAGAGGAAAAAGAAAAGAAAACAAAAAAGTAATAAACAGGGAGCGTAAATGAGAAATAAAAATTCTATATTGTAAAGTCAAACTAGTTCAATTTTGTGCCCCGTGCACATCCTCGGGTGCATTTAATTCGAGAAAATATTTGCATCGCGGAGACGCGACGTGGCCTCGAATTCCCGGACCCGGGCGAGAAATACAAGCGAGAAACTAGAAGCATGCGATCGTCGACTACGAAGACGAGTAGTACGACGACGACTTTTGGAATTCAGGGCGCGCAAACGGCAGCTGGTAATTAATAGCCACGGCTGGGAGGAGTTTGATTACCTTTTCGACCTTATCCGCGAGGTCTCCTCGTCTAGTTCTCTCTTTCTCTCTCTCTCTCTCTCTCTCTACCGTCTCTTTCTCTTGCTTCATTTTCTAGTCCACGCTTTTTCTTTGAGTTTTCTATTTCTCTCTCGCGCACGCATTAACAACAACACGCGCCAAGAAATTAGCCAAGAAACTCTTCGTCGAACAACGATCGAACGAAGAGAATAAGAAGAAAAAGAAGAAGAAGAAGAAGAGAAGAAGGAAAAGAAAAAATAATAGAAGGAAGAACTAAGTTGAACGAGGTGAGACAATGAACCTCAACCGGGGAAGGTTTTGTTAATCCCCACTGAAAACTTTGGGAATCCAGTAAAGTCACACAACCAACACGTTCCGAGAGTGTATGCGTGGGTGCGTGTGTATTTATCTCTATTTTTCTTTCTTTCTTTAAGGCTATTTAACAAGGTCTTCTTCTATCTAACACCTTGACCTCACCCCCGGCGCCTCTACGAAATGGCCGGAAGCGTTCCGTTGCAGATAGCCGAGCCCCAGTTTAATTCGTTTACACCAAGAGAATTTCCGGATTTGCGAGGACCGCGTGGAAAAATAAAAACAACAACGTAAAGAACTACTAGCGGGTCTCTACTATGTTCGTATCCTTCCTTCCTTCCTTCCTTCCTTCCTTCATTCATTCCTTCCTTTTCTAATTCTTTTCTCTTTTCCTATCTTTTTTATCTCTTTTACTACGTTATCCAATACACTTAGTTCCTTTTGTCTCGCACCGATGACAAAGGAATCGCAACTTATTTTATTCGATTTAGTGCGACTTAGGTAGTAGAGACAGTCGTATTACTAATTCGAAAGTTGCCGCTTTGAATCGCGAACACTAGGAGCTAGTGGAAAGGACCGCAAAAAAAAAACACTAACAAGAGAATTATTGTCCGTGGCAAGAATCTGACACAACAAGTTAACGCGTTGCCTAACACGACGTAAGACGCCTTTGAAAGGTCGTTAACGAGGGCGCAAATGAAGTATAAATATTATGCAATCCGGTAGTAAAATACTACATGTCTCCAACGGAAGTTGCATTCATTAATCACTTGTTATTAAATCGAGTTCTACGGAAGGTTTAACCGCGTTAAAGCTTGCACGAGCTTACGGAGATCTCGTTGGGAAGTTGAAATCCTCGAGAACATCATCCCAGTCATCTCGCTTTTGATGTCCCACCGCGTGCAGTTAGTTCGAGAATTTTAATCAGTAGCTAATGTATTTTGTAAATGTCAACTCTTGTGCCTTCGTAGCAGCTTCTGCGAACTATCGTGACTGACATTCTAAACGCTATCGTATATCAGTTAGTATTAGCGAAAAGGATTTAGAAATAGTTTCGTAACATTGTATCTCTCTCTCTCTCTCTTTTCCTATCTATCCATCTATCCATCTATCTATCCATCTATCTATCCATCTATCTATCTATCATCTCACTTTTTCAATCCTTTCGAACAAGTTGTCCTGTCATGATTTTCGTCGCCTACAAAAGCTCCACTCGAGAGTTTCGAACACGAATCGTTAGTTTCTCTCGTAAGCCATTGCTGCTGTTGCTGCTGCCAAAGACGTTCTACGGATTTGAGCAACCGAACTAAAGTGTAATGTTACACGTCTTTCGAAAAAGATCATCCTACTTCTCTTCTAAGAGAAAGAGAAAAAGAGGAGTCCTCGTTCGGACGAATTCGTCGGATAGGTCTTACACGCTCAACCTCATCCATAATGTAATTCGAGACGAAAAACTCTAGTCTACTAACGGGAACGAGGATTTCGTAGAAAAGTTCTTCTTCTATATGGAAAAAGAATACGCTGACACGAAGGTATTTTCTCGTGGTCCTGGCAGCACCTCTTTACGGCCATTACTCACACCGACATGATTTACTAAAAGGATTAAGAAAATTAAATGACGGTATGGACGTTAAACATGAACCCCTGCCATAAGCTTAAGATCTATATAATCTTTCTCTCTCACACACACACACACACACACACGCGCGCGCGCTAACTTTCTCTCTATATATTTTTTTTCTGTCTCTTTTGCACCACTAATTTTTAATCGCGTTATCTTCTATTAAATACATACTATCGCATAAACTCTACCTATCCGTTCTTACGTTAGTAACCTGCCGGATACGAAGTTTTACATTCATTTCCAGCGGCGAACCACACTGAAATTCGCAACGGAACCGAAGCCACGAAGGAAGCAGTGAAAGAGAAAGACGACGGGTACCGAGACACGTCGCTTGGAATAATGCACTCTGAAAGGCGTGGTTGACCCTAATGGACATAGACGTTCTAACCGTCGAAATACTACGTACCGTCGGCTAAGGGCATTAGTATAAGTACCACCGTCTAACGCGGTACTCTCTCATGAAAAACGAGTCAAGTAGTTCCGCAGCTTAGATACCTTACGTTTTACTTATCAAGTGAATTTCGTGCCTTCAGCTCGTTCCTACGTTTCCTCTACTTTGGATGAAAAGAAAACGACAGGATAGATAAAGAAAACGAAATGAACGTGTTCCTCAAATGATTTAATCGATGAAGTTCGCGAGTTCAACGCACCGAGACAAACTGCACATTATCGTTTAGAAGAAGGGTGAACGAGGGGGAGAGATCTTCTTAGATAAACTTATAAACGTGTATAATAATTTTGAAATAAAATTCGTTAACATTTCGTAATTTTATACGACTTTGTAGTTCCATACCGATATATTATCGAATTTACTTTCCGTTTAATTTCATTTTATTCCCCGAACTATCTCTTGTTATATAATTTCACTTTGGTAACCAATAATATTCCTTTCAGTGATTATCAATTTTAGCATAAAAATGTATGAGTAATTTTAATAATCTTCGGTAATTCTCAATTCATTGTTAAATTGTATTTAAAGATTAATACTTTATTATTGATATCATATAAAATATATTTTTGATTAAGTTCGAAACTTGAACGCACCGAAATACTCTCTAAATATTGCCATTCGTCTTTTTATTTTAAATAATCTTAAATATATACCTACGTATGATTTTTAAGTTAGAAATAAAATTCGTTTCAAAATAAACTTACTAAATATTAGCCAATGTGCAATAATAACCAACGCAAAGACAATATTGATGATCTTTTAAAAAAAAGAAAAAAAAGAACTTTTGTGTTTCGTGGAAATGATTTTTAACGATAAACCAGATTTACTTTATCCTTAAGCGATATAAGATCTCGTCTGGAAGACAAGCTCTTATCGAAACTAATCTGCCATAAAGATATTTTCCAAAGCTAATTCTGTTACGGACGATGTCGAAAGGAGTGGCCGACATTATCATCGGCCACAACGTGACGACCAAGTCTTATGGACGCAATCCAGACGTTGGTTATATGGCCATTAGGTTTCTATTAAACTCGTTCGTTCTACATGTTCCGCATTTCTAACTCATCCATACGTTCTTTCGTTCCTTCGTCGATGTCATCAAGCGTTTGCATTTTTATTTACTTATAACAGACGATATCCCCCCTTCCAAACCTCCCCCCGGCCCATTCCCCGGCCCATTCCTCACTGAACGTCTTTTTATCCCTCTTGAGACGTTTCTTGCTATACTGCCTTTACGCATGCAATCTACATATAACAAAAAGAACACGAAAGAAAGAGAGAGAGAGAGAGAGAGAGAGAGAGAGAGAGAAGTTGCAACAGCAAACGACAAGGACCTCGCCTAATGTTTTACCTTACTCAGTGGACCTTAACGAGCAATACAAAACCATCGACTTTATTGACAGAACAGTCCACTCGTATTATTAATAAATTCATATGAATATTCATAACGCGTTCGTTCACTTGAATATAAAAGTTCTTTTTACTCGGATATACATATATGTATATATTATTATAAACAATTCGCAAAAGAGATTATAACGCTCATTATGTAAAACGAATGAAAATCAATTCGCGTTCGTATATTTTCTTTCGTTACTTATTAGAAAAATTATGAATACACGAGGAGAGTGGATAATATTAAACGATAAACAGTTTATATAAATGAATCCTACAAAATAATAATAAAAAAGAAGAATAATAAAAAAGAATATATTTGTAGTTTTATTTATCTTTATTTTTAATACCCTTCGAGATATTTAATGAAAGTAGAACGGAGAGATCTGATACCATATCGAGAAACGAAGCACCGATGGAATACGAGGGTAAATAAAGAGAGAGAGAGAGAGAAAATAGATACGAAAAAGGGTAAAAGATGGAGTGTGTGGGAGAGAAAGGGGAAAAAAAAAGAAGAGACGTTAGCTTTTGAAAGAACCGTCGAGACGGTATTTGGTCGCTAGAAAGAGAAAGAGAAAGAGAGAGAGAGAGAAAGAGAGAGAGAGAGGTCTGTGTGGCCCCTGTTGCGGTATCAACCTAACCGTCGATTTCTCGGTTATTGCCGCCTATTGTGGACAATCCGAGCAGGTGGAAATAAAGCAACAAGAGTGCGGCAAAGAGGGCAAGATAGTAGATAAAGAAGAGTAGAAAGAGAAATAAATTGAAGAAGGAGAAGAAGCACGACGGGCTAACCACCACCTACACGTTTATATAGACGGTTTATACTGACACTGCGGGCGGCGGGCTGCAATAACGCGATATTGAACGAGCCAGAAGAAAGTTAATAGAAATGGAAAGAAAAAGATAGATAGATAGGTAGATAGATAGATAGATGAATAGAGAGAGAGAGAGAGAGAGAGAGAGAAGGAAAGGAAAAAAAATAAACTTTAAGGAGAGGAGTACGAATTCTTTGAACATCGCAATCGAGTATCGAGTATAAAGATACGAATAATTATCGTATTCTAAGATCTTTGCAGATGATATATTGTTCAGTTAAAAGAAAAAAAAAAAATATTCTCTTTTAAAAGAAAGAAACGCTTGGTTAATATTCTTATCGATAAACGTTTCTTCCTCGATTACCTATCGTCCTTAAGGAAAAGAAAAAAAAAACAAAAAGAAGAAAAGAAAATAAACGAGATGCAATTAAGGTTGTTGGTTGGATGAGATTGAAAGAGAAGAAGAAAAAAGAGGAGAAGAATTTTTGTAAGATGTCTTTCTTAAACTATAAAGTCATCGAAAAGAAAAAGAATAATAAAAAAAAAAATATATAATATATTCACACACACACATACAAAGTATAAAAATAAACGAAAAATAAGGAATAAAGAAAAGTACTGACTACATAACGGAATCGAGACTTTGTACTTGAATCTGTTAACGAAGTTGTCAGTCCCAGCAGCGTCTTTCTTGAACGACGTTTCCACTTTGGCCGTTTCTTTTACGCACACTTTTTCCCTTACCCTTTTTTCTTTTTGTTTCTTTTATCCTTCTCTCTCTCTCTCTCTCTCTCTTTCTCTCATCCCTTTTCTCCCTATACACGGGGAAGTTAAAAATTATGCCAGCGGGTGACGCGTCCACGCTTACGGGGGCTCGACCAAGAGAAACCCCGCAACACGACATCTTTTGATCTAGTTTTCTCGATCCCTTACACGATTTTAATTAACCGCGGGCGCGCGAGCGCGCGCGTTGGACATCGCGTCGTAAGCAACGCGCATTTAAATGCAAATGAGAAATATACCGCATTAGCTATGAAATGCAAATGACGAAGGCGAGCAAAAATGCATATCGAAACGGGGAGAACGGATGGAATGGGATCGGATGGGAGGGGTGGAGAGGAGTGACTAGAAGGAGTAGGAGGTGTAGGAGAAAGAGGAGGAAGAGGAAGAGGAGGAGGAACAGTCATAGGGTAGAGACAAGGGGGGAGGGGGAAGAGAGAAAGACTCATTTCGCGCGGCGCTTGGAAAATGTCGACGATAAAATAATCATTATTCATTAGTATTTTGTTCGTTTCGTAAGTTTTTTGCCTTCAACGTTTAGAGTACTATTATTTGATTAATCTTTCATCCATAATATTTTTCTTCTTTCCTTTTCTATTTTTCTTTTTTACCAAGCGACAGAGGAACGCACCGCACCAGCCAACGGTCTCGTTGTCGAGACGAGACGAAAGAACGAACGAACTTACCGTTCGTGCAAGAAATAGAAAAAGAGATAGAGAAAAAGAGAGAGAGAGAGAGAGAGAGAGTGATAGAAGAAGATAAAAAGAGATAGAGATACGAAACCGAGCGTGAGAATCCGAACATAACGCGCGTAAGCGTGCGTGTACTCTCTCTCTCTCTGTACGTGCCCACGCCTTGAATGCCTCAATCACTGCGGGCTGATTGTGCGTATCCAGCCGCGTCACGTCGCTCTTTGTGCGTGTAAAAGTGGACGCGTGCTTGCCTTCGTACTACCGTACGGTTAAGTGTGTTTGTGCGCTTGCGTACGTCCTCAATGAGAGTTGAAGCAAGAGGGAACGAGTGAAACAGAGAGGAAGAGAGAGAGAGAGAGAAAGAAAGAAGGGATGATACTTCTCGGTCCCGCGTTAAAAAGAGGATCTAAATTGTCTCGAGAAATCGACGAAGAGCAGCAAGTGGGAGAGAGAGAAAGAGAGAGAGAGAAAGAAAGAACCTGGGGTGGTACACACAACACAACAACACAACACAACGTACGAGGATCATACACGGATAGAATTCTTTTTCTCGAGTGGCCCATTCGAAATTCTCGTCATCGTCACGAGTGCACTCTTTACGACCGCATTCCTGGAGGCTACAAAAGGGATTTGCGAGACAAAAGATTTTGCACCCGTCCGTTATAGATGCATATATACATACATACATACATGCACACACATTACGCGCATCCATACGTATATACGTATAATGGGGATGCATGGAAGAAACGTATGTATAATACCGCCAACGTATGTATGTATCGCTGTGGTAGGGCCTACGGAAATGAAAACGAAACAAAAAAGAAAAAAAAAGAGAGAGAAAGAGAGAGAGAGAGGGAGAAAGAGAGAAAAATAAAATTTTTTTTGTACCATTGCCGCTACCTCTCCTGGCAAAAAAAGGGGGTAGTAAACGAGTATTGTCTACTTTAAGCGAGAAATTTCAAGGATCGACTCTCACCAACCGTTAACGGTTGGAAAGAGCTGACGAACCACCACCATTCTCGTTTTCACAACTTTTAAGAGAACATTGATGATGGTAGGGGGGATAGACGGTCAGAAAAGTTTCGATAATCAAAGTAGTTCTCAAAGGATATTTCAGGCTTTGGATTTTCTACTGTTCAAAATCTATTTTATTAATTAGCCTTTTCTTTTTAGTTATACGCTACGTTGAATTTGTGTAATCCTTTCTCTCTCTCTCTTTCTCTCTCTCTCTCTCTCTCTCTCTCTCTCTCTGTGCGCGTATCGTCGATCGCACGTTGTTCACGCGGAAACAAGGAAGGAAGTTGGAGCTGCACGTAATTGAATTGGTCGCTTTAGAAAGGGCCTCTCGTCGGCAAACAGCAACTTTAGGGCAACAGGAGAAAACTGTTTGCACGGGCTCCTCCCCGTGTATGTAACGCGACGATATAAACGTCGCTATGCGGTGAGAGAGAGAGAGAGAGAGAGTAAGAGAGAGAGGGAGCAGGAATGAGGGAGATGTACTTTGTCTCACTTCCTCTCTCTCTCTTTCATTCATAAAAGAGAGCATGCTCTCGCTTGTATCTGATGGTTAAGGGAAGGGACAGGCATGCAGGCACATTGTTGTCAACCGGGCTTTTGTTTCAAGAGCTTCGACGACGCGAAGAGCCAGGAGGAGTGTATCTTCCGGTGAATAAACGTCGATAAAATGGCAGTCTAATCTTCTTAAATCCTGCTAATTTACAAGTGATCGTCTAATAGCTTTAGACGTAACCGCCATTCCTGCCGTTAACGACGTCAATTTATCAGGAAGACGCTAATGAACAAAAGTAACGATCACATGGCAAGGAAGCCGTTAAGATTTATACGATCGTTCATTGGATAACCTTTGAACGTAAGAATCGAACTCGTATAGGGAGTCTCGAACGCTCTTTCGTATATACACCTACCTTCCTACCTACCTATACCTATATATATATATATACACTTATTACATTCTTTGGCTTGCGACACGGAACTGACTTTAAAAGTTGGAAGAGTAAGTCTCGATTATGCCGTTCATAAGTTCCGATCGCAATCGGTGCTTTTCACACGACATTTGTACGGTCGGCGTTACGTCATCACCGTGCTGCTCTCTTGCACGCACGTATTCCTTTTTGTATGTATGTGTTTAAAGAGCGCGAGAGCGCGAGAGAAAGAGAGGTATACAAGATCACGCACGCAAATGAATATGCCGGTTAGGAACATTGTTATTATTCGGTTCAATATAACTCGGAGACAGCACGAGTCTCGCGTGGCGATGTCTCAATCGTTCTCGCACGCATTAATATATCTATAAACTCAACTATGTGTCCGTGATACATATAATGTGTACAAAACGCGCGCGAGCACATGTAGTCGTAGAAATTACTTCTCAACGTCGAAAGACGTGTTGTACTGGGGCATGTCGCGACACCGTGTGTTAGAGGGAACAGAAAGCATCCATCGCTCCGTTCATTA
Organism: Polistes fuscatus; assembly: GCF_010416935.1. Classification (NCBI taxonomy): domain Eukaryota; kingdom Metazoa; phylum Arthropoda; class Insecta; order Hymenoptera; family Vespidae; genus Polistes; species Polistes fuscatus. Next base: position 2,889,977 of record NW_025113096.1, read on the forward strand.
CCAATTTGTTCCATCCTGTTGTCGAAAATGGTCTATTGTATTATATACTTATATATATATATACGTACATGCTTGTACACGTATACGTATATAAATGTCATGACCTTACTTTCTCAACTAAATGACGACACTCGGTTTACTCGCCTTTGAAGGCCAACCTTTTCGAAATCTATTTGAGGATTTAAAGATGAACGTGCTTTCTTTTATTTTTCTATGAAGAAAATTCCATTTGCATGATGGGAAAGAGAGAGACGAGGAGGGGGGAGGAAGAGGGGATTCATAAGCTTCGACCAAAATCATATTAAAAATTAACCGTCCATAAAGCGAAGTTGTAATTAAGTCATATAAGAGAGAATTGAGCGGGTACATAATTTAACAAGCTACCTCATTGCTATGCTAAGCCGCAATAATTTTACACGGAAGACTACCATTAAAGAATCGTACGATAATAGCAATGATTGTATGCGTCTGTATAAGCAAGCAGCTAATGCATTAATATTTCTCTCTGAAGTCGATCGATATTATCCATTTTCACCGGTTTCCTTTCAACACTCTACTACTACCTCTACTACATTTCAACGTAAAGGAATTTGAATTCGCACGATTAAAGGATCAGACAGTATTCTCCCTAAATTAATTACACGCTTTTGGGCTTGAGATAAGGTAGCATGTTGTTTGGTTCTATCTAAGAACCTCGATATTGGTATTCCAAATCGTTCTCAAGAAAATTACGCGAGAAAAAGAACGATAGAGAGAGAGAGAGAGAGAAAGAGAGACGGAGAGAGAGGGGAGAGAAAGAATGTTTTTTTAAAAAAAAAAGAGAAAAGTTATATATTTACGATGGAAACTGAGGCAGGCTCGAAAGGAAACAGAAAATTGAAAGAAAATTCGGAATCTAATCTCTCAGGGTCGAAGCATCGAATATGCATGATGATCGGAAGAGGAGAAAACCGTAGTAGGATCTGGAGAATAGTCGAAAAAGCAGAGGAGAAACACGAAGAGAGAGAGAGAGAGATAGAGAGAGAAAAGGAGAAGAAAAAGCTTTTTCCCGAAGGTTAGTATTGCAATCTCCGTTGGACGATTGGTGTTTCCACTTCGTCGGCGTGCACCACCATCAGGAAGATAGGGATGCAAGCCTTTACACCGACAACCGCGTCGAGGTCGAAAGTGCTTTCCAGAAGATTGGTAGTCAACGGACGGTAGAGTCGGATTAAAAATTCGGCTGGTAGAGAAGCTGTAGAGCAACTGTAGAAGTAACAGCATCCGCAGCAGCATCGTAAGAGCTTTGCGATGTGGAAAGAGGGAACGAATGAACGAACTAACGAATGAACGAATGAACGAACGAACTAACGAAAGAGAGAATGAGAGAAGAAAAGAGGGGGAGGAGGGGCTAAAGAGGGCCTCGTGGGTCGATAATAGTTTGGAGTGGTCGCTGACCATTATGGGTCCCCTGCCGTGTACCAAATGAGCATTCCTTTTCGTAATTGGAGCACGGGGGATACACTGTACCAACGAATGCTTTCGACTATTTGAAGGTAGGAGAAAAGAAAGGAGTAAGGATAGATAAAAAGAGATAAAAGAAAGAGTAAGTGAGTAAAAGAGAGACAGAGAGAGAAAAGGAAGGAAGGAAGGAAGGAAGAAAGGAAGAAGTCAGGGGCTCAGGGAAGAAAACGAGGGATCCCAGAGCGCTCTTAGACCGTCTGAGTGCCCAAGAGGAAACGAGAGAAAGATGGAGAGGGGAGAGATAACTCGTAGTGGACGATTCGGAGGGACAGCAGCAAATCTCTCTCTCTCTTCTCTCTCTCTCTCTCTCTATTTTTCTCTCTAACTTTTCTCTTTCTCGACACTCGCGTGAAACGTCTCTGAGCATCGACGAAAGGATGACATTGTCATCCAAAGGTTAACGCGCCCTCGGTAGGTACTAACACCAAGTGAAAGGACAGAGATTTTCTCTCTTTTAAACGTGGGAGGAAATTTCAAGGGAAGAAAAAGAAGAAGAAGAAGAAGAAGAAGATTGCTACGGTCCTTCAAGAGCTTCTATAGCCTTAAAACAGTGGAATGTAACGAAGGAATTTTCTTCATCGCGTCTAACTCCTTTCTCGCTATTTCTCTCTCTCTCTCTCTCTTTCTCTTTCTTTCTTCCCAGACGTCGAGAGAGAAAGATCATGGTGATCGTAGATCGCGGTGTAATTAAAGTCGGTGAAATTAAACTCTTCGACTCGTCCGTTCGAGTAGTAATTTTAATTTCCGTCCAAATTCGTGGAAAATTAACGAGGTGACGACAAGTCCCTAACGTTGGCCGAGAGTCTTCTTACGCGTCCATCGAGAATCTAAAATTGTCTAAAATAAGAGAATTTAGATAATAAGAATGAGAGAAGCAGGTTGGTAAAGAAGTTAGACGTGCAAAATGTAACCGGTAGCGCGTTCGCTACCGTGTCATGCTTGGGTACAAAGGATAATCAGTGGGAGGAATACGAGTTGGTAGTGGAAAAGAAGAAGAAAAAGAAGAAGAGTCACTGTTTGCGAAGAGTAAGTTACGAAGAGTGTGTAACGACACGCGTTCGCGTTTGCTTTAACAAGAAGAACGCACGGAAGACGACGACGACGACGATGAAGTAACGTATATGCACACACCTGGTTGGTCGCTATGTCGTCCATGAAAGAAAAAAGTGCGTCGGCTACGTTTCTTCTTTCCTATGTGTTAGTGAAAGGTGATGATGACGCCGTTACGGGCCAGGAAGCCCTGAGTAAAGAGCAAAGGGTGCTCGAGACACTACGTACGTGATGTAAATGATGGGACGAGACGTGAATACACTTATATATATACCTATATGCGTAGGACATGCATACGAATACCATCAAAACGAAACTAAAATATTGATAATGCTTTTTGTATAACGTTTGTTTTACAATTTTAATACGGTTTAATACTTTTGTACTTAAATTCGAGATATAATATCTGAATTAACATTTATATTAATAATTCGAATCAATAGATCAAACGAACATGGAACTCTAAATTGAAAGATTTAATCAACGATAAGCGTATCACTTTCGATTTAGTTACTACAAGTCATGATCTCTCTCCCAAGCCGCCTTTAATAATACAAAGAACAGCTGGAGAGTCTTTAGCAGGCAAAAAGAGAAACGTGAACGAACGAACGCGCGACTAAGTTGAATAACTTTACGGGGGACGCGTTTACGTTTGTTCAAACAAAACGACCGGAAGAAGAAAAGAGTAAACGATAAGTTGGTGGTAGCAGTTGCAACAGGGAAGAGAGGTAGGAGGTGAGGAGGACACGCGGTTGGAGGCGTCACTAAGTTCGTGGCCGGTGGAAAAGACGTTTCTTCTCTGGCGTGACGACGTCGGCAAAGTCGAATAAGAAGGTGCCGAAGAGGTAAAAGAGTAAGATGGACTGTGTAGCATTTTGTCTCGTTCTATTTCTCTCTTTATCTTCCTTCAAAGCGAATAATGGGATGAGTTATGTATATGTATGTATACAGTATACGTGTGTCGGCATCGAAGCACGCTCGTCTCTCTGAACTCTGAGGGACCTCACACGCTGTCCTCTCCTCTCTTCCTTCTTCTCTTCCACCCTCTCTTTCTCCCTCCTCCAACTACTCTTCTTCGAGCGAGTACGACAAGAGGATCGGACTCGGCCAGACGATCGTAACTCACGCGTGGAGTGGATCGTTTTGCAGAAACAAACAAGAAGGCTCGGTGCTGCGTTCACAAGAGAGAGAAAGGAAAAAAGAAATAAATGAAAGAAAGAAAGAAAGAAAGAGAGAACATGTCGCCGAACGAACGGGTTCTCTTTGCCCTGCCATTCTTAGCGCCGTGTTCTTTAATTCAAAGTCCTCCTCTTTCTCTTCTACTTCTTCTTCTTCTTCTACTTAACCTACGAGAACATTAACCGTCCATCAGGCTCGTGGACTTACGCTCTACGAGTATTTCATTAACTTAATAACTTCCTCAAAGAAATATAACCGAGGTACACTACACAACGACTGCTTTTCAGTCAGGATGAAAAATATCAGTGAACGCCGATTGTCAACGTAATGATGAACATAATCGGTCTTGTCTTATTCCTCGTGAACTTCAAAGTCACAGTAAACTATTCGAAAGAAAACAAGACTCGTAGTATCAAACGATGATTTTTTATTTTATAAAACAAACTCCCTGTAGCGTTACCTGCACGTGTCGGAAATCCGTTCGAGCTGTTAAAAGCCAAGTTACAGCAGGTGCTATTTTAAAGTCGACTAGCGAATTAACTTTGATCTCCTCCTAAATTCAATACGGCAAACTTAATTACAGTACCAAGCATTACCTGCGATTTCTTCGAGCGAATCACGTCAAGATGTTCTGGGAGACTCTTCTTAGGAACTTTATAACGAGTTTCAAGCAACATTGTTCGCAAGAAGCGCCTCACCGAAAAGCTTTGCAAATCCTCATCCTATTTTCTGCATAATAATCCTTTAATTATAATATGCATTTTATTTCTAATAAAGGTAGTACTTCAAAAAACAAACATTACATTCGTATTCCCTTCGAAATTGAATCACTCTGAAAATCTCACCACCACCACCACCAGAATTCTACGTCTCTGGTCATTCAGGAACGCGTCGTGCTTTTGCCTGACCCCTTCTTCTCGATCCTTTAATCCTGATTTACGATCGCTGATGAGGCGGAAATACCAATCGAGAAAAGGCGTCGTAATTTCAGTGGTCGCCAGATGCTCCCAACTAACACCAAGGTGTTTGTCGTAAACGAGAGAATCGAAAAATATAGATGATAAAGATGTGATCTTCGTGATTTTTCCTTAATGATCATCGTTTTAAGAAATAAACATATTATATTTAAGTATACGCGTCAACGATTGAAATGAATCTCAATACTTTGACAAAAAGATAGATAAATAGATATAGAGAATTGCGAGAAACAAGTAACGACGTCGTTAACGGGTGAGGTGGTAGCAAAGAAGCCGCTTCTTCTTTAACGGGTCTCCCAACGTAGCAATAACCCTTTTCGAATGACAACGAAGACGACCACGAAGAAAACCACGAGAAAGAGTATAAGAGACAGCAGACACTCGAGGATGGTGGTATCGTGTTCGACCGGAAAATATGAACTCGTACGTCACTTTGCGATATATTGGTAAACGAACAAGAAGAGTAAAAGAAAGTTTCTAAGATAGATATAGATATAAAGATAGAGATAGAGTTAGAAATAGAAAGAGAGAAAGAAAGAGAAAGAGAGAGAGAGATAGAGAGAGAAAGAGAGAGAATGAGACATTGCATTTGAACCACAAACGACCTCCCTAACGTTCACTCCCCTATCGTTCGAGAGATGTTCACAGAGTTCGAGTCTGCTAATTTCAGCTTGCCCGTTTTCGAGAGTAACGCCGAGAGAGATAGCCGATCAAGGAGAGTCGTCCTTTGAATGGAGACGTTAACTTGAGGAAGTCGAGCCACTTGAAACGACCGACTCGATAAGTTTAGCTCTTATGGAACGTTTTGCATGTCTCTTCCTCGACGAAGTAATAAACTTTATTAAAAGCGTACGCTTTACTCGTTTCGTTCGGCTTCTCTTTATCCCTTTCTCTCTTTTCCACTTGGATTCTTATTCTCTTCTTTATCTTCTTTTCTTTTTTCCTTTATTTGAATCTTTCTTTTTTTTTTCTTTTTCCCTCTCCTTTAACGAAACGGGCAAACGATAGGCACTAGGTAAGAAAATTAAAAATTCATTCTTCGGGACGATCCACGCACACGTATACATAGATGAATACGTACATATATACATACATGCATATACATACGTAGACCGTGAACATTAATTTTGTAGACGTATGAGACTTCGTTTTCGTAGGAAAATACGATGAATACGATATGAGCCGAATTAAGTCGACTAAATCGTCATCATACAGTATGTAATTCTTCTCTTCCTCGTATTCTCGCCAAAGACCGCTTGAATATTAATTAAATTTGAGGATATTTCGATTTCTCATTCCAGCTTACGTAATGAGATGTCGAAAATCGTATTCCGAATGACGTCTACCACGACGGAGACTCGTGAAACTTTTTAATTACTTTGTCGAAAAAAAAATGAATTTTTAAAATAAAAAGGTAAAAAAAAAAAAAGAAATGAGAAAATGCATAAAAACATCTTAAACGATTATTATGCTCGATTCTAAGCACTAATAATATCTTTATGCATCACATGAATTACGTTCAGCTTGTTTAAATATTCATTCGAGCTTTGGTCAGCTTTCTCTGAATATTCCAAGGCATGCTTTTACCTCAGTCCCTACTTTTCTCTCTCTCCCTCTCTCTCTCTCTCTCTCTAACACACACATATTCCACGAATTATAAATTTCACGATAGAAGATTATCTAGCGTTTCGTAAATGCTTAAGCGAAGAGAATGTGCTTCGAAGATGGGAAAATTCAAATTTGCTGTTCTAATTATTATAAAGCTTTTTGTTCTTTGGATTAGTGGTTTCAAAGCGAATACTCGACATTTTAAAAAAAACATTTAATACGCAACGGATCTATTAATTCAACTAAATTGTAATAAAAAAGTCTTATAGAAATCATTAAGGTTATTAAGATACGAACACGAATGAACGTTACTAAATAAATTTTAATGTCGAATAAATATCTACATTCAATTTATCGAAGCAGAAAAAGAAAGAGATAAATAGAGATACAGAGAGAGAGAGAGAGAGAGAGAGAACGATGCGAAACGATCAGATTCACTTTCGAGTTCTCACAGGTGCGGGACTATAAGAGACCGAAAGAGAAAGAGAAAGAGAGAGAGAAATAGAGAAGGGTTTACAGGTGAATCCAAGGGTGTAAGATTAGCCGCGAGCAGCCCTTGAAACTAACTCTGTGCGAATATTCGTTGGACGTTTACGCCTCTCTCTCAAAGGCTCTGTCTGTCGCAGCTGGCTTCAAAGAGACTTCGAAATTAATTATTACTATAATCTCTGCGTGTCTCGTCATCCTACGTATGGTTCTACAAGCGTGACATACATGAAGTCAGAATGCGAAGAAGATAAAGAGAGAGAGAGAGAGTAAAAGACAGACAGAGAGATGATATAGGAGGAGAAGGTGAAGATGAAGAGGCGGGAGAGGGTGGAAACGGTGGTCGGAAGAGAGGTGCTTGTTTCAAAGCGACCGACTCATTAGTCGACAAGCACCGTTCTCACCGATCTGCTACTTTACCGACCGTACATATACGATGGTTAAATATGTTATATCGATTGATCCAAGATTTAGCAATATCTGCGAAAACGTTGTCGTCGTTTTATATGACTAACCGGTTTCGAGATAAATATCCGGTAATTATTATATCAGTTTTAATCGATATCGAAGACTTGGCTAGTCGACCATGCGAAAAATTAAATTCGACTACCGGGAGAACGAAACATTGTACAGGAGAGATAGGTAGATAGATGGATGTATAGATAGAAAGATAGATAGATAGATAGATAGATAGTTTGATAGATAAATAGATATAATACGTACGCTACGTATACGTATGCATAAATAAAACGTATATATATATATGTATTTATTTAAATATCTACATACTTCTTGATGTTTTACAGAGATACGTGTCGTTAATCTCATCTAACGTTACACGAACTCTACACGAGAGATCGGCGTTTATTCATTTATTAGCCCTTACGTTAAGGAAAATTCGATGTATCGTATTAAACACGGCCCTTCGACAGGTACATTCCGGTAGCACTTCTGTATAATTTCGGCGAGATTACACGATGTTTCGGGGTATCGATTCTAACGACGACAACGTCGATATTCGCGTCGTGTGAGAAGGGGTGCCAGCAATTCGCTTGCTAACTCGCTCGCTCGCTCGCTCGATATCGTTCACTAATGTTCTTACTAATGCATCATAGTGTCTGTGCATTTGGTCGGAAAACATCGACGGTTACGACGAATGTAAATGCTTTAGATGGGCATTTATGCGATGGCAAAATAGCTATCACCAACACGCATCCACGCACGCATCCACGCAGGCAGGCAGCACGCATCCAACGTAGAGAAACACGCAACATGTACAAGGATGATACGAGAGATGGGTGCGATAGGGAAAACAGAAAGGGTGCTTTCGTTTCGCTAGTACAAGTCGTAAAAAGATCTCTCGTGGATCTATAAACCGGTGTTACCTACCGTTGCCTGTCTTGCAAAACGAACTCGTATCAACATTTTATTATTTTGCTTTATTTCTTCTTTTTCCTTTTTTTTTCTTTCTTTCTTTCTTTTCCTTTAATTCTTAACATTATTTTGCGATAGATGATAACACAATAATATTCGTTCGTAATATATCTCTTGTAGATTTTAAAATGGAATTTTTTTATTTGTAATTTAATTAACGCAAAGAATTTAGAATACCGAGATCGTGGATAACATTGAAACCGGGTAACTTTTCACAGAAACGCTACGTATATCGGATCAACGTAAAACGTTGAAAATAACTCGGGTGATAAAATGTAAGATATATGAGAAGTGCAACAGAAAAAGAAAGAAAATACAAGATCCCTCTCTCTCTTTCTCTCTCTTTCTCTCAGAGTTTCTTTTCTTAAATATTCTGCAAGTCGGTCGAAGTAACTCGAGGCAAATCGTATATCGTTAAATTCGAAACGAAACTCAATCCGAGAGAGTTCGATCCCTTTTTTCAAGAATAAAACATAGGTCCTACCTTCCTCCTGTCTCGAAGGATCTCCTTTATTTCTTTGAATTTGTTCGAGCAACTCACTCTTTCTCTTACCTAAAGGTCCTTCCTTCCTACCTTCCTTCCTTCCTTCGAATAATACTTACGCTTCACCGAAGCGTCGAAAATGACGACGAAAGAAACGCACAACCGTCGGTCCGTAGTTGGACATCAAACGAGCTCGATGCACGCACCGATGCGTGGTGATCTTGTTCTTTTAATCGTAGCAATTAAAAAATAATCACCCGTAACGCGTCGGCAGTCAGCAATTAGGGACTCGTATCACGTACAAACATACATATATACATACATAAGCCGTAATTCCACTCTTTTCTCTCTTTCTATATCCATATCCTACACTCACGACCCTCATTTTTACTCTCACTCACTCTCTCTCTCTCTCTCTCTCTCACTCCCTCACTCTCTTTTACTTTCCTAGCTACGCACAACGCGAAACTACCTTTTTCAGTCGACTCGCAATGCCCTTTATTTCTTCTTCTACGTTTTCGTGTGTATGCCTTCATAAATGCTGGGTATTCCACCGTCTCGACGGCCTTCCAACCCCTCTCTTTTATTCCCTTCTCTTTCTCGGGAGTCACGAGCAAACTAATTACAAAAATGTTAGGCGTACAGAGAAAGCAAAAGAAAAAAAAAATTGAAGAAACAGAGAGAGAGAGAGAGAGAGAAGGAGAACGTAGGGAAATAACCCTCACGGAATAAATAGCTCCTGGCGTTAAGTGTGTTTTAGGCGGAAACGAGAAGAGACGCTTGCTCTAGCGGATGCTGCATCTGCCGTCTCGCGTAAATCATATTCGCGCGTACTACTATCCCTCTTCCTTTTTTTCTTCCTCCTCCTCCTCCTCCTCCTCTTTCTCTTCATCTTAACTTTTTTAACCTTCTAAATATGTGTTTTTCTTTTCTTTTTTTATTTCATCTCTCTTCTAGCTGAACGTAGTATAAATAAAATAGAAAATGAGTTTCGTATCTAGGTTATCAAAATATCGATCAGTCATCTAAAGATCGTTATAGAAAGGTGCTTTCTATTCGAAATTTCTTTTTCCAATCATCGAATGAATGCTTGTTTCTTTTTTTTTTTTTTTTTTTTCAAACATCGATCAATATCTTCTCTATACCCGATGATTATACTAACATCGATAAGAGATCATCACGAACGGCTTAGTATGTTTATTTTTCTTACTTTAAAATGCATCGATCTCGATAAATCACGTCGAACGATTAAAAAGGACTCGTCGTCGTCGTTGTCGCCGTCGTCGAGGCGGTCGAGTTTATTTTCAAATATATCCACCCACGTTTCTCTTAGGTTTACTCTTAACGAAAGATGTTTCTCTTTTCCACCTTGGTACAAAAATAATATTTTTCTTATTATACGATAAACTATCTTTCTTTCTTTCTTTTTCTTTTTCATTTTTTCTTTTTACTTTAAAGAAGAACGGGTAAGCTGACTGCCATTAATGGAAGCGAACACATTCGGTACAATGAGATTTATGTTCTCGACGGATGACGGGCGAATATAGTATATCATACAGGGATAAACGGCGATGCGTTATGGGTTCATTTAGCCGTATCGCGTGGCTCAAGTTATAGAGGGTGTACCAGATGCGTAATTTATTCCCCGCGAATATGCCGTGTCGCTTTTACGTGCGCTCTTTGCCAACACGATGACTATACCGTAAGTATAATTTGCGATACATATCGAATAAATAGAAAAACAAACATTACATACGTATATACATTAATATGTTACGTTTAAAACGTGAAATCCGTGAATTCATAGATTAACTAGCTAAACAACGAAATAATTATACTGTAAATATAAAAGAAGACAGAATTACATACATTAATCATCAAGTAATATAAAAATTCACGAGAGGTGAATGTATTTAAGTTATGAAATTGAAATTTGATCCGTAGATTAGATTAGCACAACTAACAGAACGTTGGTTATCAAAATACAAGAGGAGGATAACTATACGAGCATTGTTGTAAAAATAAAAGCAGGACTGAAAGACAGATCAAATTTCAATCTCATATTTTAATTACTCATTTCTCGTGAATTGAAGTATCAAATGAAATGTTATTTATATGCTTTCCTTAAAACGCTTAGTTATTTCATGTAAGACCTGAATTTTTCATGAATTAACTCTGGCTTTTACAGGATCGAGTCACTTCACTACGAACACTTTCTCACACTAATCCAATACTAACAAAGGAGTCAACAACACAATTTTTGTTTTTCCAAACAGGTCACTCATCCATTTTATTAACCGTATCCAACTTTAATGATCTGACAGGAACTAATGATCCAACGTAGATAATACGTTGAATTTATGAATTAACTAAACACTTTAACGGTAACGTATATACAGATATATATCTAAATATAATACGAGAGAAGCCTTAAATTCCTACAAACTTTTAAGGATCACTTTAATCATCAACTTGTCAGAACAAAACATACAGTCCACCACCCCATTGTCGTTCGTTTATCGCGAAAGAAGGAAGTTCCCCATCGTGTTTGTTAGCACGGACGGCAGACGTGCGCAATTAAAATACGTAATTAACAATAACAAACCAGCCTATATCTCTTGCTCTCTATATTTCATTGAACTTTGTCGCTCGTCGTGTCATTATGTTAAATTGAACTACGAGTTTGTTGCTGTAGCAAAGCAAGAGAATGGGGGAGAGGGTGGAAACGATAATAGTAGTAGTAGTAGTAGTAGTAGTAGATGCACATAGACAAAGAGAGACAAAAAGAGATGGGGTAGAAAGAGGAGGGGGTAGAGAAAGAGGTAGAGAGAGAGAGAGAGAGAGAGAGTGAGAGTGATGTTTCCACGTCGCAGGGTGAAGTGAAATTTTCAGCGACAAAAGTGCAATCCGATCCTAAACCCCATTTGAAACCAAATACCTCGCTCGACGCTTCAGCAACCCTCGCGAAACGGTATACGCGTGGTGAAACCTCGACGCGCGATGTTGATCCTGGAAAAACTGATCCCCCGTCCTGTACACCGAGATGCCCTCTGCCGAGTTCCTCCTTTTTTTAATTTTATTTTATTTTATTTTATTTTATTTCTTCTCTTTTTTCTTTCCTTTCGAACGACGAACGACAAAAATTAATATAAAGTACTCCGTTAACGCTAGATTTCCAGTAGGTTTATTCTAGTTATTCGTTTGCTTTTTTTTTCTTCATCTTCTTCTTCTTTTTTATTATATCTTTCGTTAACGAATCGATAAAAATTTATTCGCTCGGAAAAAAATTCATCCCGCGACAATTAAGGAGGAAAACTCTCGACTAAATTTATATTTTATTTACGTTTATTTTCATAGTCTAATCGTTCTCTCTCTCTCTCTCTCTCTCTCTCTTTCGTACTTTTTTTCCCGTTCCTTTTTCTCTTTCCTTCTACTCGAGACGGCGAAATTAACGCTTTCACCGGCTGAAAGAACGAACACAAATGAGGAAGAAACGAGCGAGGGAAAAAATGTTGTCATGTATTTTAACGATCCGTCGTCTCTTCTTGCCTGAGAGGACGAAACACCCTGTCTGATACTAACGTCAAAAGTCATTTTCAAGATTTTCCACGTGATTTACGAGGCCAATGCTTTCCACTTTATTGGCTTGCTGCTACTGCTGCTGCTGCTGCTGCTGCTGCTGCTACTGCTATTGCTGCTGTTCTGTTCTTTTATTCTTATCAGTGACGATCGTGCTGTTCTAGACAGAAACGAGCATCGGTAATGAACTATCGAACACTCGTTATGTACGCTACAATGAATGTAAAAGAGAGAGATAGATAGAAGGAAAATGAAAGAAGGAGAGAGAGAGAGAGCAAGGGAGAAAGGGACAACAAAAAAGATGTAAAAGACGAGGAAAAAGGAAGAAATCGAAAAAGAGAAGAAAGAGATTCTATAAGATGGCAACGAAGTCTGCCAAAAGGCAGACACCGTGTAGTATATACACCGTGTCCCTCGTTACACGCCTAATTAACGCGACAAATTGCCCAGCGAGAAATAAATGTTTGTACGGTTAATCATTCGACGCCGTGCTATACGCCCTTTTCTAGAAAGGCGTCACGCGTTGAAAGGGCGTCGACTCGGTTCTTCTCTTTCCCCTCTCCCTTTTCTCCTTCATCACCATTCTCCTTAGCTTATCTTCAACCTATAAAGCTTTTACCTCCTGACATTCTTGTTTCTCGAATAACATCGATTATTGTCGTGGAAACGACGAAGTTACGTATCAAAGAAACTCGAACTTTCATTAGAAAGGGGAGAAGGGAAGGCAAAGAGAAGAATAGAGAGAGAGAGAGAGAGAGAGAGAGAGGGAGAGTGAGAGAGAGAGAATATTAGAATTATATTTTTAACCAGTTCAGAAATGTTTATAAATAGACATTCTTTTAGACGTTAATTAATTTCTCGGAAATGAAAATAATTATACGATAAGAAGTAATTACGCGCATGGGAAAAATAATTAAATAAATAAATAAATCTTATTCTCGTGAAATAGAAAATTCTGATGGAAAATATTTTCCCCGTTTTCATTCGCATCCCGGCGTTCAATGTTAATACCGAGAGTGGAGCGCAGTTTTCCACAGGATACGTCGAATTACACGGACCGCTAAATTGGGTTTTCGATTTCGCGAAAATGTCGGCTTACGTTGTAGGTAAATGGTGGCAGGTAGAGTGAGATAGAAAGTCGAGAGCTGCGGCAGCTTCGCAAAACTTTGTGCCAACCTTATTACGACTCCTCTTAACGAATTTAACCGTCAAGCCAAAACTTGACGTTTGAGTTTCACTGTCGTCGACGAGAGTACACCGAGGAGGATCGCGAATGAGGTCGGTAAGGATGGTGGTAGGTGTGCGGAGGGCTGAGGACAATGTCAGTAGTTCCGGAATAAACTTCCAACGTATGTACGTATATACGTATCTATAGACGACATATGTATGTACTCATGTCAGCATACACGGGGCCATACGTGTGCCAATATTCCCTGATTTCTCTTAAACTTGTTCGAGTTTCGACAAAATCCCACGAATCCGTAAAAGGTGCGAATAGAAAATTCGGTAACTCGTATCCTCTCGTCGCTCGTCACTTCGAGCTTTTTTTCAAAGTAAAGAAAAAATATAAAATCAATGTTCTTCAAAAGGTGGTACGAGAGAAATTTCACGTGTAAAAAAATTACAACGTTCAATAATAATTAAATATATGATAGTAATAATGAAATTAATTAGCACGTAATAGTTTCGCGTTATCATCGTTTTATTATAACGCGAAATAAATGAACTACGTTAGTTTCTTTTTCTTCTTTCTTTCTTTCTGTCTTTCTTCCTACCTTCCTTCCTTCCTTTATCTAAGCGCTACCGTTAATAGTCGAAAGTGAAGAAAGAAGGAAAGAAAGAAATCGAGCGAATTTATAGGATCGGAAAAATCCAATTACACGCGGACGATTCGTAAGGGTCGAAATGCGGTGAGAACGGCGGAGTTCCTTTCGGCGAGTTCGGTGATGCAGCAGTTCTATCGAACAAGTTGGAGGAGGAGTCCTGCATTGGACTTTGATATCCAGTAACGGCTAAGGTACGTATATGCTACCTTCTCCTTTCTCAATCTACTCCTCCTTTTCTCTTCTCGGACCTTCCTCAGTCTCTTCACGAATCCCGGATCTACGAGGTTGGTATCAACGACCGCAAAACGATAAATCTCCGTTTCCACCGAAACGGATCAAACCGAAAGCAATTACATCGTCGTGTAATCTGTAAATCGGTAGGTATACACGTACACGAAGAGATGGAGAAAGAGAGAGAGAATAAGAAAGATTATTTAATTGCTGTAGCTTTTCGCAGTAATAAACTTAATCGTTGTTACACAACATAAGCGTAGGTGGCTATATATATATTTTTAACCAAGTCAAAGAATTAAATAGAAGAAAAGAAAGAATTTAATATACTGAAACAAAGGTAATATAAAACGATCTATAACAATAAGTTCAAGTAATTAAGGGATATATAAATAACAGCTATTACAATGGAATACAATAGAATGCAGCAGGTATAAAGAAATATAGACACGATCCAAAGAGAACATGAAAAAAAGGAAAGGAAACAGAAAGGAAGAAAGACAAAATGATACGAAAAATAAGAAAATTGATAGAAGACGAAACACGAAACGATTCGTTCGATATCCATGTGTATAGTTTGTCGTTCCTTCGTTCGCTCGTGAAAGGGTCTTTCCTATCTCTCATGTAGTCTCGTCACGATTTTATGAAACCTATGCGTTATATCTGCCGTTGCTATTACTCCTCTCTCTAACGTAGCACTTGTTGAAAACAAATTTATTTCGTTAAAAATATTTGCAAAAGAGAGATATAGAAGAGAAATCATTCGTTCGTAATCTAGCCGATCGTCGTGAATTCGTTAAACTATTCGTTATCGAACCATTTAAATTATTTCTCGTTGAAATATAAAACGAGACTTTTTTTTTTTTGGTGATCGTACCGTTATTTACACGCTTTTACAATTTTGATGTCAGCATACGGATACATTTTCCAATGAAAGATTAATTACATTTCGAAACGTATATTTATGTCAGAAATATGTCATATACAACGTCAAATGTGTATATATTAATCACACATATATAATATATATATATTTTATGCTACATGATATCATCGAATTCGAACGTCTTCATAACAATACGACATTTGAAACTATACTGAAAATATTGTATTAAAAATAGCACTATTCCGATATCTCTAATAAAAAAAAAAAAAACAATTATAACAATAATAATATTGTAAAAATAATATTGAAACTTCCGAAAATCATAATAAGAAATCGTCACCAATATTAAATAACATTTAAATTCGTATCGAATTAAAAGTTAGTAGAAAGATAGACAGAAGGATCGTTTTAAATTCGTCGAGTTATTGCAAGATAGTACGATATAAAAAAACAAAAATCAAAGTTCGAGATGCAAGCGATGTTTAAAAGTTTCTACCTCACCTTGGAGAAAACCTGCAAGGAATCTTAAGTTAATTGGTCTTGTAAAATGTAGATAAGTGCGCACCGGTAATTGTTTGCTTCCATTTTTCTCGAGTTTTGTAGATCAAC
Organism: Polistes fuscatus; assembly: GCF_010416935.1. NCBI lineage: Eukaryota > Metazoa > Arthropoda > Insecta > Hymenoptera > Vespidae > Polistes > Polistes fuscatus. The sequence continues at coordinate 2,905,829 of NW_025113096.1, forward strand.
AAAACCTCTTTCTCTTTTCTTCATTGTGTCTAACTTTTGCATTATCTTTTTTTTCTTCTTTTTTTCTCTCTCTCTCTCTCTCTCTCTCTTTATCTATTTCTCTCTCTGTCTCTCTCAAATCAATCGACCTGGTTTCACGAGAGCTTTCGCTAAAACGATGAACGGACGTCTATGTGCTTTAAATTGCTTACGGATATCGAATATTGGCGACACGGATTTGCTATTATTTCCCATGTTTTTGATGGAAAATATATAAACGGATCTCTTTCGTAGAATTCCACTTAGGTACTTCAAATTCATGAAATAGCCGGTCCGCGCTACCGCTAAATCGTTTTACACTAGTATCACAGAATAAATGGAACAGAAGTGTTACATTCTCGCAGCGAATCATTCTTCGATGGTATCATACGGTAGTTATCTATACGTGTATATATGTGTATGTATATATAACGAATACCGACAAGCGTACAAGTACTTACTTGCTGTGTGCGACAGCAATTCCATTACGACTTCGTTTCGTGTGAACACACACACACATATACACACATACACCATAGGTATATAAATCGTTTCGTATATACCAACGTTTTTACCTTCCAATCGATTCTATATATTGTAATTTCAAAAAAAAAAATAAAAAGAATAAAAAAAAGGATCGTTTAATTCAATGCACGGAAATGTGTTCTCTCTCTCTCTCTTTCTCTCCTTTCTCTCTTTCTCTTTTTCTCTATCTAAAAAATTTTCCTATGAATATTTACAACGTCGCTTTATCATTGCGTATGAAACGAACGCGTTGGGATACGTGGGAAAAAATGTTTCTAAATTTCCACCGAACTATACAATTTTATACGAGACATTTTTATCGACAACGGTCGACGGTAAGAAGAAAATAAAGTCGAGTAATACGTACGAGTAATAACTAAATAAATATATTTGTAATAAATCAAAAAGAAGAGACACGCAGATTACGTGGGTGTAAATATCGAGAACTTTTTCAACGATACCATAAATTCTTTCGTCACTCTAAACACGTTCAAACACACACATATATATACGTCATCTAGGTCCTGTATTATCGACGATTATACAGAGACAAACAAAAAAGAAAAAGAATAAGGAAAATAAGAAGAAAAATTCGCTTAGAAATCTGGTTGCTCGATATCTACCTCATCCCCCACCCTCCACCCCCAGATCAGAATGCCAACAACGAGACTCGTTTCATCTTCGTCCTGGAAAGGATCGCGTCCTACTTCTGTGGAATGGTAATTTTCCAGAGAGGAAATGACATCCGCCACGGAGACACTAACACACGCGACATGACATTCGTCCTGTTATTCCTCGATAAAAAGGGGGGAAGAAAAATGGGAGGAAAAGGTTAGAGAAGACGATGGGGATAAACCACGATTCTGCGTTTTTCTTCAAAATGAACAGCAGTAGAGTCAGCTTCTTCTTCTTCTTCTTCTTTTTCTTCTTCTTCCTGACAAGCAAAACAACGAAAGAAAATATCTTTACAGCACAATTTTAATGGCGAAATATCTCGTAGCATTTGAAAAGTATGCGAAACAATCGAATGCGTTTTATTTCACTTGTTTTTCTCCCGCCTCTCCCTCCCTACCAACTATCATCGTCCTTTTCTTTAATCTTCGTGCTGCTCCAAAGTTATATTCAATTATTTCACGACTCCACCCATAAAAAGGGCTTCCTTTTAATTCTCTTACATCTTTCTTACTCTGATTCATCCAATCGTACCTTCTTCATTTCCTCTCTCCTCAACTCTCTTCTTTTCTCTCCTCTCCTCTCCAATTCTTGGACAGCTTGATTAAAAAAAACAGAAACGACAATGGGAGTAAGAAGCAAGGAAACAGGTTTCCATTCATACCGTACTGTTGAGGCACGTTCGACGCGCTTCCAGTTGTATCGGCACGTCTACCAGAAGGGTGGAAGGAAGGAAGAAAAGAAAAAAAAGTAAAAAGGGAAAGAGAGAAAGAGAAGGAAAGGAATAAAAGAAGAAATAAAGAGATCCTATCCGCGGCCATCATAACTTAATCCAGGCTTACGACGAAATTCTTTAAGAGCTCCTGTATATATATATATACATCATCGTTTTACCCCCTTTTCTCTTTCGATCGAAGTTTCACCTAAAAAGAGAAAAAGAGAGAGAGAGAAATGATCGAGGGCATTTCGAAATCATTCTCTCAACGTTGAACAAAAAGAAAAAGGAAGAGAGAGAGAGAGAGGTGGCCGACCTCAGCCTCGCGCTTTCCCCGTTCCGAAGATTAATCGATATTTTCGCCGGACTCGAAGTCGATATTAGTATCGTACCTTGGCACACAAGAGTTATTTCTCATCGTCGATTAAGCTAGGATCCTTGCTTCGGCATGGATCAAAGGCCCTATATATCGATGAAGTCTTTATCGTTTCTGTAATAGATTATACGTGCTGGGGAAGTGGGCGAAAGCTTTACAACCTATGCCGAAGTGATTTACAGTACGAGCAAAAACTTGTAATTGTAAGAATGACAAATCAAAAGAATGATAACTACGGATAGGAGGATAAGGAGGAGGGGGAAACAAAATTAAAAAAAAAATAATAACAGAGAAAGAAATCGTTTCCGGTTCCAAATCCGTTTTACGTTAGTCAAGAAAATACTTTCGTAATATGTAGATACAAACATAATGAGTAGAAAATAGAAAGAGAAATAGTGAAAAAGAAGAGAATAAGTTAACGTGTGAGAGTTGGGGGGGGAGGAAAGAGAATAAAAAAAAGTTGAAAAAGAAAACAAAAGGGAGAAAAAAGGTAAGAAAGAAAGAAACGTTAGTGGGTGCTGCCCAGCCAGCAGAGAACAGTCTCGCACGAAGCACCGTCGCATGTTTTGACAGACGTCAGAGATATATACGGATGCATTTTGTTTGCTCATCTTCTCTTGTCCGACCCACTTCTCTCCTCGGTTCTCCACCTTCTACTCTTCATCCACGATCTCTTTCCATCTTTCTTATGTCCTTGTCCGCCTTCTTCCTCTACTACAACCTTTTTCCTTTCCATCTAACTCCCACTATTTACTACCACCTTGCTAAAACTCTCTTTTTAGCACATACGCGCAATGCACTTATTTTCTTTCTTTTTATTTCCTTCTTTCTCTCTTTCTTTCTTTCTTTCTTTCGTTCGTTCGTTCGTTCGTTCTACTCACATAAATCTTATTCGCGCCGCAACATCTACATTTCGACACTCCAGCAACGGTTTCGAGACGGCTCGTGTCATCGAGCATCCAACCGAGAACGATTCCTACGAGAAGAATCTTCAAAGACCGTGGCTACTTACGGAACCTATCCCAAGATCTTTGCCAGTTCGTTTATCTTTTATTTTTTAATTTATTTTTATTTAATCTTCGAATAAAACGATATCTATCTTCGAATCAAACTTTACCTATATACGTAATATATTTAATCGTTATTCAAGATATATACGTATATAAAAATTACGAAATGTGTTTCTCACGTGTACGAACCAGTGTTTCTTTTAAATAAGTTCGCACGTTCGAACAATAGAGAATAAGTTAAAGGTGTGGAAACGAAGTGAAGGACTATTACAAAACTAACGTCGAGCTTGTTTGGGAAGGTAAAAAATCACCAGGAGCGTTAGACTACTCCCTTTTTCAAACGTACCAAAATCACGCTGTACCTGACCAAATTCGCACGCTGACCCCAGGTGTTCCCCTTCGGTGACTCTCGACACGATCCACGGCCTATATAACAAAAGGTTTCCAGAAGCACGAGAGAAAAAAGAAAAAGAAAAGTAAAAGAGAATCGACTGGAGTCCCAGGACAACTACAACAACGGGTGGTTAGGTATATAGGCATTGTCCAAAAAATATAGAACGAACTGGAGAAAGCGGAAAGCCGCGTAATATAAATGTTAATGTCGAGAAAAAAAGAAAGAAAAAAAGAAGGAGTGAAAGAAAAAGAGAGAGAAAACAACAGAATAAAAAGAATAAGGGGAAGACATTACTGATGCGTACGCACTCGATGAGAAAAAATATGATGGAAATGCATAGAAATACCAGAAACCGAGGTATACCTCCAGAAGATTTACCAAAGTCAAGAGGAGAAAGAAAGAGGGTTGAGTCTAGTCTACGAAATCACCCGTAGGGAGCAAACTTGATAGTAACGCGAATAGGTTAGAACGAAAACGTTGATTTAACGTGGGCAGGGGATGAGGAGGGGGCTGGGGATGGGAGGTATGGTGCGACGGGTTTTGCGTAAAAAGCAACGCGAGAGTCCGTCGCGTTTATGTAAGCCGCGTTTCTCGTGCAGAACATGTAACAAGGCTCCGTAATAAATTTCGGCCCTCTCGAGCAACCCGCAACAACGTTTTCGCCGCGCACTTGCGTGGCTGTCCGGAGAGAAAAAGAATTCCTTCTCTGGACCGTACGCGAAACGTTCCCGTTCCCGTTCCTGTTACCTTTTTATCTTTTCTTTTTCCCTTTTTTATCTCTGTTTCCCTTTTCCCTCCTTCCCTCTTCCCCTTCTTTCCGACACAACACTTACGACCTTTTGAAGGTGGTTGATGGGCCCACCGCCACCCCCGCACGCATCTTTTCATTTGCATGCGCCACGTGATTCATGTCCGTCGAGGCGGACGCGTAGTCTCGCCTCCTGGGGCGGAGGACACGATCCAAAAGTCCAGAGGCGTTCCGCGCAGTGAAAATCGCGTTTCGTGTTCTCCGTTCCGTGTGCTGTCCCAACCCTACACCACACTTCTTCTTTCTCAAGTTATTTACGTTCTTGCGACTCTTTCTCTCTCTCTCTTTCTCTTTCTCTCTCGCGCGAGGTCTTTCGGGGATTACAGAAATACCTCTTTCTTTCTTATTCTCTATCTTTCTTTTTCTTAACACGCTATGCCAGATTTGTTTCGTTCTTTAAAACTACATACCAACCAAAAATTCCCAAACAGCACGAGAAATAATAATGATATCCCTATGTTTCTCCCGTAACAACCTCCATCCGAGTTTCGCTTCAACAAGCTTCTGGATAACTTATCACCGTACAAAACGAGAATACGTAAAATTCAATGGGATACGTGAGGCGACAATAAAGCTATGTCTTTATTATTCATAAGAATGTCGGTTAGACTCGTAGGAGAAAATAAATAAACGAGAAAACGATTACTGTGACGCGCACGCGCGCACCTCATTCAGAGTACCCTACACCATCATCAGGCTGATCCTTATTTCAATAATCACTTTGGTAACGATCCTTATCGTTTACAAACGAGTCTACCTCTCGAATTTTCGATACCTTTCTTTAACAATTCTTTTTCTTTCATTCTCATCCTTTTCTTCTCTCATTCGCTTTCTTTTTTTTTCACCTTTACTTCCTCCTTTCCGTAACGAAAATGACAACGCTTTTATCTCGATCAAATGTATGTATCGGCTTGTTGGTGGTTGGCTGGGTTGATTAACTAACTCGATGGATCTTCCCTGTCCCATCTCGAAACTCGATACGACGAAATCGCGTTAACGATTTCCATGAGGAAAATAGAATATTTCGACGTTCCCAACAAGGTTGGTCTTGATTAACTCGTCCGATAATCCCTTCGAATGGTCCGTTTTAAGCATCGTTCGGCCTTCAACAGGTAGATGAAAATTCGAAATGCGACGTACTTTGGACTATGGTGATTCTCATTCTCTCTCTCTCTCTCTCTTTCTATCTCTCTTTGTCTCTCTCACTCTTGGAGAATGCATGCGTAGATTCGAGGGAATGAACGAACGAACGAACGAACGAACGAACGAACGAACGAACGAACGTGCGGCTGGCCGAGCGATGGCCCATTGGAATCTCCACGGTCGCATAATCCACCGACAATGGCCCCTCTAAACGGAGATTTGTCCGATGACAATAGAGAAACCCTATGGTTGGACCAACGTAGTTTGGGTAAACCAAAGTTCACGCGTACGCATTCACGTACTCACGCAACGAAGCATCCACGCAAAACCTTAATTCTGATTTATCGGTTATCCGTAAACGTTATACGTACCGCAAAACGAAAAGTCTTTACCGGTTGGCCAAATTGTAACTATGAGGAAGAGAGAGAGAGTGTGAAAGAGAAAGAAAGAAAGTAAAGGACGATTCTTTATTACCCTATTACCTCCCCGAGTAATCTAATCTCTAATGACAATGCTTTAAACCGTATTGCCAATGAATATCGTAAAATAGGGATTGAAAGGGGACGAAGACAACTCTTCCAACTTTTATCCCTTTCTTTCTCTCTCTCTCTGTCTGTCTGTTCATTTCTCTTTTCTATTCGCAAACGAAAGGATTAAACTTAAGAGCTTGGAATTGAAAGCGACCCTACTCCGTTCGTTGAATAAAACACTTTATTAAATTTTGCCCGCAACAGTAGCAAAGGCAAGACTTTTGTGTAAAGTATATGATGCGAGAGAAGTGATACAAGAGTTGAAATAAATTTTGTCGATCAAACTACTACCAGGGCGCGTGCCTTAATGAAATTTTAGAGAACCAAATACGCCGAGTTAAGAAGTAAGCGAGCGAGCGAACGAACGAACGAACAAACGTACGAGTGAGTGAGTGAGTTAGCGAAATGAAAATGTGAGAGAGCGAGACGAGAAGTCCAAAAGTTATTACGAAGATATACAGTTTCGGTGGATGCCTGTCGACTCGAAACGAGGAAACCACGTCGTCCTCGCGCTAGCACACAGTCGTGCATTACAACTAATCCTCTTCGCGCTTCGAAGTTACATCCTAATAAATCAAGGAGAACCGAGATGGAAGAGGTAGTAGATGCACCAGGCATCACGTTCTTGTTTTCTCTCTCTCTCTCTCTCTCTTTCTCTCACACTTCTTCTCTTTGGACACCGAACAACCACCAAATTTCGAAAACGTGTCGATGCATACGAACATTGCCAATGCTGTCCATTTCAGTGTGTTTCCAGTGGTAACGACAGCCAACGCGGAACGAATATAATATTCTTCAAATTCGGGAATATCGAGCAACAATGCGTAGTCACGTGCCTCGTGTCTGGATACGAGTTACCTTTCCCGCAATCTGTCTCTTTCTCATTCAACCCCCTCTTCCTCCTCTTCCTCCTCCCTCATCCCTCTCTAACTATCTTTCTCTCTCGTACTCTCTCATTCTTGTTTGAAATTCATTTCAAAAGCTATACCAAAGTTCCAAACACGCGAACGCAACACTCGACCACGCGTTAAAAAGAGAACGAGAGAGAAAAAAAGAGAAAGAGAGAGAGAGAGAGAGAGTAAAGGAAGGGGAATGAGAAATACGCTATGGGAGAAACTCAGCGGGGACACCATTATTATGGTGGAAATAGAAAAAAAGGTGGTAGCCGTAAACGTGAAAAAATGCGCCGACTTCTTTCGGCTTTAATTCTTTGTTTGACCTGGGCACGAGTCGGTCTTCTAGTACCTAGTACTGTGGAAAAGCACTCGAAAAACATTCAAAAAGCATTCCTTTTAATTCTCGTTCGTTCATTCGTTCATTCGTTCGTTCGTTCGTTCGTTCGTTCGTTCATTCGTTCGTTCGTTCGTTCGTTCGCTTACTCGCTCTCGCTGGACAACGAAGAAGAACTGTGCTCGGTGAATTTTAATGGAAAACGACTCTACTACTACGTTCGGTGCCGATTAAACACAACTGCATTCGAGGCGCGTCCCTACGATGTAAACTATCGGCAAATGGGTTGACCGAAGTGCGATGCGTGCGTCCTACTTTTTTTCTAGAGTAACGATGATGAAGCGGAACTGGGAATAAAAAAAAAAGAAAAATGAAAAAAAAAAAAAAAGATCAACCTTTTTGCAAAAGATACGTCGTCGTTGGCTTCATCGTAGCAACCGAGCGTAAAGGAGATAATACCATTGTATTGTGTATACAACATACACATATGAATACTCACTTTCTCTCTGTCTATTTTGTCTTCCTTTACTCTTCTATGTCTTTCTCTATCTTCCTGTCTGTCTGTCTATCCGTCTGTCTCACTCACTCTCTCTCTTTCTCTCCCTTTAACTTTACGAACCCGACGAGGTACGATAAAGTGGCAGAGATAACAAAGGTAAAATAAACAGTCCGGTGATTTTGACTTTTGGACGTCAACGTCACCCGCCGCCGTTGCAGCAGCAGCCGCTGTTGTCTCCTCTTTTCCTTTTTTTTTTTATTCCTATTATTTTTCTCTCCGCCATTGTTATTCCTTTTCATTCTACCGGCAGAGCTTTTTTTCTATTCTTTTTTTATTTTTTTTTTTTATCTCTTTTTACTATCGTTTAATTAGGTAATAAAACATTATGACGCTTGCAGATACGTTGTATAACGTTCGAACGTTACTACGAACGGCGACTGACCGACTCGTTAACTTTGTTTTTTGTGTGAAAAGGGACGGTAGAAAAAATATCCATATATATATATATTTAAAAATAGGAATCAAAATAGAAAGGGGATATAAAAAAAAAAAGTAAGAGGAATTTAATAAACGAGCAACCAAATGAAAGTACCATCCGTATACACACTTTCATACACCGATCTACAGAGAATGTTACTTGTCCTCTATCTCTCTCTGTCTCTCTCCTGCTCTCTCTTTTATTCATCGACGGCATAAAAAAATTTTTTAAACGAAAATTAACAGAGTAAGGTAACACCAACGTTCACTCGGGAAACGCATCACAGTCATTTTTCATTAGGAAAGCACTCGGTAGGACAACCGTACGAGAAAATAAAGAAGCGTGAAGAAGAAGAGAATGAGGGAGAATGAGAAACAAAGAGAGAGAGAGAGAGAGAAAAAAAGAGAGTGATGTGATAAAATGTTGGTAACCCTTTCTCCAGAATAATTCTTTGTTTGACCTGCGCACTTCCACGGCGAAAAGAAAACCATTAATTTCAGCATCGGAATGGATAGACCGTAGTCCACCAGGTAGAAAATCGTTGCTAGCAGACGTATCGACAACCATTCGGAGTTCTTTCGTCGATGCTTCGCCGTAGATTCTAATGGAAGTTTCGTGAAATTCAACGAGAAAGTGTAGTTGCGTACAATACACACCATGTTTTTCTATACACTTTACGAAAGAATTCGTGGGAAGAAAAAAGGGAGAGAAAATAAAAAGAAACAGAAATAGAAAGAAAGAAAAAAAGGAAGAAAGAAAGAAAGAAAGTAACAAAGAGAGACAGAGAGAGAGAGAAATAGAAATAGAAAAGAAAAACAAATTATTCGATAAAAAGAACATAAGATAATTACTTTACTTAGAAATAAGAAAAATGAGATAACTTATAAGCATAAAGCTCACAAGTACGAATTAACATTAATATCCGTGCAATTTACCATGCGCCTATACGAAGTAGTCAATTTATCTTGAGAAAAATTATCTAGTAGTCAATTTATCTACGATCGATAGAAAAAAAAATAATAAATAAGGTTGTAAAAAAAAAGAGAAAGAAAGAAAGAAAGAAATAGATAAGAGGTAATGAATAAGATTGAGAAATATATAGTGGTGAAAACTTTCTAAACACACTGTACAAATGTTATTTGAGTGTATCGGTGTTAGGTACAGCAGGCAGACCAAGGCGTTACGGTTATACTAATTACAATATATCTCGATCGAGGTACAACACCGTAATCGGCCGTAATTGTTGTCGGAGAGGTGATTAATTGTCCGAAGCCGGTGCGTGAACTCGCATGCGCGTTACGCAAAGCAACCTGCACTGTGTCATTATAAATAATAAATCTAATCGCGCTATGCGGACACTCCGTTTATCATCAACTTAATTATCGATGCCTAGATTAATTGCTATGCTGAGAAACAACGACAGCCGTAGGAACATCGGGTACCTCTCTCTTTCTCTCTCTCTTAGGGGGGTCATCTTTTTTAAACTCCCCTGTCATATTTCATTGGTCCTTCGTTATCACTGGTAAATATCTACAGACTGTAGAAAAAAAAAAAAAAAAAAAACAAAAAAGAAATAAACGTTTACAAAACGGTTAGATTTGATTCGATTCGATTCGATTCGATTTCGATTCGATTCGATTCGATTCGATCTAATCGAACCGATTTCCATGTACAAATATTTCCAATATTTCGTGGTACTCGACCATCCGCAAAATTCACGTTCATCCGACGATGATTCTCCTCGTGCAGCCATTCCACAAATTTCTAACGACCGCCGCTCCATATCGAGCGAGTTAACTTTTGCTCGTACGCGCAATCCAAATGAACGAGGTCGAACGCGAGAGAAATTTAGCCAAAGGTGCTGTGAAATATTCGCGGTCTCTGCTCTGCTCTGCTGACTGTACTCGAACCGCTTCTCTCTGCGCCAGTAAAACGTCCTATTCACCCCTGTTCATCCCCCTTCCTTCCTTTCCTCTGCGAATATCTAGGTATAGCGTGGTATCTTATAGGTATACGTTACTACGTCCCCAGTACTCTCACAACCTTCCTTCTCTTCCACCTCTTCTACTCTCATATATATGTATACATATATATATATCTACTATGTATAACATTATACACTCTCTACATACTACTATACTCACTATACTATTCGGTAATATGCCAGTAGTAAGGTAATGCAAATAACCATGCGATTAAACTCTAACCGAGAGGGTTACTCGCGAGAAATTCTCTCTCTCAAATGTTGCACCAACGTAAATGATTTTGCGGCTGACGAAGAGAAGAGGAATAGGTTGGTATATAGTCGAATCAATGTATTGTTCGTAACTACAAGAGAGAAAGTGAGAGATAGAATATAGTAATCGTTCACGATAACTACGTAACATAACTCGAACTATCAAAACAAAATGTTTATTTTGAGTTTCGAAGTAACAATAATGAAATAACGAATCTCATATATCTATCTAATTCTAAATAACGCTTTTTCATCTCTCTCTCTCTCTTTTTCTATCTATCTCTCGTATTCTCTATCTTTCTTTTTACAAGTACTACCAACATATCGTATTTAGTTAAAACAACCCGTCACGATCAAATCCGTGTTGGTAGCTAGTCTCGGTGTACATATGTATTTTCGTGGCACGTGGAGCGAATGTGCAGTTTGAACGCAGCCAGCAGTTTCACGCCAAGCCAGGCAACTATGCGGATCACCGCATTGCACTCGAGGAATTCGAATGGACCCGACTACACACGTATCTTCCAGGATTTCACGCGTTGCGAAGCTATGACTTCGAGGTTGCTCTCTTCTTCTCATGGTAGACTGCTTTCTGAGGATAAAAATAAAAGTACCGAGAGACAAGGATAGGTAAGAAATAAAGAGAGAAAATACACGGTGAGAATGTGTCGGCGAGAAAAAGGAAAAGAAAAATAAAGAACGTAGTTTAATTAAGACTAATCATTGGAACGAAATAGTAACACCAACGAGTAAGATAATTAACTACGTCGTCTAATTAATGTGCGAACCAAAGGAACTGCTCACAGTCTGCTTATTACATTTGGTATCACGAGTGAAGTTTACTGTGTCATATTCACTGTCTCTCTCTCTCTCTGTCTTTCTTTCTCTCTAACTTAACGATACTCGAGAAGAGAACTCTCAGCCTCGGGCAACGGAACTTTATTGTACGACCACAGGCTTGCTTTGAATTTATATGTCTCCTTTGACAAGTAGACGATGTTCTATATTATTCTTTGTCTTTTCTAAATTTCTTCTTTGAAAATAAGAGATTTCGAACATAGTATTATTTATCTCCGGAATAAAGTTCGTTCGTTCGTTTCGTTCGTTTCTTCCTTTGATTTTTCTTTAAAAGTTGCTAATAGATCGTGATTTTCGTCTAACTTTTCTCGAACTTGACCAACTGTGAAAGAAAAGAAGAGAAAAGAGAAAGTAGTTGCTTTCCTGTAAAGTTCAGATTTTCGGTTAAAAAAAAAAGGTTACTCGTTCTAAGATTAAGATAGATCACAAATTCCGATATATATATACATATATATATCTACTCGCATTTCAACGGGTTTGTTCCGTTTAACTGTCGATGTAACGAATGTGGGCCGAGTTCTACTCTCTTTACAAGAGCAAAGTCTGAACGTTACTTGGGAAAACATCGTATCGGGCCTTGACCAAACACTCGTTTCTACCGTCGTGAGTGATGTTTAGCTTGCCGAGTACTATTTGCCTAGCTTAATCGAAAAATCATAAGTGTCTAGCACTAGAAAAGGAAAAAAATAAAGATACAAAAAGATAATTAATGTATCTATAAAAGACCGAAAATATCATCGACGTGTAAAAAAACCTTCGTTACAGTTTTACAAGACTCTTTGTAAAAAAATATTTCCGATTAATTAGACCAGATAAACATACAGATATTAATCGGCAAGTCACGAAACTAAGCTTCTGTATTGTATACACCAGGAAATATCTATAAGAAAAATATATTATTTATCACGAGAAAGCATATCGGGTATAGTTAACCGTTAGGTTAAGGATCGATAAAATTTCTATGCCAGCACGTGCGAATAACAGTTCAAAGAAGTCAAATAAAGTTTAACTAAAGGAAGTAATAATATCTTCAAAAAAAGGGATAGTGAAATCGCTATTCTCCTTGGTATATAATTCGAAAGAGTTATTGCGACGGGTCCTTTCAAGTTATCGCTTGTAAATCTAATAGCTTCATTAGAACAAGGCGTCTATAAATAGATAGATATATCGAAGGACGATAGAAAAAAAAAGTGTTGTTTTGTTGGAACGATTCGAGAAGTATCATATAATATAAACGAGCGTACTACCTACCAGACGAATGAGAAAAAATAAAGGGAAAAAAAAAATAAAAAACAAGAAAATAGGAACGAAAAAAGAAAACGAACTGCTAGATACGCAGCAGTTGTTCTCGTAAATGTATCCCGAGAGAAAAAGAGAGAGAGAGATAGATAGATTAAGAAAATTTCTGACGACCGGTTGTCAATACCAATCAATGTATATCCCATGTAGAACACGAGTTGGTTTGGCTCTCCCCAAAAGGATGGATTTAGATGGGGTTTAGATACAAAGAGGGAAATCCGGACGCTCGTGTCCCTCATTATCTCGGCATCGGCTACGAAACGGGCCGGTCTGAACAGGTACAAACAGTGGTTCTCCTCGTGATCGAAGAACCAACCCATTATAGGCCTTTTCTCTGGCTCTATTACTATGCTCTAGGAAGCAAACGATCGAGCTTTCGAACGGAAATCAATTTGGCTAAACGACCAAGCGCCGGACCGAAACGAATGGTATTTCTTTTTCTATAACGACACCTGTCATTTTCATGCTGAGAGAGACAAATATTTCTTATTCGGCTTTCGGAGTCAACCACAACCACAACCACCACCACCATCACCACCACCATCACCACCATTACCACCACTACCACAACCATTACCTCCAGCACTACCACCACCACCGCTACCCACCCTTCACTACCAATGAAACGCACTATTAATAAATCTTATGTAACTAACATGTCTACAGTAATAATTATTAGAACCGACGAGATTTTCATAGTCATCCTCCTCCTCTACCTTCTTCTTCTATTGCTCGTTTGCATCCAAAATACGAGACGATATTTCAACTATCAATGATGAAAAGCGACGATAGAAATCTGTAAATGCAATAATTCATCCGTCTTTCACAGTTAAATAATATATATATATATATATATACATACATATATACAGATACCTTCTTCCTCTTGTAGAAAGACAACGTTCGAGCAACATTAATTATACAAATTTATGATGGAATTGCTAGCGTGTCGTTCGTATCGTCGCGAACACGAGCGGGTTTTAATCTTTCCCCCTTTCGAAAACGTTCGAAAGCATCTTCTGTTGTTCCTTCTTCCTCTCTCTCTCTCTCTCTCTTAGAAATTGAGTAAAAGCGAAGAAGGATTCTCACCGAAATTCGAAGAGACGAATCGTGCATGCAAATCCTTTGAAACGTGAGAACGTCGGTGGATACGACCAAGACGACGACGAAGAGAAGAAGAAGAAGAAGAAGGGCGTTTTCCTTTCGGATCAGGTTTAAGCATGCATAATCTGTCTTAAGAAGGTATTACGTATTAATGGTTGAAGTTCCTCCTTCTTACCATTCCTGACGAAAAAAATACGAGACAATTTTGTCCTCCCTCCCGTTTCTTTTTTTTTTTGTTTCTTTCAAATCCTTCGAACTGACTTTTTGTAACTTTCTCTTTGAACCAACCAACCAACCAACCAACCTTCCTTCCTTCCTTCCTTTCTTCCTTCCTACTTATTCTTTTTTTACTTTTTGTTTTTATCGCGATAGGACCGGACCACCGTACGTTCTCGTTCGCAGCAATAACTTTGCGCTAATGTATTTCGAGGATTTAATTATTCGCGGTCGCGCACGCCGACGGCATATTAATCGAATGCTAATCGACCACTGTTAATGGGTCCCTGTTATACTCGAGCGCGGATTTATCGACGTGCGATCTCGCACGGCAATTGCCTCGACACCCTCGACGATGAGAACGACGACGACGACAAGAACGACTCTTTAAGAAAAGGAACGACAAAAAAATAAAGTAGAAATCAAAAACAAGAAAGAAAGAAAGGAAGAAAAAAGAAAGAAGAAGCAACTAAACAACCCTCGTCTTTCATCTTTTATTTTTCTCTTACACGTCGACAGATTTTGTAAACCGTATCGATTTATTAAAATGATGTTACACATCTTACGACAAGGATGAAAGAGTGAAGAAAAGAGAAAAAGGGAAAGAGAGAGAGAGAGAGAGAACAGAGATTAAACGCGCCGTCGTTGAGCTCATCTAGATACCTAGTATCGCTGTGTTGTAATTTGTACCAATTAGATTAATGTGCCGATTTAATTAGTCCGTTCTTCCAGCGTCTGGGTCTCACTTCTCTCTCTCTCTTCTCTCTCACTCTCTCTTTCTTTCTCTCTCTTACTCCTCTCATACTCTCTTAGCCTCCCTTAACTCGTCGTGTACACGTCGCTATGAATATTTCGTGACGAGCTGTAGTAATGTAAGCTGAAAAAAATCCCTCGAGGTGAAGCAGAAAGTGTGAGAAAGAAAGAGAAAGAAAAAGAGGGAGAAAGAACGTTCGTTGGATCATGCTCGCGTGCCTTTACTTTAGCGACGATCGTATGGAAAGTGTTAAAACGTTATAACATAGCTGCTAAAACTATGCTCAGCAAAGTGTATCGACGCGAAGATAAATGCTTATATACGCACGAGACGACATTAAAACGCACGACGTATGATATCTATTTTCCCATCATCGTACTTGTAAAATGAACATTCCCTTCCTCTCTTTTCCCTTCTCTCCTGTGGGTGCGCACACACACATACATACACACACTCTCTTTCTTTGCTTCTCGTTTCTTGATCGTTCGAGAAAATATCAGTAAACAGCTAAGATATTTTCGATGTATCAAGTTGTAGTTTTCTTTCACTACCTAATGCATCTCGTTATGGCACCTTTATCGCGACAAACTATAAAAGTCGAGTCACTTAAAACCTACACCGTTTCTAACGATTAGAAAAAGAAAAAGAAAGGTCTATAAATGGGGGATGTAAATGACGTTGGATTATGTCGATAGCTTCACTGAAGTGGCTCGTGGGGGAAAAGAAAAAAAAGAAAAGAGATCGAGTCATTCACTTAAACTAGAATTGCATTTTATACTTTGATCGAATCCTTTTGAAGAAGAATAAGAAGAACAACAAGAAGAAGCATACATGTTAGAGTACGAAAGGGGAAACTTATCGGGGTAGAAGCAAGTGCATTCTGTATGCATCGTTCTCTCATTCTTTCATATTCCACTTCGGAGCTAGCTTGTGTCCCCCTTTTTTTTCTTTTTCACCGTAATAAAAGCAAGACTTTGTTTTCTTTCGAAATGAGCCAAACAACAAAGCAAACAGCATGAATCGTGAATAACCAAAGAGAGAACGACCCTCGATATATCCACTTATAACGATGACTCGCTTCAATATACTATTATTACGCCGAGATTTCGACTTATTGTTAGAAGAATATGAAAGAATTACGAAGAATATGATGACGTTTAACCTGATTCACTGGAACGTTTCAGGGTCAACATGTTAATTATAAACGATCGAGGTATTTACCATGCTGAAAGAAAAGTTTCGTTAAATATTCGAAGGAAATGAGATTTTCCGAGCGAAACAGCGGATATGCACGTTACCTTTTGTTTGGACTTGGTGCTCGGAAAAGTAACGGGAATGTGTGCTCACGGAAGCTGACTTGCAATTAGCTTGAATAAATGAACGGAGAAAGAAAAGAAAATAAATGGAGAAAGTGGTAAGGTAAAAATAACTCACAATTTTTCGGCGGGAAGAAGAGCACCCAGGTCGCCTGGTATCTGCGTGAGTCCTCGATGAGAACAGTCGACCTCTTGACCTCCACAGGAACAAGCCCAAGGACAACTGGCCGTGTTGAGATCGTCCATAGTACCGGAAAGACTTCCAATGCCAAAACTGCCGATGCCGGTGCCAGGACCGTGAGATGCACCACTACCGAGAACTGAGAGTATCAGAAGGAGTCCCCAAGCGCAGACCACGGAACCGCAGCTAACGCTGAGGAAACGTAACGACCAGGAAGGCGTCATAACGCGGATCATTGCCAGCACTTTACGATTAACGTCCTTCACCGCGCTATTCGGTCTTTCGAGGATTTTGGCGAAGCGGCTCCCGACACGGCTCTTCGGCCGTATGTTATCCGGGTTGTACAGATCGTAGCAAGGACCCTCCGTCGCAATTCCGCTCGCGCAAAGTCCACCGTAAACGTACGGCACGTTTGGGCCAGCGGTAGGAGCACTGCTAGCGCTACCACCAAAGCCGACAACGACACTAGCACCACCACCACCACCACCACTAGCAACACCACTAATTACAGTCGGTTCTAAGAACGAGGAAATCTCTTGTCCTTCCGCAGGAGGACAACCGAGTACCTGTACCGGACGAAGAATCGGATCCTGATCGAGATGTATGATCGCACACTCGATTTCCTCCGAGTGTCTCAAATCTCGACGATCCTCTGTTCGTTCTTCCTTTGGCTGCTTGTTGTCCCTCGAAAATTCTCTCCTTCGCGCATGAACTCGACAGAGACGATAATTCTGATTGATTCCAGGCCGCCCTCCTCCTCCGTTACCGCCGCCGCCGCCACCTTCACCTCTTTCTCCTTGATGACGTTGATGACGATGATGATGATGATGATGATGGTGATGAGGATGAAGATGATTTCTGCAATAGAAGGTTCTCTGCTGTCTACCTTCCTCGCAAATTCTACCACGAGAAACCTCTACGGTGTCCAACGTTGTTATTCTCGAAGATTTCGTATCGTCTTGGCACTGTCTTTCTTGTCTCGAAGAAGGCTGTTGCTGTTGCTGTTGTTGTAGTTGTTTCTGCTTCTGCTTATCGTAATGATGATGATGATGATGGTGGTGGTGGTGATGATAGTCCTCCTCCGCTTGTCTCTTTCGATGAACGCAGACTGGGGCGTCCGGTGATGAAAGACAAACTTGAATCGCGTATTCCTTCTCGTCGGCGGTTTCTAACTCAAAGTCCGCCAGCGCACTCAGAACAGAGCCAGTACTATCTTTGAGTTCTCCCTCCGTTTTCTCCTCCAACCTCCCCTTTCCTTCCTCCTCTTCTCCTACTTCTTCTTCTTCTTCTTCTTCTTCTTCTTCTTCTTCTTCTTTCTCGTCGTGTCTCTCTCGATCCAAATCAAGGGACGTAGACAACAACACCGACGTGGATGATGGCGGCGACGATGGTCGCTCGCAAACTAGACCATCCAGCAGGCCCTTCTGGGGGCCTTCTTCGCGGCCCCCTTCTGATTCTGGTGGCCTCTCGAGCAAGCTGTCGTCCAACACTAACGGCACCACCCGTTCCTGCGCATCTTGGGCCACAGCTCTCGCTGAGCTTATCTTGATGCTGGTCTTTGGCCAAGTGTCTACCGTACCCAATGACTGGGTACGCGTGGCTAAGCTCGCTAGTTGATTTTATCGAGATAACGTTCAATCTAGTATCATCCGTGCTCTGATTACCAAGAGAATCGACACGTTTCTCTTTCGATAAATCGGTAATGCGTATCTAATATTATCCTCTTAAATCTCTCTTATATTTCTTTTTTACTTTTCTTTTTTCTTATTGATATTCAATTTTCTACGTTTATCCTTTTATCCTGTATTTATTTGTTCTCTCTCAAGTATCCAAAATACTTTTGCACGAAATGAGACAAGTTACTAAAAAATACGTCGACCACGTACACGTACTGGGACTTTCAAGATGAATATTATCGAATCTTACGGATTTTGGATGTGAGTGTGTGTGTGTGTGATAAGCACCGACTGTTGTATTCTGAACGAATGTCGTTACACAGGCATTATCGAGGGCAGCGAGTTTGTTGAATTCCTCGTGGAGATTTCTAAGACCTTGCCGCGAGGCAGATGCATCACCTGGTGATAAAAAAAAGAGAGAAAAGGAATTAGAATAAAAGATTAAAAGAGGATTTTCGATCGATCCGACTCTCAAGGTTGTCTTTCCGAGAAACGACGTTATCAAGGCTTGCATATCGATCGAAACGATCTGATGCACGATCTCGCTATATCTCGTTTCTCGCGAAGAAAACCGATTATATTATACATATAACAGATGTTATCTTCTCGTGAAACATTAATCGAGTATTTAAACGGGTGACGGCACGTTGTTGTATAAAGAAAATAATACAAAATCATAAGAAACATCGAGATAGGCGTGGAAAGAAATAATATATTCTCGTACCCCTTTCTTTATTAGAGTCTCTCATGTATTTACTCGACGTACGCCGAATAAATGAGAAAAGTGCAGATGGCGTGCAACTAAACGCGAAGATAGTGAGACAACGAGAGTGAGAGAGTGAGAGAGAGAGAGTGGGTAAATGTCTCTAGCAAGGTGATTTTACTGCGCGTAATATTCTGTAAATCGCTCGTTGCTGCTAACCCCTCGTTTCTGTAATTTAAAAGCGAGCAAATGGCGTTCGTACAACCGGCGAACGAACGTTGTTCTCGTGAAATCGATACCTGAAAGAGAAGGCCTAACGTTATCGTTCTCATCGAACTTTTCTGCCAACTAACGCGCACAATTTTTACATTAGCCGACCGTATAGACCCGTAAAAAAGCTTAGTAGTAGGGATAGTCGATAAGCCAAATGGAGCTTTAACCTCTAAATAAGCACGTTATCCCCAAACGCTGTACTATGATATATACGCTCGTTCGTTATTTCCTACCCGTTATATAAACCTCTACTACCCATTCCTTTTACGTCCCTTTAACATCGTAAATATTAGAAGAAGACTAAAATAATCAATAGGTCGATAAAATCGTGAGAACGATCGATCGTTACGAGTAAACTCATAAATCTACTCGGAGATACCTATAATACCTACTATATGTATTGTAAATATATATATATATATAGTATATGTAGAAGTGAAATATGAGTTTTAATAAATAATGTCGTGAAGAGAAACGCGTTTCTTCCCCGACCAAAGTAATTCGAGGAAATAACAGAAAAGTATGCGGCAAGCTTTCGGACGAGCGCAAGCTGTGATTCGCTCGAGCAGACAGAACAGTTTTTACGTCCTGCAGGCGTACGCATAATATAGAGAAAAGCATATTTCCCTTCTTCGATGGCGTACTTCGTACGACGAAGGGATGGGAGGGACGACGTCGACGTTTCGGTTGGCGAAGCGAGGTCTTACAGAAGGAGATTCTGAGAGCTACAGAACATTTGTATGTAGCTTCGTGGTACAACCACAATTCACTTCGCCAGACTATCCCTATATTCTTTTCCTTTTTCTCCTCTTTCTCTCTCTCTCTCTCTGTACCGTTCGTTTCCGAAAAGAAACGCACACTCCAAAGATGAGACACCTTGCGTTCCTGAAGAAGGACGAGAATATGAAAGAGGGAAAGGGGAGAAGTGGAAGGACCAGTGACGCAGGCAGTTATAAAAGAGGGAGAAGAGAGAGAAAAAGAGATAGAGAAAGAGAGTACAGGGACCGCGTCTCGCTGCAATATCGGAAGTACGAGAAAAATATGCTTCCCAAGCACAATCAAGGACGTGAATGCATTCCATGCACGGTCGCAAGAGTTTCGAAGCATATTGGAATTTTTCCTTGGTATTTTCTACGGGCCTTTTTCCTCCTCCTCCTCCTCCTCCTCTTCCTATCCTCTTTTTCTTCTTCTTCTTCTTCTTCTTCTTCCTTCTCCTTGTTCCCTCCCCTCTCTCTTACATTTTTACCTTCTCCACTTCCTGTCTGAGAAACGTGCCTCGAACAAACCTAAGAACCGATGTCCTCCCTACACACAGTGCAACTCGTTCGTTCTCTACGAAGGAAGCTACGATTTACCTTGCTTGCTTGCTTGCTTGCTTGCTTACTTGCTTGCTTCCTTCCTTCCTTCCTTTCTTCTTTCCTTACGTTTCGCGATTTATCTTCTTCTACGGAGTTTTTCTTTAGAAAATAAAAAAGTAACCAACTACGTTCCTCTTTCAATTCGACTAATGAAAAAGGATTATTACGTCGATACGATTCTATCGATAATTGAAATTTCTTTGAATACTATCTACGTCATCCATTTAGAGACTTTGACTATGACGTTCTTAGATTACCTAGGAAAAAAATAATAGAATAAACTTGGATCCCTACGCTTGCTTCCTTACTTATAAATTATAAAGTTGCGGTTTAGAAAATATAACTTTGGACTCGAAGAAATGCGTTTACGTGAAATATTAGATTAACTTTGTCTTCTTGTGGATCGCTCAATTACTTTAACATAATAATGTCCTGATAAAAGGGAGGGAGTAGATACCGAGTACCTAATTAACTACCGGAGACCAGTAAATTCATTCACGATGACCTCTTTACTTCCTGCCTTCTTGCCATTCTGCCTTCCTGTTTTCTTGTTTTTTTGCCTGCCTGCCTGCTTGCCTGCTTGCCTTTTGGCCTCCGACCAGCGTTAAAATTCGTTGAAAATCTAATATTCTGTTGGAGAGAGAGAGAGAGAGAGAGAGAGAGAAAGAGTAAGTGAACGAGAACAGGGATCGATAATACGTTTAGTAATAGTTGGTACCGAACTTGGTTAGGTTGATGCTCCCTGCTTCTTCCTCAATAGTACCTACACTATGTTTCACTGTTTAACAGACTCAAGTATCAGTGAGTTAAATAGGTAGCCTTTACGACGAGAGGTGAGTGTATATATCACGCACGTATATTCTCGAGCACTCTCTTACGGATAATATGGTCTGTGATGTGATATCGAAGTTAAGTTAAGGTGCCCTTCTGCCCTTTTCGTCAGCTCGCTTGCAAGAGTAAGCACCGCCAAACCCTTTTGTTTCGAACACGAGTAAGTGTGATCAAGAGTAAAAGAGAGATAGAAAGAGAAAGAGAAAATGTTTGAAAAGGAACCAGAGAAAGTCTTTCTTACTCCTTTATCTTCTCTTTTACGAGTACTCCATACTTAATTAACAACGTTAGCGCATATTAATTGAAGCAAAGTATCGCGCCAATAGATGGAGTCGCCATATTTCTCCTACTTATCAACCTTTATACATTTTATCGAAGAACAGAAGAAGGACGAGAGTACGAAAGTACTTAACAAGATCGATTTCCGTTTTGTCCTAGCAACGAGGGAAGAACTTAGCCATTGACACCAATGACGAAGCTCCGATAAAGGATAATTAGTTGAATTATTTTCAGTTAGTTGGAAGTGAGTTCGAGGAAAGGGACCTTCAATCCATTTGATATTAATCGAAACGATCCTCTTGTAATAGAATGAAATGCTTAAAAGCTCGTATTAGAGGTAAAGAGAGAAGGAAAAAAGAGGAAGAGAGAAAGAGGGGGATTTTAAAGAACGCAAATATTTGAGGTTTAAACGATCGATTGTCACGCATGCATGTAGACTATCTTTTCCAGCCTGGATCGATCCACATGGAACGAGAGAGAATTCAACCCCTCGTCTCTACTCCCTCCTCCACCTCCTCCTCATCCTCCCTACCCCTTTCACCCGTTCCGTGATTGGCCATATGCGACAAGTTTGCCAAGCCATACAGTGCCGTTGGTGACGACTTTTAGCGCGCGATCGCGTAGTTTATTTGTGTAACGTATTAACGCTTTTAAAAATCGAAGGGGCAACAAGGAAAAAGCATCGATAGATGTCCCTTGTCGTAAATAGTGCAAGGGGGGTTTGATATTGACAAGTGTTAGAAGATGCCACAACCCCTCACTGGATTAAACCACCGTATACCACGTGCGGCTTTATTCTTAATACGATGTAAAACGAGAAAACAAGATGTGTAACGTATGTGCTTACGTATCTTTATGCAATATGTAAACGTATGTTAGCTATTTAAAAGAATTTATGCAAACAAGGAGGATATATACGTACGCGCCTTCTCTCCCTTGTTACGGATAAATGTTAAAGGACAGTTGTCTTTTCTAAAGAACGATATATATATACATATCGAATAAAAGACAATGTAAATATAACAATGTAAGCTCGTAAATTCCTGTTCCATTTTCTTTCTCTCATTTTCGCGTACGGCTTTCAATGTTAGATATATATATGTATACCAAAGTATGTAAGCTCGAAGTAATAGGAAATAGTCTTTCGTGGCAAACAAGCGATAGATTTATGGTAGCAGACGTCTATATAAGAGTTGCAAATCTCTTTGACGTAGTAAAGAAGAAAAAGGGAGCAAGCAAATCAAAAGATTCAAGAAGAGCCAATAGAAGTGACTTCGAAATATTGCGTCCCTTATTGAAATATATTTGTAAGCCACTCTAAAAGACAATTTCGCTGAGATAAAATATAGAATAGATCAGAGAAGAGAAAATAGTAGATATGTAAAAGAAGAAAGAAAGTTTAGTAAGAGAGATACGCCTTAGAGGTGAATAGTTGGAGTACATATCTCTCTATCTCTCCAATAGGAAACCAACTTTCCCCGTATTTGGTAATATGAGACTGGAAAAAAGGGATCACCGCCACCACAACCATCTTATGTAAGTGAAAGAAACACCGTTTAGTTTACAAGTGGTCCTCGGTAAGGGGGTTTCTTTAAAAAAAATATTCTACAAAATTTAAATTTGTTCGATTGATTTTAAACAGTTTCCATAAACTCTCGACCACGAGTACTTTTCCGAGTACTTTAATTTTCTTTATTTAATAATAAAAGAACTCTTAAGAGCTATTGCTATAACGCTGTTGCATATTCGCCTGGGAATTAAGAATTCATTGTTAAGAACCTTCGTAGAAATGAATTCATTCGTTGAAAGGATGAGAATAAAGCTACCGTAGGAATCCTCTCGTACGTTTTTTAAAAAAGCAACTAGAGAGTCTCGGTGGTTCACGCGCGAGACGTAACTCGTGCGAGACCCACACGTATTTCTCCATTTTCCATGAGTTCACCGTATGCTGCCTTTCAGCCAGACGCAACCCCAGACGATTCCTCCTAACTTAACTCCATCCTCCTCATCCTCATCCTTCTCCTCCTCCACCGCCTCCGCCTCCGCCTCTGCCTCCTCACCACCGTCCTTTCCTTCGTCTTCTCTTACTCCGCGTATCCTCGGATCGGCCGTTCCGCACGCCTTCCGAGAAAGCCGAGAGATCCGAGGATTTTTCGTGAAAAACCTCGCTAGAGCAGTTTGCTTTGGAACAGGAGATGTTTGGTTAACATGTGTGCCTAATGGCCCGTGCGAAATGGATTTTTAAGGTTTTCGTTTTAACAGACGACAAGGCATGCGCCTCATCCAAGAAACCTAACCAACGCGATTCGTTCGTCGAAGGAAAAACAGTTGGAGAAAGAAAGAACGACGCGTGGGAAGTTCGAAAATCGATCATCTCTTCGTGAATGATATTATAACATACATACATACGTACAGGCAGACAGACACACACCTACAAATGCATTTTCAAAAACACTAATGTATCTCATTCGAAAAAATCGAAATCCGATTAAATTTACATGATCACTTGTGTATATGTATTATACTATTAAATTCTTTTTCCTTATGATCGATGTATCATCGTACGTTTCAAGATACTTCTAAAGTATATTCAAGCTTCTACATAAACTATGTCTTGAAACGACATCTTAGAAATAGAATAGTACTTAACGGAAGAGAAGAAGAGGCTAACGTTCAGAAATATAAT
This sequence comes from Polistes fuscatus, assembly GCF_010416935.1. Classification (NCBI taxonomy): domain Eukaryota; kingdom Metazoa; phylum Arthropoda; class Insecta; order Hymenoptera; family Vespidae; genus Polistes; species Polistes fuscatus. The sequence continues at coordinate 2,929,994 of NW_025113096.1, forward strand.
ACTATATAATAGATATTACGATTATTTAATGTATGCTCTCGAGAGACTTCACGTTATTTGAATTACTCTCATTCAACGTTGAATAACTTACGAGAAGATGAACATGATTATTAAATGAATTTCTATGGAAAAATAAACTTTTATCACCTCCTTTATCTTCTTCTTCTTTTTTCCTTTTTTTTCAATTACATTCGAAAACAAAATCACTAACTATGAAAAATAGATGTAAAGTTTGTAATAAATATTTTAAACGTTATTTCTCTCTCTCTCTCTCTTATTCTCTCTCTCTCTCTCGATGTATCTATATTTCTTTAGAAACAAGAAAATGAAATCCTTGGAAAAAAGATGTATTTTTAATGGTCGAATTAAGTCGAAAGTAAATTTCTTTTTCTCGTCCGAACTGAAGGAGATTCTTTGACAACGAAGATATTATTCCTATTAAAGTAAGTATTTTTGTGTGGTATTTGCGAGGATACAGCCTATAGTCTTTTCAAAGTAACCAATGTTCTGTATCTCTCTCTCTCTCTTACCCTCTCTCTCTTACCCTCTGTCTCTCTCATTTTCTTTCTACTACAGAGTCGATACCCCTCTTAAAGCTTTCGTGAGCTTACGTCGCGCGAGGAGGGCACGAAAGTAAGAGGAAGGAAAAAGAAGGTGGAGTAAGAGGGACCCTTGGATATTAGGTTTCCCAGTGCGGTTTTCAACCACCTACTCGATCGGTTGATCGGCCGACTTTACCCTGGGGAAATCACACTAGATACGAATTGGCCTCCACCTTCCACCCTCTCCCTCACCCTCTCACTCTCTCTGTCTCTCTCTCTCTTTACCTCTTGCTTCGTCGGTCCTTCTCTTTTACTTTCTAACGTGCTTAAGAAAGAAAGAAAGAGAGAGAGAGAGAGAGAAAGTGCTTAGTACTCTGCGGTACACGGTCCTTGGCGACACCACGTAGACGACAACGACGACGAAGATAGTAATGGTTGTGGCGTTGGTGGTTGTGTGTATTAATCGAGCAAGGATCTTCTTTCATTCCTCACGGCATCCACTTGTGTCTCATGGGGCAGGAAGAGATGAGAAAGGATTACCGAAGAAGTAGTATTTCGTGGTCGCTGTATCGACACTCTAGTGATTGGCGAAAATCGATATCGTATTTTACAATTTGTCAAAAGCTGACCGTCCTATTTTTCTCACTCCCCCCCCTCCACTCTCATTCTTTCTCTTAAGTACCACGAATAATTTCTTACTTTTTGTTTCTGCATCATTTATAATGCGAAGCTCTTCCTCTTCTTCTTCTTCTTTTTCTTTTTCCTCTTGTTTTTTTTTCTTATCTCTTATTTTTCATTCTTTCATTCTTTCTTTTAGTAGGAAAAGCCCAATTTCGTCGCGAATGCAAAATGAATGAAGCTCGCTAATAGCAAAATATTTCTCTTGGCTAACTCTCTCTCTAACGTTGGGAACTAAAAGAATTATTATCGCTCTGCGTTTCATATATCAAGCCCTCATACGAATAAGAATTCAGTGTTATAACGATGCGGTCGTATCGTAGCTACGCTAGACAAAGTGCTCCGATATACTTCTGCGCGTTAAAGTACGCGAGTACCGAGCACACTCGCACAATCGGCCCCAGAAATCGGTTAATTTACGAGTGTACGATTTAAAAGGACACTTCGATGGATTAACGTTGCTTTATTAAAACGTCAAATCGTTCTTATTAAGAGAGAAAGAGAGAGATAGATAGGTAGATAGATAAAACGACACGCAAACGCCGATTCAAATTCATTATGCGCATAAATTAAATTACAAAATAAAAAGGAATAGAGAAAAAATGGGGAAAAAAGGGAAAATGTATAAAAAAAAAAAAAAAAGAAAAAAAAAGGAATAAAATAAAATAAGCGACTCGGGGAATCGCTAAATAGATAAAAGGCACGATTTGTGTTAACGGGATATCCATGTTGGTAATATCGTAGCTCGATAAAAAAAACAATTAATTCTTAAAATGCAAATCGAACGTATCGAACCCCTTCTACTTATATTACTTCCTTCTTCGTTATCGTCTTTCGAAACACCTAGTTGTTAAAGATATTCGTTTAAAACTGCAAGTGTTTAAGACGTTACCATTTGTTAACGAGTGTCTGCGTACTTTGTGGAAGCTTTGAACAGGAGCATCAGAGTCTAACTCCTACTAGAAGAAGTAAAATGAAACTCGTCTCTCTCTCTCTCTCTCTCATTTCCTTTTTTCTCTTCCTATCGTATGGAATTTCGTATTGCTCTCGGCCCTTTCCCTACTAATACTACTACTACTACTACTCCTACCACCATTACCACTATCCGTCTCTTTATTCTTTCTTCCCACTCTTGATCTCCCTTCGAGACTCTATAAAATAAAAGAAAAAAAAAAAAAAGAGAGGAAAAAAAGAAAAAAAGAAAGAGAAAGAGTCTGCAGGCTATTAAATCTTACCCGGCCGGCAAAAACTCCTTCCGAATTCTATTTGTCTTTCCACCCCTCTTCCTATTCTATACGAGAAGCATGGAGAAGAAGTCCGGCCACTTCCGTCAGTCTTCCAACCTCGGGCTCGAAGTTCCGGTGACCAAACGCTAATCGGTCTAGACTCTTCGTTCCTCTCTTTTCTATCTCTTTTATTTTCAATGAAATTCTCAGACTTTGTCGACTCTCTTGTCCTTTTTCCTCTTCCTTCCTTAATCTCTTTCTTTCTCTCTCTCTTTATCGAGTTTTCTTTGAAAAGAGAGAGAGAGAGGGAAAAAAGAAAAAAAGATAAAAATAGAATATGACGAGACAAAATCCTCCCCTGGTATTTCCGCTAAAATGCATTTTGACACGTCAGCAATTGCACCGGTGCACGGATATATGGCGAAAAGTTCGCACGTCCTTTACGAAAATGAACCGAGATAAAAATAAAAAATCCTTCGAAAATTCCAATAATATCCCTACTACTATCACCACCACCACCACAACATGCAGCCCAACCCTTTTTCTTTGGAATAAAAGTCTCCTTTTTTTCTTTTTCTATCTATAAGTACTACCTGTCAATGAATTAGATTTACAATAGTCAGTACTTTTATTTTCTATTATCCTATTGTCCTGTCAGAGAAGCATCCGAACAACGCATGGAACTCGAACCATCACGATCGACAATTATGAGATTAATGAAATTCGTTTGGAACGTGGTTCAAGTCACTCTTGAAATATGTCAACGTATTATCGAGAGTACTCTCTCTTTCTCTCTCTTATAATAACCGAATGTTCAAGGTCCGTTATCGACCTTAGCCATGACTACTCTCGCCAATGTCAAAGATCAACACTTCACGAGGCTAATTAGTCGCCTACTCGAACTAGACTAGAGAGCTAGCTATTGTGCCATCCTGTGTTTCCCGACGGGCTTTGATAACAAAAAGAACTGATCGATATTGATCGAAACATCGTTTTGACAACAGGAAAACAAAAACCTAAAAGAAAAGCAATGGAAAATCCAATAATTATCTCTCTTTCTCTCTCTCTCTCTCTCTCTCTCATCTGTGATAATAAGAGAAAAAAGGGATGGGAATAGGTCGTTAAACTTTTTCTAAACGTATCTCCAACATTTTTCACCGCACTGATACCGAGGCACGAACAACGTCTAATATTTAATGTCATCATAGTTCAATATTGACACGCCGCTGTCTTATCGCACGCAAGCAACATTAATCATGGTGCTTCTCCAAGAGCTCGCGAGCAAGCTCGTAAGAAAATTGCTTCTGACGTCTCTTGCACCCTCTCTTTCTCTCTTTCTTTTTTCCTTTCTCTGTTTCTCTCTCTTTCTTTCTCTCTCTCTATATATATATGTATATATGAGAATGAAACTGACGGATGAAAGGAATGAGGAGACTGATGGGAGGTACAGGGATTAGTGAAAGATAAAAAAGAATGTAAAGTATGGGAGTGACTCAGAGTCGATACTTTTTTCCCTTAACATTTTCAAGTAAAGTCCTCCAGCTGTTACGTGCTAATGGCAAATCTATAATAGCTTCGCGAATACCTTCGACTTCTACTCCTCACACCCTTTGTCCACTTTTTTCCTATACCCTTTGTCCACTTTTTACCAAACAAGAGGTCATTTTCAAGTGACGTCACTGTCCCACCACCACCACCACCACCGACCACCACCATTACCACGCATGTACAGGATTACTCTCGTTCGTCTCTTCGTTTTATACGTTTCTTTCTCTATTTTTTTTTTTTCTTTTTGTATTTCTTCGTTTAAATTCTCGAAGAAACAACAACGTCCGGTGAATGTCGTCTCTCACGAGCAATCGAAAAGATAGCTATACGGAAAGCAGAATTCTCGTGGATCGATAGCTACGATTCAAGGTGATAATCTTCCGAGGCCGAGCAAGCACAAGACGAGTATCTAATCTCGTAAGGACGGATGTGGCAAACACGGATATACGGAATGGTACATGTACTCATCGATAAATCGACTTCCTCGAACGTGTATCTACCTTCGACGTATTTCACTGTGAGACAAGTTGCAACATTTCGTTCTTTACTTTCTTTCTCTCTCTCTCTCTCTCTCTTTCTCTTTCTCTTTCTCTTTTTATTTAAATCACTAGAGAAAAAAGAAAGAACATATTATTTACGCGGATAAAACTTCTTATCGAAGATTATACTAATAAACTTATCCATACGCTTGCGAAAACTTGTTATAACAAAAATCAAACGTATATTCTTATAGAGAAAATCTTTTCTCTCGAATATCACCGAGAAATCTTTTCAAATGTATGCACCGAATAGCCACGTTAAATTTGTAACACGTAACATGGGGAAAGGTGAAGAACAAAAAGAGAGGTAGGTACGAACGAGAGATCGTACGAAATGTTAAAGGGCTAGCAACGATATCAGTGAGTACGCATCGTTTTCACGGAATCCGTTGAATACCTTGCCAAGGTTTACGTTACGCGTTCCGGATCTGTCCTCTCTCTCTCTCTCTCTCTCTCTTTATCTTTCCCCATGACTTTATCTTCTCTCCACAGTGCGTTATCCTCGTTCTGCAGTACAACGATAGTCACGCGCACCGTTATCATTTTATGAATAACAGTTCTCGAAATTGCCTTTCGCAAAGCGTGATACCCTGCTAGCTTCTGACCTGTATAACTAACTACACCTCTTGTGTATTTAAGTATAGCCAATATCGTGGAGTCAGTTTCACCGACCACTATAACGTTCAGATATCGAGTGAAATACCGCGAAGGGCTCGAGATCTCTCCAAGCGGATGGTTAAGTATAATAAAATAGTATCGACGAAATCGAAATACGACAAGAAGAAAACGCGAATTGTTCGAGCGTTACATTGCGTTTACGTTAGATCAAGTTTGAGATAGTTATATAGTTAGATAGTTGTTACTATTTCTGTTGCTGCCCATTTATTACTTTTCCTAAGTGTATTAAGGCGTTTTCCCTCGATATATCGTCATTCTATTAACTAGTTCTCGTTGAATTTCAAATAATATACTTCATAGATATTATGAGACTCTTACGAACACATCGTGCTAAGTTAGATTCTTGTAATCGATATTAATACGTATCGGTATAGTTACAACGTTTTGTAGAAAATTAACACATCGATAACAGAGAAGTGCAAAATAATAATGATAAAAAAATAAAGAGAAAGAACGAGAAAATATGAAATAAAATAAATAAAAAAAGGAAAAATTGCTAAGGACCGAAAAGAAACTTCTTATAAATGTTGGGTTGTACTTTGCAAAACTGCCCAACGATTTGCAGTTAACTCGTTTCACCGTTGAATAACACGCTCGTCGAGGTGTCGGTAACGTGTGTAACTTGCAAGAACGCAAGATAGCGCCGTAAGCTCTCGCTCCTTCAGATACATTTGATTAAATCCCTCGCGATAACGGACAGGCGTATATGCTAAACGGAAGGTTTTCGCTAGGAAAAGGAACCAATTATCGTGATGCTATATGTTCGTGAGAAAACGTTGAAAGGTAATTCTATTTTAAACAAGGTGGTTACGACGACTACGCGCAACTATACGTATACGAAGTGTTGCATTAAAATACTATGCTATACCTACGTATATTCTTTAATAAATTATTCCCGAGGGAGGGGGCAGAGAGAGTACATTTTAAAATTCTATGAAATTTAGATAAAATTTTTAAATCGACTTTATATGCAACGTTAAATAATCTTCGATATAATTCCCATCGGAGGATTATTTTTAAATATTGTTTTATTAATAAACGAATAATAATCATAGTTTTGAATAAAACAATCGTAGGAAACAAATCAAATATTACGAATTTATTTCAAGATAAAGTATTTAACGAGCAAATGTTAAACGTGACATTTTCTTAACGTCACAATTAGTGCAACACGTTTCTAAAAAAGAAAAAGAAAAGGAAACAATTTGTATACGTACTTATGTGGGTACTATACCTACATAATAATCATACGTTTTGCAAAGGTTTCTCTTTGCGTGTCGCGTTTGAGTCGACCTTTCTTCTTTCCTCGGTTTCGTTCATTTTGCCGATTTTGTCGGCATGCCACACGCTCGCAGTTCAATTCTTCCGTAGGTAGGTAGGTACGTAGATAGGTAGGTATGTAGGTAGGTAGGTATGTAGGTAGGTAGGTAGGTACGAAGGTACGTATCTACGTATATATATATATATGTACGAGAGTAGCAAAATTTCATTTCTTTCTGGAATTTAGAATGACAGCAACATTTGCGCTCCCCTTTTCTACACATTCGCGCAGAGATTCCGTTCCTCTCTTAGCGCTTGGCGCACTTTTCTACGTAAAACGTTCTAGCGTTCGTAGCTCGTGTTACTCTTTTGTATATATATCTCGTGAAAAATATTAAAATCTCCTTTTTCCTTTTTTTCCATACTGTTCCAACGTTGATTAAGAATAAACAAACGTAATATTTTTCACGTCCGACTCTCTCTCTCTCTCTCTCTCTCACACACACACTCTCTCACTCTCTCTCTTTCTTTAATATTCAAACGTGAATAAAGAATATTTTTAAAAGATTAAAAAAAAAAAAAGAAAGAAAAATTTTTAAAAGAAAAGGAAAAACTTGCTTATCAAAACCACGAGAACTTTTATATACATTTTTTCTATTAACAATCCCAGGACACAATGTGATTTCCCTTTTTATATATCCTCGCGAGTCGCCGTCATAAAACGAAGACAAACGGCGATCCGCAAATCTTCGTGTCACATCCGTAACGGATGCATGAGTTTTCATAAAAGTTTCATCGCGACCCATCCAGTGGTTCGGACTGAATTTAGAATATACGCGTACGTGCCGCAAGCCGCGAGCACGAACACGACCGCGACCACCACACATTTTTACGATGGCAAATGTATATATCATCCACGAGCGGACGCGTTTAAATGTCGTTTTAACTTCCTACTAAAAGAGATGCCACGCGTCGTCTCACACTATCCGTATTCTCGATTATCCCCCTTGACTTGACGATCAAATTTTTACTTAAAGACAATTCATTTTTATTAATATTAAGAATAAGAAAATATTCAATATAGTAAATATTCGTTTTTTATGTATATATATGTTCAATACGTATCCATTCCATAAGAATCACGCTAGATATAAATTCAATTATAATGAAAATACTTTGATCTCAAAAAATCCCATATGAATTATTAAGAAATGTATTGTAATATATAACAATATTTCCAACGATTTATGTCACATTATATATAAATTTAATAATAATAAAAATATATAGATATATATTTTATTTTCAAAATCGATCTCGAGTCCCACACGTCTTACAACGAATATTCGAAATACTTGGAAACAAGACTATCTCAGCACGATACGACGTCTAGAAGCCACTACTATTCTAAGGATTCTAAAAAAGCCTTCGTGTAGTTTCGGCATGATAATAATGCATGGCTCTGCCGTAGGATGAAGTATGTACGTGCCACCGGCATACGTACACCCCCATCGTTCGCACGAATTCTTAGGCGGTTAAGTGTTGTCGTCGTCGCGCGTACATAGACATATGGGTACACACGTGAAAGAGAGAAACGAAGATAGAGAGAGAGAGAGGAAAAGAGAAAGAGACATGCCAAGCACGAGAAACACGAACGAGATGTACGCTTTTACGGTAAAGATAGCGATCGGGCACGAGTCTCGTAACTATATTTTTTATTCCAAGCAGGGATACTGCGATAACTTGGATCAGCCACCACGTATATTCTGTAGAAAAAAGAAAAAGAAAAAAGAGAAAGAAGAAAGCAAGATAAGAAGAAGAAGAAGAAGAAGAAAGGTAAAATAAAAGATTATTCTTTTGGGAAAGATATTTTTTAAAATCCAATTAACAATATATAATATAATAATAAAAAAAAAAAGAGAAGAAAAAAGAATATAAGGAGTATAATAAAAATGGGTGACAAGAGTGATGAAGATAAGAAGAGTAAAATAAAAACGGGAGAGAGAAATATGTCAACTATAGTGAATTATGATAAATGATCTAACTGTGAAGCTGCGATTTTCTAGAACACTCTCGGATACCTGCAGTATTCCATTTTTAGCGTCATCCTTTTCGATCTTCCCTTGGGATGGTCGCAATACATACAAAAAGAGACCGCGATATATTTCGGGAGAGGGAAAGGACTAGAGAAAATATTCTATGCAGTTCGTGTACGGAAAGCCCGAAAAATAGTAAAGAGGAAAGAATAGAGATACAGAAGCGCTGACCCTGATGTCAAATGGTATATATACATGAGCTAAGAGGTAGGAGAAAGCGTTGATGCATTGGTAACTCGATCGTTCTCGAAGAAAACTGGGCCAAGAAAAAAGGAGAAGAACAGAAAGAGAGAGAGAGAAAGAGAGAGAGAGAAGGATAGAAAGAGGAAAAGATAGGATCGGTAAAGATGATAGGAAAATATTGAACGTGCTTATCGAATCGCGATAATTTACATTTTCAGAAAAGAACAGCTCTCTTCTATAACCTCAATATACGTGCCAAAAATATGAACGGATCGAGAAACATGTAATAAAAGGAACCACTAAACGCAATTTCGTGGCTTCGCTTTTAATATTATTATTTACTTGCCAATGTAAAAGAATATACTTGTTATGAAAAACGATCGGTGAAGATATAACGATGTACAAAGAACGTCGTGTTTCTTACCGTCCCTTTCATTGCTGATCTCTCGCTTAATATCCTCGTATTTTAAACGTACACAGGTATGTACTTATGTTCAAGCGTGTCTCGTAATTAACGATTATTAACGAGCTCCTCGGAGACCCGACGAGGGACCGGAAACTGTTATTGCTAAAAAGAAAAAAGAAAAAGAAAACTTGGCAAAGAGCATGAAGAAAGTGTGGAAGAAAGAGAGAGAAAGAGAGACCGTGTTTGTCTTCCTTTCTAGAAGACGAAGGAAAACGTATTAAGAACTACGAGTCTTTTAAAAACCCATTCGAATGCGTTATATTCTTTAGCATGGTACACGGAGTTCCTTTGAGTATCATGATCAGAAGAGAAAAATTGTTGCTCCGAGAAGAAACGACTTAATACCACGTGCGACCTTTTTTCTTTATCTTAATAGTTGGCATATTCTGATGGGATAAAAAGAAGAAAAAATAAGTAAAAGACAGAGAACGTGGTACAGAAACGAAAGGAGTATGGGATAGGAGAGAGAGAGAGAGAGAGAGGGAGAGAGAGTAAGAGGAGGGAAATACCCAGGGCAAAACAATTACCTACCCTTGATGCACGCCGGGGGCACATTTTCACCCCTCGTGAAACGTGGGAAGGAAAGCCACCGCTTGAGGTATGCGAACTACCCCCTATAGAGTGGAACATATATATACATATACATCCATATATACGAACACGCAAGCGAAACACACAAAAACGCCCCCACACGAGTAAAGCTTTCGATGAAAATGAGCGTGTAGGTGATCCATACGCCTACTACGTATAGGCATTCCTCATCCTCTTGTCGAGCATTACCGAGTCCCCACGGGAACCAAGCTAGGGCTCGTTTTATGGAGTATAGGACGACGAAAGCGCGGAAAAACAGACAGGTGGAATCGTATACGTATATGCCACTCGGTAACGAATAAACGTGAGTAAGATAGTGAAAAAGAGAGAAAGGGAAAGAACCGGAGAGAAGATCGATACGCGATGGTGAAAATATATGGTGATGCCCTAAAAAGTAGGTAGGAAGGACTCTTTCAGGTAACTGGACTCGGCTACGGATGATGCTTAACAGTTTTATAAATTGAAATTTACGATCGCCATCCCATCCCCCTTTCTCTCTTTCTCTCTCTCTCTCTTTCTCTTTCTATCTTTATCTCTAATACTCATTCTCTATCCTTCTCTTTTAGCATCGGTTCCACGGGGTACCATGAATAATTCAACCCCACCAAACCGGACTATAGGGCGGGTAGGCGGCTTGCTTTCCTTTTCTACTTTTTTTTTCCCCTCTTTCTGTAAATTAAACGTGCCCCCCGAGGCGACACGTCGCGACGACGTCCGTCATTATCGGGATACACCACTGATCGAAAGAATTCACCCTCCTACTGTTAGCTTTTTTTGACTATCCATTCCTGTGTGTGTGTGTGTGTGTTTGCGTGTGTGTCACGTCATTTTGCTTGGAAACTTGCTTGAAAAACTACAATATAAATATGTATACGTAGGTACCTATACATACGAAGGTTTTTCGAAGGAACGACAAGAGTAGAGAAAGGTTTTCGTAAAACTAAAAACGAAAAGAAGAAGAAGAAGAAGAAAAAAAAAGAAAGTAGTAGAAAAAATAAATCCTCTAATATATAATATATGAAAATTTCTATGACGTTAATAGTGTGGCTATCCCTTTTACGACACCGCGTACTGGCACGAAAGTTCGTGCTACGTAGAAACTACCATTATAACGATAGCTTATGAAAAAGAGAACGTTTCATTTCCAAGCACGTCTACACACTACCTACGAGCCAACGAAATTTTGCAAATTTCGATCATACGAGATTCTACGCTAAAACGTTACGAAAATAAAAAAAGTCTACTTGAAGCTCAATGTGAAATAGTTTATCAAACGTATCGTTTCTCTTTCAATTTCTTTCTCTTTACTATTTTATTTGAACCACTTTCAAGATTGTGACAAAGAGTCAAGAATAAGTTCAGTTACGGGTAGTTTATCGACCGCATTGATCTTACGAAAAAAGAGAAGAGAAAGAGAGATAGACGGATGAAAAGAGAGAAAAAGAACAACCAGCAGTTCTCTTACTCTTCCACCGACTACTTACGATTTCCTACGTGGAAAGTGCCTAGAGTCGTAATCCGCGAAGCGTTTAGCTGTATTTCTCTGCGAAAGCTCGCGACACCGTGAAGTTAAGAAGACGACGAATACGAATAGAAAGAGATGGAAAGAAAGATAAAGAGAGAGAGAGTTGGAGAGAGAGAGAGAGAGAGAGAGATACCAAAGTAGAAGGATGAAGGAAGGCGTGCTTGCGCGAAATAAGCTCGTCGTCAAGGGGAATGGAAAGAGATTCTAGCGTACAAGAGTGAGATAGATAGAAAGAAAGATAGAGAGAGTGAAAGAGAAAGAGAGAAATACTAGTCGAATCCTCTCGTTGCTGCTCCTTTATCGTTCTCGACTCTTCTCCTATCGTTTCGGTCCTTTTCTCGCATACACGAGTTTCGATAAAAGTATGAGAAAGTTGAACGAAAAGAGTCTTAACCCATCCTTCTAACTCCCTCACCCTCACTCCTTTTAGACGTTCGCGAAAAAAAAAAAGATAAAAGAAGAGAAACGAGATCTACTTGCTTACTCCCTCAGACGTACCAGATTTCTTATCTCGCACGCTTCACAAACGTCGTCATTTCGAGGCTCTCTTTTGACTCTCTTTCTTTCTTTGTCATGCGTAGCACGTATAACTTAACTTGTATAGAAATCAAAAGCAACGCTACGAAAAGGGAGAAACTCTCTTTCACTCACAGTGTCTCGAAAATAACAAGAGAGGAAAACTTTCTAATTTGATTAATTAAATTTAAAACTTTCTTAGAATTCAAATGTTCGGTTATAAATTTTCATAAAATAGACTTTTGAAATATCGCGGACTTTGTAAGTAGCCAAGAAAACAAGTTAATCATTAAAGAATCATGTATATACATATATATATATTATACCTGCTATTAACTATGCTCGAGATATCGTTTTAGAAATCATTCAAGTACGGTAGATCCAAAATGAGATCGAAACGTTTGCTCACTCACATCAGTTGAATGCCTTCGGAAGCTGTACAACGTACGGCATACTTCGAGTCTCTCTCTCTCTCTCTCTCTCTCTCTCTCTACCTCTCTCTCGGTGGTAGAACACGTCGTCGCTTAATGGTATCGAAGTGAAATTAACGCATACGTCGTCGCTAATTCCGGCAAAACGCAGCCGCGGGCTGAGAATAGCGTACGGCAATGAAACAGCCATCGCGTATATAATTTATGCACCATGTACGAACAGAACAACGTAGTCGTAGTTACGTGTCCGTTTTCACACATACACGTAGAAAAATACATACGTACATACACACACACACACATACAAATCCATGTAACATATATTATACATATACTCATCAAACTTTCGTGTTATTCCTATTATATATTTTCCTCGATCAATTCGTATTAACAGATTTCATTAAAAAATATAATACATTACTTTTCTTTTTTCAAATTAAACTAATATCTGATTATTCCATAATCGTCATCCTTTTGATGAACGTTTGTACTGATCAACCTCCCCATACCATTAACTTTCTCATTTTCTTCTTAATTCGTATGATCTTTAACGTCGATAAAATCACCGTTGAAAATAGAAATGAAAAAGATTACGAAGAAGTAACGTTAACCTCTTTTCCTTACTTGGGAAATAGATAAGAAGGGAGACTTGCCTACTTTTTCTTCTTCTTCTTATCGGAACAAACAAACGTTCCAATGAAACGGCGAAAAGAAAAGAAAGAAAATCCTGCTACGGATTCCCATAGTTTTCAACGATGATCGCCGTGAAACTGGATAGGTGAAAATTACTCTAATGTAAGATAGCGTTCGAAGATTTTAAATTCAAATCAAACTACGTAAAAAGCTTACTTGAATATTTTTTCTCTCTCTCTCTCTCTCTCTCTCTCGTTCTTTCACTCTCTCTATTTCTCCCTCTCCGTTCATTCTTCTTCTCTTTATTTTACAAAACGTTTTACGACGCAAGTAATGCGAGAAATGTGCCGGTATTAACGTTTGAAGTCCGCCAAAGAAACTCTCTGCGTTTCTCATTTAATCCCTTCTTCACGGTTACTACAGAACTTCGTTCGATGAAGGTTCTGATAGAAATCGACGTTGTGTGCTACAACAACGATGACAACGACAATAAGAACGACGACGAAGTACGAGAAGAAAAGAGGATGAGTACGATAAAGACACGCCGTTTGTGATAATCAACCGAGACGCAAGTAAGTAAGTACTACTTAACTACATAGAAAAAGAAATAAAAATAACGAACTCGCATAAGAGAAACGACGAACCAACTCTCTTGAACCTGGATTTGTTTTTTATCCATGTATATAATACTATATATCTAAATATATTGCATACATCGAGACTCATTTCTAATTGTAATCCGGCATGAATATACACGTCAATCCAAAATCTTATTTCGGTGCGATTGATGTGTATATTTGTCGTGTTAAATAAAAAACTATCGTTTATTACAAAAATTTTACGTTTCAATAAAAAATAATAAGAATTTCAGTTGATAACATTTTTTTCTTTATATTACCAACAAAACTTCTACGTTATTTTATTTTAAAAATGTTTGATTATATTCTCTTTGTTATATTGATTGATACTTCATACATTCTATTGCTTTTTACAAACTGTGGTGAATATTTTCTCTAATACACCTGGTAACCTTGTTTCGATAAACACCACATTGAGAGAAAACGATGACATTTTTTCAAATTATTATTTTTTGACAATTTTGAAATGTTTAATAACAATAATTATTTTTAACGATGAATTGTTAATTTTGTATTGAATGAAAATGTAATTTTTTATCGTTTAGCTTGATATCTTTCTTAAAATTTATAAAAAGGGCATTTGCCCTGCGTTTGACGCGTATACTTGTCATTGATTGATTTAAATTACGTATACTGTGAAAAATATTTAAAATCAAATTTCACAGTTAACTGGTTAAAATGATGAAAATGTGCGAAAAGGAAAAAAACAAGACAAAACAGTAAGAACAGAGAGAGAGAGAGAAAGGTCATAGTAGAAGAACAGAACATACAGCAAAAAAAATCGACTGAGGCTTTTCACACCTTTATGTTTGCAGGATACAGTTAAAATCGACGTCAACATTTGAAACGCGGAAAGAATACATTTCTCTTTGGACTCTATACGATTTTCAATGGTATCGAAAAGCACTCGGTTAAATGTATTCGTATCCAAATACCAGCATAAACATTCCTCATATCGCACGATAAATGCGTGCGATCGACGTATAAACATTTTCGACTTAAATCAAGCACAACGTTTTCCATACAACTAACTGCTGTTAAATATTTTACCAGCTATCTATCTTGCTTGCTTGCTTGCTTGTTTGCTTGTTTGCTTGCCAATTTCATACAAAATTTGTACGAAGCTATCGTACGCGATCTATAAAACTGATTAAAATAATTCGAATACTTCCTTGAAAAAAGAATATTCGATATTACGAGATAATCGAAGATAAATCGAGATAGATGCACGGAAAATACGTAGAGATATGTTCGTTCGCTTAACAAATTAATCCATCACGATCGGATCACAATGAAAATCTCTGCGTCAGCGAGCCATCGAATTCGGACTGCATACGCATTTACGAAAATTCGCGTGGTTCCGACACGTGTCGTTCGCAGCGACCGACGACGGATGTCAGGAACACGTGTCATTGTGGGTGAAAAAAAAAAAAAAAGGAAAAGAAAAAATTGCAAAATAAAAAATATAATAGAGAAATAGGAGAAGGATAAAAAATAAAAAAAAATAAGAGAGAGAGAGATAGAGACGAACTCACGTCGTCTTCAATCGTGACAACTTAGACTAGGTCTCAATGGATGTGCTTTTCCGGAAGTGCATATCTTAAGGCGAGGCTTGTCATGATGGTCTCGATGACAGGCAAAATATTTAAGATTCATCACGCATCGTGAACCAAAGACCATCCATTTGCATTGGCATCAAGGGAAATGCCAAAGCGTGTTAAATGCGAACGTACATGAGTATGATATTTATGTATTACGTAGAAAAAAAGGGAACACAGGGAACGTTTGAATCTTTTGATAAAATAAAAATAGATCTTCCGTGTTGGGAGTTGGTTAAAATAAAAAGAAATAAATAGAGAGAGAGAAATAGACAAAAAAAGCAAGCAATCGAGAAAAAGCTCGAAAGAAAAATCGTGCGATCGACAAACCGCGAAAACGGAAGTCGAACGAACGAACGAACGAACGAGAACAAATCGTTTCGACGATTTTAACGAGCAAACTACCGATCGTTTTCCGACCAACGTATCGACTTATAATACACTTTTCCAAGCTCGTAACTCCGATATAGATGGGAACGATTCTTTCTTGGATTATATCTCGACGGTGTACAACACCACTCCTCTTTCCATCCTTTTTTTTCCGGTTGGTTCTTTCTTTACTTTCGGGAAAGATAGAGAGAAAGAAAGGGAGAAAGTACTCGAGCTAAGCAAAAGTTTGGCGTTATGTCGCCTTATAAATCACAGACCCGAACTTTCTCAGAAGGCAACTGGCTTTAACTTACACGTTTCTTCTTTTTACTTTGCTCTCTCTCTCTCTTTCTCTCTTTCTCTCTTCTTCTTCTTCTTATTTTCTATCTTTCTCTCTTTGTCTCTAGCATCTCTAGCTCTCTACGAAAGTAACAACCCAATTTATGCAGATTGCGGACATCGTATCGGAACCGCGCGCGAATTCGAGCCAACGCACAAATTGGCACTTCGACGAGAAACGCCCGAAGCTATGAAATATTCAGGGCTCGGCTCTAAGGATAGCCATAATATTCTCTCTCCGCTATGATTTTACGTTCGACATATAAATTCTTAAAGTTCTTCAAGTTTCACCGAGAGAAAGAGAGAAAGAGTTAGAGATAAATAGATAGAGATAGAGAAATAAAAAAAAAAAAGAAAGAAACAAAAAAATAAAACAAAAAAAAATGAGAAAAGGGTGGAGAGACGGAAGACGTTCTCTACGAATAATAATTATACTACTCTTTGAACTCCTTCTCTAAAACACATATCGGAAATCCCTTTCCCGTGGCTATTAATTCAAAAAATAATACACCGCCATTTGATCGTAAATCCGAATACACGTCGAGTTTAAAGAGCACGGGGTGTGGGTTAAAATAGGCGTAAGGAAGGAGGAGAGTTATCAGGTGGCAAACAGATGTGTGTATAGCACATCTGCATATTCTCGCATAATCGTCTTTTTTATTGATTCTCTTACCTTCAGACAGACACCTAATTCTGACGAAAATCTCAGACTCTCGGTTAATATAATACATAAAGTAAATATATTATATATGTATAATATTATATAGATAAATACTTACTTAGAGATATATATATATATACACATGTTAGATTTTTCTCTACAATTTCTTATCTTCTACGATATTACGTCATACGAACGTGTCGCTTTTTTTGATCTTCGGTAAGCGCATCACTTACGTCAAATTTAAACGACTCTAATATCGTCTTCGTACTTTGGCCTACCTAGTGAAGAAACGTGAAACCGTGAAGAATAATCGATCTTCCATCCGAATTCATTCGACCCCAAACGTCGTAAACGTCGATTCGTTCATTCGACGTTGAGTACGGGCCTTAACGTTCCGGTAGGCTTCAAAAAAGGAAACGAAAAGAATAGGAAAGGAAGAGAAAAAAACCACGGCAAAAAGAAAAAAGAGATAAAGAGAGAAAGAGAGAAAGAGAGAAGAAGAAGAAGAAGAAGAAAGCACAAAAGTTCTATTCGGGCGCCTAGCTGGCGTACATCCTCATTTAAATGAAATAAATCTTGTTACAAGTAATTTTCGTCCGGTCGACGGGTTCGAGACGGTAAAGAGACGAGATGGAAAGGCCTTTTAAGCCTCGTGTCGGAGTGATGCGAGACAAATGAATTTCGTTCCATCACCCCAAGAAGACTCTCCCTTAACCCCCCTTCTAAACCCCATCTCGTACTACCTACTCCTTCTCATCATTGGACTCACGGTATTGCAACAATGAGTATGTAATGCACGTTCTTTCCTATCACCGTTCTCCGTACAAAACGCGTTCAAATTTCATCGTTCACGCGTCAATGTCCATGAGAAAGAGAAGAGAAGAAAAGAAAGAAAGAAACAAAAGGAACGAAAAAAAGGGATTACCTAGATAATCCTTTTGCAGGGAGACCAGCAATGACAGACAAATAATGTTTCATAATGACTTTACTTGTGTCCGTTTTCCTTTTTATTTTTAATTATTATCTTTTTATGCCGTCTTTTTAAATCCTATGTCAATGGGGGATCAAAATTCATATATGAACACGGTCCACTATTTACTTAATTAAAAATTGGTCGCATCCTAAGGTATTGCGAGCCGCGTGTTTGACATCCCTTGTCTTCTGTCATTAATAGCAGCTAACTATCACGATAGGATACGAGGACAAAAAAGCGAGGACAAAAGAGACAACAACCAAGCAAGCGCACGCGTTCGTTTTTAAACGATAATATCGTGTAATACTTCCACGGAATTCCCCCTCTCCCCTCCTACCCCCTCAATATTTCATAAAAGCTGCGTCGTTAACGTTTTATTACACTATTTTTTTTTTTTACATGTCCTACAGTGTATGTGTGCGCCTCTCACTCTCTCTCTCTCTCTCTCTCTTTCTTTTTTCTTTTATTAGCGTGCTTCGATGCAGCATAAGTAATTAAATAATGCCATAGAATCGATCAGCTTTCACAAAAATGCGGTCACACTGTGCAGACCGATAAGTCAGTCATCCTTCTTTACGGGATTAAATAACGATAAGCGAGATTTAATTAATGATATGACAATAACGATGCCCACCAGTCTCTCTCTCTTTCTCTCTCAATTTTTACTTTATCTCTTTATCTCTTTTTCTATATTTTTCTTGTCTTTTATTTATCTTAGTCGTCGTCGTCATTCACGAGTTGATACGCGAAAGAATTCAAGCAAGAGTCGACCGACCGGTCAATCGTTCGATGGCATTTTGCAGTGGAATTAAACGATCCTTCGCTTAATTAATTACACGAAAGGGGCTGCAACTTTTATTCGTTTTCTTGCTACGTTCCAACGCTAAAAGTGTATTCGCAATAAAACGTATAAGAGTTAAAGGGAACGCGTGAGAGTGAAAAACAGAGAGAGAGAGAGAGTATGTTTTGTACATACCTATACACAACACACATACCTATATAGATACGAACACTGAGTATCGAGTAGTTCGATGTCAAAAAGCAATCAACGAAGAGGATCGTAAAAGTTTGTATGCAGTCGTGTTATTCCTTTCTCTTTCTTTCATTCTTCTACCTTTCTTCTTCCTACTCACCTTAATCTTTTCTCTCTCTCTCTCTCTTTCTTAGTCTTTTTATTTCTTTTTTTCTTGTATCTCGATCGTGACGGTATTTTATATCCCACATTATCCGATTCGTCGTCTCATTCCTTGTCTTCCCGTTGAAGTCCCTCTGGCTACTATATACCGTCTTTCCGCGATAGAAAGAGAAGAAAGAGAAGAAAGAAATAAATAAAGGATGAAAGACAAAATAAGAGAAAAAAAGAAAGGTAGGGCAGGTTCCTGTCTTGGGAAGCAAACGATTTTTACTTCCTTATTTCGTTTTGCACTCGCTCATTTCGCCGCGTTCCAGGACCGTAGCTACGTCGTCAAGAAGGCGACGAAGAGAAGCCTCCAAGCGGTTTTATCGAACGTATCCCGATGTTTTATCTTTACGCGCTACTTTTTATGCCTGCGACACTTTCCACGTAGCCGTTTCATTAGGTCTCTGTGAGCTCTAACATGAGAAAAGACCACGGCTATGATGACGATGAAAATAAGAAAAAAAGAAAGAGAGAGAGAGAGAAAGAGAGAGAGAGACGAATAACTATCTATATTCTTTAAAACGAAAGTTCAATGGGATCGAAGAATGAGGCACGTGCTACGATAACGACATGTTTTACTTATCGAAAACGAACTATAAGCTTAAGAGCATCCGCTTTGGAGAACGCTTGAACAGTCTCGCTAAACGATCAAGAATTCTTTGTCGATGAATATAACGCGACCATGACGACAACGAAGACAACGACGACCACGACAAAGATGGATAAATAGAGTAAGAGCAAATGAGAAAAAGAGAGAGAGAGAGAAGAAGAAGAAGAAGACTCGTCTTTAAATTGATCCAAATTGATGAAGCTGCCCTAGAATGTAATCGGCTCGAATAGTCACTTTATAAAGTGTCGCTAGTGTTCTCTCTCATCCTTGATAAAAATAAAAATAATAGTAGAAGAAGAGTCCATTTGCACTTCCTCTTTCTTCCTTTCCTTTCCTTTTCCTAACCCTCGGGTTTCTCTTTCCTTCTATCATCCTCTCTCTCTCTCGCTAAGAATGCCATTAGAATTCCCATTCTTTTAAGCAACGTACTTCTTAGGATCGAATGTAAACATCTAAACGCTTCGTAGTACGAGTAACAACGAAAATTCGAAAGAAAAAGATGGAAAGAGATTTGGAAGCATCTCGAAAGTCTTCCTCTTATTTCTTTCTACGTTTCTTTCCGTCTCTTTCTCTTTTTCTTTGTAAAAAGGGTCGCGTAAGAACCCTCTTCAAGTTCCTACGTTCTTTTCACGATGACAAAGTGGATCGATCTCGTCAGTGTCTCTATACCCTCCTCCTCCTCCTCTCGCTTCCACTCGTCATGGGACTCGATTTCGCCAAGGCCCAGTTTCGCGTTTAAGAAACTCCCTATAAACTTTTCACTCTGCAGTTCGCGAGTAAGTATAACAGGTTCTTCCTTTTTCTCTTCCCCTCTCTCTCTCTCTCTATCTCTCTCTTTATCTTTCCGTTTTTCTATTCTTTCGCTCGAATTTTCTACGAAAAGATACTTTTTCGAGACCCCCTTTCGCGAATCATGCTTTCACGAAAAAAGAGGTAGGATTCGTTCCATATTTCACGATGTCCCACGAAAGAATAAAAAAAGATAGTATGCTCGACGCGAAACAATGTCATTCTTTTTGAAACTACCATACCGACGTACTAAAGTTAATGCTAACGTTTTCTTTCTTTTCATTTTTTGTCAAAAGATTTATCAAAGTATTGTCATAAATTATCAAGAAAAAATTCGATAAGTATAAATGAGACGTTTTTGAAATTAATATTTTTGACGAATAAATAATGAACGCAGATACGAAAATATCTTCATAGAAAAAATATCATTCTAATGATAGCGTTGACAAAAGTCTGTAAAAAGTTCCAATCTTAATTGTCGACAGGATAGTATTAACGCACGAGTTTATCACGATCGATTCTATTTTCCAAGTCTCGATGACTCCACCCTCTCTGTACGTCAACAACCGATGGAAAGTAAAGAACCCCGGAGTAATCATGATCAGTAAGTAGTATACACATAAAATAGAACATTGAACATTCGCTGATGTTCGAAAGGAATCATTTAATCTGATATTAAGAAGAAGAAAAACAATAAGAGATAAAAAGTAAATGAAAAAATAGAAAAGAAAGAAAAAAAAAGAGAACAATTCTTATTTTTAATATATACTTTCCCTATCTCACAAAGGATTTCCTTACAAAATTTCACTCTTACTCGTAATCGAAATTTTAATATTTTTATCAATTGTCAGATCTTCAACAACGATGAAAATGCAATGTTCCCTTTGGTAAGCGAATATCGAGTATATCGAAGTCTCTTTCACTGATACGCGTGCCCTTTTGATCTCGAAAGGGAACGAAGGATAGACGGAGAGAGAAAGAAAAAGATAAAAAGAGAAAGAGAGATGGTTTTAACGCACGTCAGAATCCCAGCCTCTTTTTGAGACCGGAAGGACCCTGCTATAGCTGCGGTACGCCTGTCAAAGTTCTATCGGCGGATAATCTCCGAGAGCAGAAACGCCAGACCTCCGTTTTATCCGCGTGCCGAGAAACTCGCGTAATGCCATGGCACGTTCATCAAAAGCCTTTTCCTCGGCGTCGGAGTCGAGTCTCATGGACGCTTCGAAATTTCTCGCTTCGGTAGTATCTCTCTCTCTCTTTTTTCTCTTTCTTTCTTTATCCCTCTCATGATTAGAGAATTCATTGACCTTTCTATCCAAGTAATTCGAAATTTTTCTCTATTCGTATATCTATTCATAACGGTGTATTTATTTAATAGAAATCGATGAAGGAAACATTTTAATCGACTCTTTCCTTATCTCCACTGTCTCTCCTTTTCTTTTTATATATATATATATATATTTCTCTCTCATTCTCATTCTTTCTTTCTTTCTTTTTCTCTCCCTTTTTTAATCAAACGAAATCTTGCTAATTTCATTTAATTTTCTCTGACTTTATACCTCTATTCGAGTTAGTAATCAAGATAAGAAATGTTTCGTCGGTATCTTTCGATCTTTAAATCTACGAAGAAATTCCAGGAGTCTAACATCGCGAACAGAAATATTCGATGTTACGCGAAATAAATGTTAGGTGATGGGAGTGGACGATAATGGAAGTAAGTGCTCCTTACAAGCAGACAATCCGACCGGTTTACACGAATCAGCTTATTTCCGAATGCGATTATTACACGAAAATAAGCCGTAAACCACGCGAGTGGTATTGCACGTAAAACTCATTTTCGCATAACCGGTCGACTACTACTACTACTACTACCACTACTACTACTTGGTAAAACAAACGAACTCGAACTACTGACCGGTTAGACTTGAATGAACAATAACTATTCACGTCGTTATGATAATCCAATGGTAATCACATTACGTTGTAACACGATTAAAATTAATTTTATAAACATTGACAATTCTTACAATAATGTAAAATCAATTTTGTTCGAAAGCTTTTGAAAAATTTCTTTAGTCTCGATAATAAAAAGAAAAAGACTCAAAATTATATGGATCATGATCGATGTAAAGGAAAGCCATTCATCTATTTAAAAACTTTTAAGCGTGATCGTTTATTCCTAACATAATTTAATTTCCACGTAAAATCGATACGTCAATGGCACGGTATATCTACTCATAAGACGGATTGAACCGAAATTAATTTCCCTTAGTCGCGAACTACATCGTTGAGTTTCTTCACGTCAAGATTTACATTTATACTGTCATAAGCTATTCAAATGATTCTTTCTATAACGACCAAAGGTGAAGATTACTTTCCCATTAAAACGATCTTCTGAACGACATCTACGAGCCACAACTTTCGATGCCACGTGTCACGAGTACGAGGAATTTTCGACGTCAAAGAACAAAACAAAAAATGACTTTATTGAAACAAACGCGATCCACCTCAGATTTTAAAAGAATATACATAAACGAATAAAATTCAATCACTATTTTTTACAAGAGGAAAAAAACATTTGCGTCGTCGAACGGTCATGGACGACTAAAAAGTAAAAAAAAAAAAGAAGAAATAAAAATTTCAAAATTCAATAAAACCTACACAGAGACAAGCGATACACGGACGATAAAAAAAAACGTGAGCAAGTGTAGTGTACTTACCAATTGTACCAATGAAATCGACGTGCCTGCCACAGCAAAATTCGGATCCTCTTTTCGTACGGTGATGACGAAGAGAAAATTGGTTGAGCACGAAATTCGTAAAAAAATGATAGAAAGAGAGAGAAATAGAAATAGAAAGAGAGAGAGAGAGAAAGAGAGAGAGAGAGAGAGAGTGAGAAAGAGAGATAACGTCGAAGAAAATTATCACTTTGTCCCACGAAAATGATGATGTTTCTCTTGCTTTAGTGATGAACGTTCGATGTAAGACGAATACGGACGAAATAAACAGCGCGCGTTTAAACACGACGTATATACGCTTTTATAAAAAACGAATTATGATAATACTACTGTCATTTCTGCTACTACTACTACTACTACTACTACTATTAATAATAATAATAATAATAATAATAATAATAATAATAATGATAATAATGATAATAGATTGCTATACGTGTATTACACGATAATAAGTTGAATAATTTTTAAGAATTCTCAGAGAGGAATAAAAGAAAAAAAAATGAAAATTTTCAGCTATTTGTCCGTTCGCTCGTCGAAAATCGCCAAGATTCTGTTATAATTATTATAATAATTATGTCGACAAAATTCAATGAAAAATAATAGAAGGAACGGTGTGTCGTGTATCGTAACGAAAAATCGACCGCGTTGCCTATCGGTCGGAGAAAACGCGCTTTGCTAAGCGTGCACAACCGTCCGGCTCGAGGTCTCGCACTCAACTGGTCTCCGCTCGTTCGCGCGGATTTCTCGAGCGGCCAATCGGATTCGAGACTGCGCGGCGCGGCGCGCCGACGACGCGGCGAACATTTTCTATCTCTATCTTTCTTTCTCGTACCGGCGGCAAGCGGAGTAGTCGTGCCTCGTGTGCACCGCACCTTGGCTTTAACCCCTCGATGCAGGAAAAGAGAAGAAACAGGAGGAGAAGGAGTAGGTGGGGGTACCACCCTTCGTTACTTCTCCCTTATGCCCTTCCTCTTTATTTCTATCTCTCTCTCTCTCTCTCCCGCTCCCTCCCTCCCTCTCTTTCTCTCATTTTTTTTTGTATTTGTTCTTTCTCTCTCTCTCTTTCTCTCATACACTCTTGTTCCTTCACCACTTTTCTTTCTCCTCCATTTGGTATCTCTTTCCTTCGTTAGTTCAACTCTCTCTCTCTCTCTTTCTATCATTCTCCAAAGCACAACCGTGTTCCCTCTTTTTTACTCGCCCTCACCGTGTCCCTCATCCTCACCCTTATTTCCCCCCTTTATTCATGGAAATATAAGGGTCGTTGGCATCGTGCGTGTATGCGTGACGCTCGAACGTCCCGTGTTCAAACTCAGGTGCGAATTTCGAAACGGATTCTCGCGATAACCCCCGCTCGCGAAATTCTCTCCCTTTTTCTGTCTGTCTGTTTGTTTGTCTGTCTCTCGTTTTCTCTCTCTCTCTCTCTCTCTCTTTCTTTTTCTTTTTTCTTTCTATTTCACTTGTATGGTCGTAAAGATTAGGGCACGAGTTTCGAAAGACCAACGAGGAGCAACGGGACTCTTGGCCGTTTGTCGAACAAACGGCCCTTTCCTCGAGGATGTGTTATTGAGTCTTCTCAAGTGGAATTCACTAGAGAAGTTTCGAATACACCGTATATATCCACTCGAGCCTCGAATATATACCTATATTTATATATATAGATAGATAGATAGATAGATAGATAGAAATATATTTATATGTTGATTTTTTCCCAGTGGGAAAGGATCCGAAGCAAGCGGCCTTATAGCCTTTCATGAGTCGTTAAGTACCATCGAGTATATCGACGATGCATCTGTCTGTCTTTGGCAATAGGATTGTCGACGTATCCGGCCCGACTTTCGCTTCGCTTTAACAAGAAAAAAATACAAATAAAAGAGATTCATTCATGTGCTTGTTATCGAATTAAAAATATTGTCGAAGTAAAGCTCCGACAACAACAGGCTAACAGTAACATCAGCTTCACGTCTGCTCGTACCTACTCGTGGCTCCGAACGGACCTCGATTTAAAAGGCAAACGAGATCACACGTTTGAGCACAACCCCCGTACACCAGGCATATAGCGAGTAACGAAGCTTTTGTTCGAAAAATTCTTTTGGACCCTAGAGAAAAAGAAAGATAGAGAGAGAAAGAGAAAGAGAACAAGTATCTTCACCCTATTTATGTCAGACTTCGATCGTCGATCCACGCATCATTCTCTTCTCTTTCTAGGGTTCTCTCCCTCTCCCTATCTCTCTCTCTCTCTTTCTTTCCTTCTGTTTCTCCATCTTTCTCGATAATTCCAACGAGGGCTCGACATAATGCTTTTTTCGGCCCTTCCTTTGGTACGGTACGACGAACCATGTAGTATCAGTACATATCTATCTCTTTCTCTTTCTTTTTCTTTCTCTTACTCATTCTATCCTTTTCTTTCCTACCTCTTCTTCTCTTACACCCCCGAGTGATGCGAAATTTTCCCCGAAACGACGCGCCGTTCAAGCACACGAATCCAGCCGGTGGTAACCCCAAGGCGCACTCTTGTGAATTATCCGAGTACCTTAGGTAACTCCGTTGGGAATCGTTTTGCATAATGTTAAGAAAATACCGTGAAAGCCTCGAATATATATATATACATGTACATACATATATATCTATGTACATATCTATGTATTCTCCTACGAACCCGCTGTACTCCCCTTCCCACCGATATTAAATCGCGTTACGACATTGTCGACAATGATCGCGTTCCTATAGTGTACTTCTTCTTATTACTATCCTTCTCTCACTCTCACTCTCTTTCTCTCTTTCTCTCTTTCTCTCTCTACCACCTCCTTATTCATATCCCTCGCGAGTTCTACTTCGTAATTTCACTTGGAGACGTTCTATCGCCTCGGGAGTGTCGAAAGAAGAGTTCCTCTGTGAGTCCTAGTCTCTTAACGAGTCCTGAAGTAGAAAAAGAATAAAGAACACGAGAAAGAAGATATTGATTTGGAGACAGAAGTGTTTATAGAACTCGATGCGACTTCGTAAATCGTATTTGAAAAGCTTTTCTAAGTTCATTGAAGAAAGAAACGAGAGAAAGAAAAGAAATGTACGGATTCTGAAAGAGTCACGAGAAACTAAGAGGACGAGAGAAACCCTTGGAAGCGACGCTATTAGTTCCAGTACGTCGTAAAACCTCGACATAGTATGCTGAGGTTTCTTTGTGGCCGTTTTCACGTAGAAAATTTGTCACCGTGTTTTCGCTCATAAATATCAACTAATCTCTTAAAAGGAACTCTTTAATTTGCAACTGCTTAATATTATCCAATCCTTTAATTCACGAAAATAATACTACTATATAGGGTGTCTGAGGTTTTTTCGTGCAAACATATTATATACTCAAAAATAAAAATACAATGTTATATAATTATAAGACATTTAAAGCTTCATTTAAAAATTATAACACAAATTGTAAAATTGTTTAAATGCGCTGTTCCAAATATTGATCGCCTACGCGAATACAAGTTTGATAGTAGTTTGCTGTTTGTAGTATGCTGGAGAATTTCTTGTAAGTTTCCATTAATTTCTGGAACAGCATCCCTAATCCATTCTACCCTAACATCAAGTATAACTATCTCAGTAGTATAAATTTTTTCTTTTACATTTCCCCACAAATAAAAATCAATTAGGATGAAGTCAAATAATCTAGATGACCAAGCCATTGTTCAAAGAAGAATACGTTGAATCAATCCAAGATAGTAAACAATATAAGCAGAACCGCTAAACATCATTTTTGAGCAAAGAATTGAAACAATTATACAATGTATGTTATAACTTTTGAATAAAGCTTTTAACGATCTACGTTTAGAGAACATTATTTTTCTTATTTTTGAGCGTACAATGCGGTTAACAACGTTTATACGAAAAAACCTCCGACACCCAGTATAATATTTATCTCATCGCTACACCTTTTCATCTTTCTTATTTTTGTCAAATCCTCTCTAAGGGAAACAAGGCGAGAACAGCCACCCTTATCGGATCCGCGAAATAGAGTTTAAGATTAGATTCAGACCGGTAGCGACCGTTGGTCCTTGCGTAAGGACTTTTTAATGCATTCGGCGTTAAGAACTCGATTCAAACTCCATAAACGAGTTACGAGAAGTTGTTCTCCTCTCTTTCTTTCTTTCCTCGTCGCACGCGCACAAGCCACAACCTCTTTAAACCGCCTCTTTCACCTTATCGGTCGATCTCGCCCGCTCGTCGTTCCAC
Source organism: Polistes fuscatus (assembly GCF_010416935.1). Classification (NCBI taxonomy): domain Eukaryota; kingdom Metazoa; phylum Arthropoda; class Insecta; order Hymenoptera; family Vespidae; genus Polistes; species Polistes fuscatus. The sequence continues at coordinate 2,957,034 of NW_025113096.1, forward strand.
CGTTTACGTCCTTCGTCTTTTCTTTCTCTCTCTCTCTCTCTATTTTTCTTTGTGCACCAGAAAAAGGGCAACCGGAAGCCATTGCAGATTCACCGTCCATCCAACGAAGGTCTTCTTCTTTTATAAACAACTCGCGAATAGGCTACTCTCTTTATTTTTCTTATTCTTTTTTTTCCTTGTCTTCCTTTATACGGCTTTTCTCGTGAAAGATCGAGATTCTCGAAATTTAAAAAACTACCCTTATTTTTTCTACCCTCCTTCCCTCCCTCTCTCTCTCTCTCTCTTTCTCTCTTATTCCCTTTTCTTTTCAGTTTTGTAGTTCGAATTCCTAGTATTTAGCTTAGAAAATGGTTAACAAAAATAATTGTAAACTATATAAAGAGAGTCGTTAATAATTTCACTTCTCGCGTTTACTATTTTCGAGTGAAACTCTTTCATTGAGAGAATCGATAATAAAGCAGAAAGATTAACGGAATTATTTATTCCGTCACTTATCGATGGATTATCAATGTCCTCGATTATCCTGTCCTGTGACTTAACGAAAGCAAAAGTTTGCGAACGACGACGAAACTAGAGAATCGTCCTAACGATTCATATTTGTCTAATGTAGTACGCGTTTCTAATTACTTTTCTGTCCACGCGTATTCTGATTTACGGTCCATTAATATTAATGCTCCGCCTCGGAAGTGGTCGCTTGAAAAGCATTTGACGCGGTATAACGTTTACGATCCATTTCCATGACGGTCCATTTGCCGGCTATAGAGATATGCGAACGCATCGATCGTAATACGTCTATCCGTTGAATGAGTAATAACTGAAAATTCGTCGGCAGCTGTCGAATCCGCGTGTCGTTTTGCTCGTCGACAGACGACAGAGAATTAGAAAGAGAAAGCAAAATAAAAATCGATAATAAATACAAAAAAATAAAGAACAGAAGGAAGAGTCAACGTATAATCCGTCATAAAACCGACCCCGCAGCAACAAAAATTCATCTTTAATGTATACGTATGTAAATACTTATATACGTATATAAAAAGAATATGTGATAGGTACGTGCCTTAGACGACATTTTTCAAAATTCAAGTCTGATTTCAGAATAGCTCGATGCATCCCAACGGACGTTTACGAAGAACTCGTCTCTATCATGAAATGTCTGCAAATAGAATTTTGCTGGACGATTTTCAAAACGCGAGCTGGACTTCATCCATTGAAACGTGTCCACGAGGTAAATGGAAAAAAAAAAGAAACAAAAAAAATAATAAAAAATTAGGAGGAAGTAGTAGAACAGGAAGAAAAAACGAAAGAGGAGAAAAGATATCAGCGTTGCGAATCAAACAATTGTACGAAAGAACGAAAGATAAATTGATAGATAAAGAGAAAGAGAAAGAGAGAGAGAAAGAGAGAGAGTAGGAGAGGAAACGAGTCGTTTTCGTTGTTTTGCGTCGTAAAACGTGGCGAGTGGCTCATTTGTACTACTCCTCGGTAACGAAGAAAAAACAGGAATCCGATTTGGCGTGAGAGCTCGGCCGCGTCGCATTTAAGGTTAAAAAGCTCGTTGAATCCTCGTGTAACGGAAATTCTATTTAAGCTCTCCATTCCTCCTAACAAACCGCGCCAGTATCAAATTCCACTACTTCCTTCCTTTTTCCTTTTATATTTCTTTTTCTCTTCTTTTCTCAATATATATATATATACATAATGACATTTTTTTTTCGTATTATCACCATCAGAGAATTTTTAAAACGCTTTTCGAAAAGCTTTTCATCGGATAACCTCTTCGTGCCCTACCAATTGCTTGCTTTTTCCCGTAAAACGCTTCGATCGCGCTTAATTCATTTTGAAGGTAAAAAAAAAAATAAATCGAGAGAGAGAGAGAGTTGAAATAGCTTCGATTCACTTACAGTTCGTAATAAATTTTACATAGCTTGTATAACTAATTAATAACACGCTTTTACCAAATGAAATATTACTCTGATTCTGGTTCGGTATTTTGTAAAATCTCACATGATCCCTACAAGCCTGCTATAATCTTATGACGACTAAGGGGTCATCAAAAAGAAGCAAAACGATGAAGAAAAAGTAATATAAAAAGAAGGAGAATAAAGAAGAGGAGGAGGTGGAGGAGGAGGAGGAGGAGGAAGAAAAAGAAAAAAGAAGACTAAAACGGATGTCCTTGGGAGTGACTGCACAAAAGACGTTTGCTCTTGCATTTTCTTGTGGAGCTCGTGAAGAAGTCGCGAGTTCGCGGTATCCCTAACCGTTGCCGGATGTCACGATTCTTTTGGCGAAACGTAGAACGTCCCATTGATATAACGAACGTGACCGGCGCACCTTCGACGCTATTACTTGCGTCTCGGAAAAAAAGCACGAGTGCCATACGTTCCTATCCGGCGCGCCACGATAAATCGGAATTAAGGCGGAATTACGATCGTATCGAGCTCACAGTAGCAACTCTGTGCGTGCTCCAGCAAACTGTACGGGACTTAAGCCTCCTTCTGGCACCATCTGGACCGACCGGTTGAGCTATGTTCGACCTATTCGACGAGACGTCTGTTCTTCTCTCTCTCTCTCTTTTTCTTTCTTTCTTTCTTTATCTCTTATTTTTGTTGTCTTCTTCCTAGTCTATATCGATGATAATTGCACAACCCATAACAACTTTTTACTCTTCTCATTCTTACCTCTCCCTTTCTCTCACCCCACTAAAGACTTCTTACCGTTCATCGTTACATCCTATCTATAGATGATCACTCCAGACTGCGTGGCTCCCGTCAAGGCCGATAGCTTCCAACCTAGAGAACTATACAATCGCGTGAATATACTTTTATCTTTAACTTCCGTCCAACTTAAAAGCAATGAACGAACATTCGAAATCGATGAGACGCGTTACGAAGGGTGCGATGTGCGTGGCGTTTAAATCTGGTATTAGCAAAGAATCGACTTACGAGAGACGTCAATCAAAACTTTCGCACGATTCTTATTTCAGAATACTGAGCTCATATACGTATATACATAGATGTGTTCTCAAATGTATATATCATATAAATGTATATACGTATATATCATCTATACGTAACATTCTGTATCTATCAACCGTATACGACGTACACATTCGAAACGTCTACGGTGGCGCTTATGCTAATTTTCAAGCTTTTATAATCACGCAAAGGGTTCCTGCCACGCGAATTGTTCGAACGAATTCTCGTGTCAGCGTCTCGTCAGAGCGTCACGCCGGATTAAAATCCGGTTTCCAATTCACGCTGGCCTGTCAATGAGGATAATAATGCTCCTACTACGCGTGCATATGCAAAGGCTTTTGTTAGCGAGAACGCACGTCGATTCAAATCCTTCTCGACAAAGAAACACGGTTTGCGCGCCCCCAAACATCGCCTCATAATGCAAAGTGTAGCGAAGTTTATGTCGAGCGAACGTGCACCGCAATTCGCCGTGGTCTTTCCATTCATAATTATCAGGGCCAGTAATTAAAGCTGAACTGTGTTCAACGGACCGTTCATAGCACGTATTATACACCCCGGTAGACCCATAATTATGATAGGAAAGAGGTGATTTCTCTAGAAAATAAATTTATCTACAATGATTCAATATATTTCTTTTCTTGTTTAGCTTTTTTATTTTCCTGCAGACTCATTTTCGTTCATTTGCTATGATATTATTTTCTATACGTTTATTACAACAATGACAGATGAAATATTATTGCGAGTGATTAGATTCGTTCAAATTAATTAATTCTGAAAATTAATATTGATGTCATATTTCATTAGTATATAATTATATTCAAAATTGCCATCTATCAATAAGATAGCCTTTTTTCTCAATTTTCGTTATATATTCAATTTATTATTTATCCCGATATATTGTCTATCGTAAGAACTTACGAAAGGTTCTTACTTATAGATGGCAGGAGCAACCGCACAACCATTAACGAGATATCGAATCTTGGCTAATTCCATAAGCAATGTTAGATATTTGCACAGATTCTGAAACTTGTATATTAAAAATGATAAATTATAATTTCGTACAACAAATATTGTCTAACATTTTCATTTACGTTTAATCTATTTTTATATAAATCTCTTTAACTATTACGTCACATGACATTGTATTTTATTGTAGAAATTGTTTAAAAATAAATAACGAAAGAGAAAAAGTAAAGAATTTATTAGAATGAAATATTCTTTTGAAACTTTTCCGAGAAGATTACATACGAGAACGGTTATTGACCTCTCAGCAATTCTTCGATCAAGGTTTTAAGATCGTATAAGGACTGTTTCTAGAGCAGCTCGAAACTGCAGCTGGATTCACCACTCGTTTGACGACTGGACGTAAACGACGCGACGCTTCCAAGTGACAAATAAGAGGATCGTTTCAACGGAAAAGGAAAGAACTGATGACCAATCTATATGAAAAAGAAAAAAAAAAGAACAAATAAGAAAATAAACGAGATAGGTATTTCTAAAAGTGACGATGCCAAATACAATGTAAAAAGAAACTGACATTTTTGGAGCAATTCATTTTAGCTCGGCTTGCTTTGAATCATTTAACTATATCTATTCATCCATTCAATTCGTCGAAACGATTGTTATCGGTCAACTGTAATTATCAAATAGCTTACATAGCGCTGTCACATCGATTGACATACCCCGTAATTACAAATTGTCCTCACAGTACTGCTACATATCCTACCACAATGAAAATATATGAAACAAAGAACCGATTTGTGGTCGATATCTCATTATTATCACTGATCAGAATAAAATAAACGTTGTCCTGTTGTTAACTAGGGAGAATCACAAAGTTTATATTTTAATACTAAATGGTTTTAGCTTTTCAATGAGAAGTTTGAACACTATCTAAAACATCCTACACGTTATATTGGTACAAAAGACAAATTGATTTTGATCTGAATACATGTTACAAATTCTCTTGAATCTCCTACAATCCCGTGATAATTTACTCCGATTTAAACTCAAACGGAAAGCTTTATAGCGACTCAGTTTGGCATAATTTACAGTTAATTGTAAGCATGTATCTATCCAACGTTCTGCTGTTAAAATATAATTAACTCGAAATATATTCAAGATGTAAATAGGTACAACGTAACTTTCTAAATTCGATTATAAAATGAATGACGGTCAAGTCACTTTTTATAAGAAACATGGCATTTATTTGAATTTTAAGTAGCTTTTTAAAGCAAACGTAACTCTCTCTTTGAAAAGAAAGAGAGAGAGAGAGAGATGAGAGGGACTTTAATTTTACGGAATAACTTTCCTAAAACATTTCCCAAAACATTCCAGAAAACACACGATTTGGAAATTTATTTACATCTCCCATTGATCTCATGTAGACAATTTGTTGTCTAAATCTTACAATTAGTCATGAAATTTAAGATTTCAAAATAATACTACTATCATTTAACGATGTATCTCCGTTAATCATTTATTCATGTTTGTCTATCGACAAAGATTAAAGCAATTTAATTTAATGCTAATGAAAGTTTAAATTACATTGAAAAAATGAAAAATTATAAAAATTACAAAAATTAATAATCAATATAAATTTCGAATTAATGAATTAATTACGAATATAATTTTGTTAGAATAGATCAGATGGTAACAAAAAATGTATTATAAGTATGTGAGGGTTATTAATAGATGGCGATAGTCTTAAATTCGAAATTACTCTCCGACAGTAGGTAAGTAGGATAACCTCACATTTAGTCTTGCAATCGATAAACTAATTTTAATGGTGTTCATAACCTTTTGTTCAAAAAATGCGTGACATCAGCGACAGATCTGACCAAAATATGAACTATAAGCGCAGTAGACGATCAATATCCTTATAATCATTCATTTTTAAACCATAAAAAAATTCCTACCTTGCAAGTATTCCTCAAAATGCTCGGAAATTTACAAAAAGTAAAAAATAAAATTACATTAGTACAATATAAAGAAAATCAAATATACAAGAGTATATGTACAAGCTACCTATACTTATGTATATATATATATAATAATTTTAGTATTTTTATATATTTTATGTAATTATTCAACGCTCCTGCGAAGTGATGACTTCGACGGGTAAAATTTTCATGTAATGAAATATAAGATCAAAATTAATTAATATTCAAAGTATATAGGATAATATATATAATATTTAAAAGATATTAATATTAATATGTAATATTTAAAAAAATATATCACGAATTCGTAAGCAACATTATTAATGATGTATAAAGTAATATCTTATAAGAGATTCTTTAGAAAGAAAGACCCTACTATCTATCCATTGCAGCTATGAATTAAAAAAGAAGCCTGCAAAAAAAAATGTTATTCTAGGATTGTGAAGATGCAATGAATGAATCGAATGCAATCTCTTTTATAGATCGCAATTTAAATTTCAACAATTTTGGATTACTCCCTGGTATCTGTAAATATATAAAAGTAATTAAAAAACATTATAAAGTAATTAGTTGCTTTATATTCAATGGATAAAAGGATTCAAGAAGGAAAAGGAATAAGGATATGATATTAATTAGGAATTTAAAAGAAACTAATTACAATTATAATGTTTAAGGTAAGCGGTCTTTGGCTAGATTTTACTTACAATGGAATGTATAACATATAAAATATGTTAAACATTATACTGAAAGTAAAATACCATTGCCCAGGTCTAACCACGAGGAGGTAACCGCTTCTGAAGACCCGGGATGTGCATCCTGAAGATGTCCTCATCCGAATAAAATTGAAACCAACGAAAATGAAAATCCCGAGGACGTTTTTTAATAAACCCCACTCTTAGGCCCCATCCTAAGAGTTTTATTCGGAAAATCCTTACAATTACTATCGATAATGAAGAGAAAAGTTGGAATACTAAATAACAAAATAATAAACGAAGAGTGAAAAATGAATAGAATCGAAAAAATAGGGAACCTATGAACAAATAAAATACATTAAAAATACATTAAAGATACATAAACAATAATTATTACACACAATAATTATACAACCTCATTCTTAGGTCCCACCCTATAAATTACTTCCAAAAAATCTTACATTAATTATCGAGAATGAAGAGAAAAGTTGGAATACCAAATAACAAAATTAATAACGATGAGTGCATCTAAATAGAATTGAAGTAACATCGGTGATTTTACTGAAAAGTTACACCCCATAGTACAAGTTTCAATATATGCATATACGGGGATTACATAAGTTACGAATATTTTATATTTAATAATTTCCAATCCATCTAAAGTATAGTATTAATTACAGAATAATTTGCACTGATCCATGTAAAAACATGAAAGTGCATTAACAATGATTTTTCTCACGAGAGAGAGAGCTATGCAATATTAAAGTAATAAACATATTAAAATACTATCGTTTACCATAATTCTGTCGACTTCTGGACCCCCTTTCACATAATTCATCCTACCAACAAAATATTAAAAATAGGATCGTTTGGTGGCAGGGGCGGAGGAAAATTCTAGATAAGGACATGATTCTATCCTTGGGAGTAAGATAGAATCAAGACTCGCGTGGGCAGGGTCGCATCCCTGAAATAGACCTTTCTTCGCAAAGAAAGAATCTACCCGCTACCCATTGAAAAAAATACTGGAAATGAACCTGAAAAAGAGAACAGAAAGATTAGTTTAGATTTGCTAAGAACCAATTAATGCATCAAAAGCATTTTCCTATTTTAGATAAAAATCCAATACTTACAAATGCATTGGAATTAATCATATCCTAAAACAAAATAAAATGAAAATTGATTAAATATATAATATAATAATTGATTAAATCTGAATACCTAAAACAATAAAAGTGACATTAAAAAACATTATAAGATAATTAGTTTCTACGAATGAAATGAAGAATGAAAAGTGGGGAAATTGTGTGTAATAGAAAATAAAAATAATATGATATGGGGGCGGGAATTCGGGAATGGTATTGTACTCTATCATGATTTTAAAGTATTTTCTATCTTTTAAATGAAATATCATTTAAAATTAAATTTTGTTAATACTCGATTTATTTTAAGGAAAAATTATGTTTGGGTGTTTGGTGGGTAGTATGGCAAATCCAACGATGGTCACCTGTAACAAAAAGAAAACTATTTTAATTATTACCATTCCTAATAACCATTATAAATTATTGACGAGCAAAACAAAAAATAAAACAATAAAAATATCAAATGACCAACGAGCTATTTTCAAAAGATTCAACCATGCTGTCGAACTTGAAAATAACTCATTAAGTCTGTAGTTGCCCTCTTCAGCCACAATTAAGTGGGGGCCTCTTCGGCTTTTAGCCTCTTCTTTCTTCAAGCCTACTGTCGGACATTCCCTACGTGCGAGCATGAAAAGAATCTTTGACCAAAAACGTCAATCGTTCCAAAAAGTATTCGCATAATTTGGCATATTACAACGATTAATGATATAGAATTAGAATCGTCCCTGATTCTATATAATAAAAAAACCTAACCGACCCTAACACAACCCTGAAAAAAAAATGTGATTAGTAAAACATCCTGAGCTTTTACATTGAAAATAATTATTACCTTTTGGTCGAGAGATATCTCATCGCCGAAAGGAATATTATTAACCATGTAAAGTATCGATTCTATTCTAATACAAACGTTATAATATGCCAAATTATGGTCGTACAATTTAGAAACGACTTCAAGACATTTTCACCCAATTATTCTCAACTGCTTATTACACTAATATAAATGAAATACATTTCACATTACATATATATATGAAATAATTCCATTTATTTTCTTTCATCATACATCTTATGCAAATAATTCCGATGTTCGTTAAGGGGGTGACTCTATTTATTAATTATTACAAAATGCATTCGCGTTTCCCGTTAGCTATCCTAGCTCGTGGACAATCAACGAACTTAAAAGTTCATCGACTGTGCACATATTACACGAGCACATTTAATCGAATGTCCGAGCAGTTAATTATGCTAATCGATGACCTAATAACACTTCGCACTTTTACTATCGAGTAATATAATCGAATTGAAATAAAAATAATACTAAAAATGCAATGCATTTCTTTGCAATATTTTTATTTAAATTATTCTTTATATTAAATTATATGAACATTTCAAAGATTAAATCGCGATAGTGCGAAGTGCTAGTTATAATACTTAAACTAAGTATCAATTCATCAAAGGTTTTGCGGATTTGATTTCGACTCTATTCGTTCGAGATAGAATCGAAATAGAAATGAATTTCTTAAATGGTTGCAAATCCCTTTGAATCATGATACATAATACATATTACAGAATTGTCACAAAAAAGATTTACGAGTCAAGCAAGATAGAATAAAAAAAGATATAATTTTGTGACAATTCCGTATAAAACCCAGAGGTGGGGACTCGCACTGAAAAGTGCAAGTATTCCACGTGCCATTCCGGGGTCCTACCTACTTATAATTAAAGTTTCACATTCGCTCAAAAAAATACACATGCATACCCACCCACACACTCCACGGTTCTCACACATACCACCAGGGTGCAAAAGCCTAAACTAGAGAGCATGCCCCGGGGCACCTCCGACACCCTAGTTCAAACGCGTGTTTTCTAAACTTATGGGAGTACGTACCAATTGCTGTAATCGTCTGCCAAGGCTAGTGATTATTGCATAAATGACTAATGCAAAAATACAAGTATAAACTAGTATATATTGCATACTAGTTATATACGAGTATATCATAGTTTCCACAAATAAATGCGGTAACTCTACTATGCAAAACGATTGTTAAAAAAGAAAATTTCGTATCGTACGCGTGACTCTACAAGTTATTTTTATTCAATAACTTTAAAAAATAATAAGCGCGGTATTACGTATCGCGAAACGATGTACAATGCACATTCCTAACCGCACACACATGTGCAATGTACACCGTGCAATCACTAGCACAATGACAGACGCCAAATGGGGGGAGAAAAACTTAAAACTAAACCCATACTAACCGTTTCTCACCCATACGTGTAACACCTGGGCACACGCATAAATGAGAACGCAGAAAGTATAGGGGGGAGAAACGGGGATTATATATTAATTGCTGAAAATCCTAATCTAAGATTTGATTATTATATAAAAATGTTCTTCATTAATCTAAGCGGCTATGACTCTACAAGTCATTTATAATGACTTTTAAAAAGATTTTAAGAATTTAAAAAAAATAATAAAAATCTCGGACGACTCTTTCGTTAAATGGCTGTTCTAATGAAAGAACTGGGCTTTGAGCCACCATATAACAGCCAGAGTCTATCCGTCGCGAATGGGTTTGTCTTCTTGCTCATTTTTTGATTATATCGAAAAATAAAATCGCGATTAAATAAACTAAGTACGAAGCAATGCATGTAAGACATTTATTACATGCTTTATTGGACGAAATCGAGTAAATTAATACTCGATTTCACCACGCGTTTTACTAAACGCGAACGAAACACGTAATAAAAAAGAAAAGTGCATTAATTAATTGCACTGTTAATTAAATGAATTTAACCGATGAGACAAGAAGACCTATCCTTAACTAATAATATAACATACAATAAAATATACAATTTTCATGAGCAATTTCAAAAAAGGACTAATCCTTTTTTGAAGTCACTCATGTGCTCGTCAATAATTTTTTGGAATAATTACAACCAGTAACTCGTGCCGATTGGGACCTTTCATCCTCGGCATGATTGAGCACCGGAGGGACTTTAAATTTTAACTCACGACCTGCTAAATGTTATATTACATATATGTGGCATTTTAAAATAAAATGACGCATGTATGCAATATGAACAATTAGCATTAGAAGTTCTGCGTGGCTCCAAAACACTCCTACTTCGTAGCAAATGGTCCAGCTGCATCCCTCGTCCATCAGATCCATCGGAGAATTCCTCGATGCACTTTTCTCCGCACTCCCGTGACTCTAATATCGCGGTAAACGAATATAAGAAACTATAAAAAGTTTCTTATCGCGAAACCGAAATTTTTCTTATACGGCGAACAACACTGAATCTACATACGCGATACGATTTGAATTTAATTTACGCCCGGTCACTGACTCTACTTCGCGATTAAAATGTTACTTTAATTATTCGTACAAAACTGATTCTAAATCTAATTCAAAGACTGCATTGCACGCAGTCAATGCAAAGAAAAATTTCACTCCCGATAGGCGGTCACTTCACTGATGCACTTCACTGACTCTACTTCGCGAACAGTCTGTACGACTGTTTTAAAATTAAAAAACTATAATTTTATACGAACAAACTCTAATGCAATTAACTGCATTGCTCGCAGTTAATTGAATATATAAATCTCAAAAATAACGCGAACGCGAACACGAACACGAACACGAACGCGAAACGCGACCGAATTTTAATTAACGAACGATCGTGCTTCTAATCCGTGATTTTAAATTATAATTATAAACGATCAAACACTCCCGTTACATTGCTTCGCGCACGAATTGCAATGATGTTCTGAAACAGAAAATGAAAAAGAACGATTAATATCGTCGTCGTAATCAAAAACTATTGAAAATTTATCATAGAAAATGTTTCATAGAAAAATATACTTACTTTAATCTTCATTGATGAATGCACGATGGGTCTCCTACCCTTAGGGTGACGATGACCGAATGCACTGACTCTACTCCGCGATCAAAATTGTATTTTAATTATTCGAACAAACATGACTCTACTTCGCGATAAAAATTTTATTTTAATTATCGTACGAACATGACGCTACTTCGCGATAAAAATTGTATTTTAATTATTCAAACAAAAATGACTCTACTTCGCGATAAAAATTGTATTTTTTAATTATTCGCACAAACACTGACTCTAATTTTTTGCAACTGCATTGCGCGCAGTTCAAAAATCAAACACCAACACTTGCTTACCTTTCTGTAAAGAGAAAATAAAAAACTATTAGTATCATTGTTACCATTTAAAAATTACAAGTAATTATTAAAGAAATGTTTAATAGAAAAATGAATTTACCTTCTATCTTGATTGATGAATGCCCGATGGGTCTCCTACCCTTAAGATGACGATACCGTAGACGGTTCCAACGAAAATCAGAAACTTACGTGTTTCTTATCGCGACCACGACACTGATTCTAATTTTTACAACTGCATTGCACACAGTTCAAAAACTAACACAAACACTTAGCCTTCTGGAAAAAGAAAAAGAAAAAACAAAACGATTAGAATCATTGTTAACGTTTAAAAATTACAAGTAATTATTAAAGAAATGTTTAATAGAAAAATTAATTTACCTTTTATCTTCAATGATGAATGCCCGATGGGTCTCCTACCCTTAGGATGACGATGGCACACGTATAAACCGAATAAAAGAAACTTTCGGAGTTTCTTTACCCGAAAAATTTCCGATTTTTGTTTAACGATGCAAACACTCGAGTACCTCATTGCCTACGCGCTCGATTGCAATGATATTCTGAAACAGAAAATGAAAAAGAACGATTAATATCTTCGTCGTAATCGAAAACTATTGAAAATTTATCATAGAAAATGTTTCATAGAAAAATTATACTTACTTTTAATCTTCAGTGATGAATGCCCGATGGGTCTCCTACCCTTAGGATGACGATGGGTGGACGGTAACGAAAATAAAAAACTATAAAAAAGTTTTTTATCGCGAACGCGAACGCGAACGCGACCGAGACGTGCTTTACCGACCGCACTGCACGTCAAAAACGTCTGAAAGAATGCACAAGATTAGTGTTCCTATAAAATAAATCGAGTATTTTAATGTGGGATATAATATGAAGGTAGTATTAAAGGGAAAACAATGTAATGAATTGTAATATGATAATTATTAGGAAAATGAAAGAAACTAATTATCATTACAATGTTTATGGTAAGCGGTCTTTAGCTGGATTTTACTTGCAATGGAATGTATAACATATAAAATATGTTAAACATTATACTGAAAGTAAAATACCATTGCCCAGGTCTAACCACGAGGAGGTAACCGCTTCTGAAGACCCGGGATGTGCATCCTGAAGATGTCCCCATCCGAATTAAATTGAAACCAATGAAAATGAAATGAAAATGATCACCCCGTAAATGATTTTTAATGAATCCCACTCTTATGCCCCACCCTAAGAGTTTTATTCGGAAAATCTTTACAATTACTATCGATAATGAAGAGAAAAATGGAAAGCCAAATAAAAAAATGATAAAAGAGGAGTAAAACATGAATGGAATCGAAGTAACATGGAACCTGTGAATAAATAAAATACATTAAATATAAATGTTACACGCGTATAATGTGCTAAGGGGAGAAGAATAAATTGATTAAAATTACACATGTAATTATAAATTTAATTATACATTTAATTATACAAATAATTATCTTACACTATCTTTTATTATAACTAAGTCCTCATGCTGTCCTGGTGTGGTCCTCCTCCTATGTAACCTGCAACAAAAAAAGCAAAGGGATAGGGAAGAAGTTGAAAAGTAGGCTTTTTAAAGTGAAACCTTTTACGTTTTTTTTTTAAGTGGTATCCCACCGGTTGGACTAATCCACTGACTCTAATCTATATTACGAGGAACTTACTCTGCACGTACAGTTTGCCCACCAGCACTATATTTACTGCAAGCTTGAGGAACTGAATCCCTGGGCCCGTCTTACTAATAGCGGTGGTAGACATCCCTTCTAATGCAGTTTCAGTTCCTATGCTACGTGCACATCTATGCTTGCAAAATCGCGAGTTAAAAAAAGCAAAGTAAAATAAAAAAAAAATAAAAAAAAAAGGATAGGGCGTTTCACTTTAAAAAGCTGAGGGAAGGACATGATTCTATCCTTGGGAGAAAGATAGAATCAAGGCTCGCGTGGGCAGGGTCGCATCCCTGAAGTAAATTCCTTCTTAACAAATGGCGCCCTTTGCGAAGAAGAAATCCACCCGCTACCCATTGAATTGTTTCTAAAAAAATAATAAAATTTTAATAAACGTTTGATATTAAATTTTATGTAACAATAATTGAAAAACAATCTAAGTATTTGGAGAAGTTTATAATTATGTTATAATGCAAGAACGCAACCAAGCTGAAGACACAGTCATCTAAAATCATAAAAATAAATTCGTATTAAAATTATTTTTTATTCAAAATACGGTAATGGGAGAGTATGTAAAATTTAAAATAATGTATTAGTGTAATTACAAATTAATTCTAATAAATAGAAATAAAAATTATATAAAGTTCTGATTTTATTTCAATTTTTATGTAATTGTTTAAACAAATGTACATTTGTTGTAATGTTCTTGCGCAGTGATGACTTCGGTGGGAAGGGGTAAAATTTTCATCTATTAAAACATAAAATCGCAATTAATTAATATTCAAAGTACGTCAAAAGTTGGGTAATATTTAAATAAATATATATGCGTTTAAACAATCTTAATTATAATAAGAATTCATTAAAATATTAAAATAATTGTTAATTAATCAATGCAAGCGTCTATTGTTGTCTAAAAGCTCGGAGTATTTGTTCTGTGATCCCTCCTCCTTGAAATCCACCGTTGATCTGAGTCATTATCCTTTGTTAAAGTTCTTTTGGTGAAAGTTGTTTACAGGACCTTCCGAACGTTGAGCATGTGTATAAAAAGAGTAATAAACCTATTTAATAAAATTTAAGATTAAAACGTTATGATTTTAGTAATTTTATCTATTTTATATAATTTTTGTAATGCTTCTGCGCAGTAATGACTTCGAGGATAAAATTCTGCTGTAACATAAAGAGAGTGCATTAGTGCATTAAAATAATTGTTAATTAATCGATGCAAGCGTCTATTGTTGTTTAAAAGATCGGAGTATATGTTCTGTGATCCCTCCTCCTCGAAATCCACCGTTGATCTGAGTCATTATACTCTGTTAAAGTTCTTTTGGTGAAAGTTGTTTACAGGACCTTCCGAACGTTGAGCATGTGTATAAAAAGAGTAATAAACCTATTTAATAAAATTTAAGATTAAAACGTTATGATTTTAGTAATTTTATGTATTTTATATAATTTTTGTAATGCTTCTGCGCAATGATGACTTCGAGGATAAAATTCTGCTGTAACATAAAGAGAGTGCATTAGTGCATTATAATAATTGTTAATTAATCGATGCAAGCGTCTATTGTTGTCTAAAAGATCGGAATATATGATCTATGTACCGTACCCTTCGAAATCCACCGTTGAAATGAGACGTTGTCCTCTATGAAAGTACTTTTATTAAATGTTGTTTATAAGACCTTCCAAACGTTACGCATGTATATAAAGGGTGTCATACATCTAATACATAATCTTTAAGATTATAACGTTCTTATTTTAGTATTCTTTTAATTTTTATGTAATTGTTTAAACTAATGTACATTTGTTTTAACGTTCCTGTACAGTGGTGACTTTAGGTAATAAAATTTTTATCCAGAAAAATATCACATTAAAATTATTTTATATTCAAAGTATGTTAATAAGTATGTAATGTTTAAACCAGTACATATGTGTTTAAACAATCTGAAATATAAAGAGATTGCATTAGAATATTAAAATAATTGTTAAATAATCGATAGGAATGTCTATTGTTGTCTAAAAGATCGGAATATATGATCTATGTACCGTCCCCTTCGAAATCCACCGTTGAAATGAGACGTTGTCCTCTATGAAAGTACTTTTATTAAATGTTGTTTATAAGACCTTCCAAACGTTACGCATGTATATAAAGGGTGTCATACATCTAATACATAATCTTTAAGATTATAACGTTCTGGTTTAAGCATTTTTATCATTTTTATGCAATTATTTTATTGCTTCTGCGCAGTGGTGCAATCTACATTGGTACATAACCATCTACATTGATATGCATTTTTCTACGCAATTATATATATATATATATATATATATATATATATATATATATATATATCTTGTTTATATTTGATTTTCCTTATATTATACTAATGTAATCTTTTTTTTTCCTTTTTTTCTTCTTTAGGTGTCCAAGTATTTGGAGAGTCCAACAGGAATACATATACTCAGTCTAACTGTTGTATTTACTCTTTTTTTATCTTCATATTCATCGAGGTAAGCGTTATTCTTTTTTTCAATCTATCTGACATATAGAAATGCTATAGAAAGAATGAGAACGAGAATGTGAGAGGGAGAGAGAATAACGAAACAAAACATTCGACCTACAGGCAACTATGAATGTGTGTGAGTATATTTCCAGGAATTTTTCGAGGTGAAACAGAAGAATAACCGTCGAAAACAAAACGTAAACAACTGAGCACCGAACGTTAGACACTCTCAAGGATACGCAGTATGAGATCATCATTCCCCTTCCGTCTTCCAACGAGTTAAGATCTAACGAACGTATAGTATTATATATAAACTATTCAATAATTTTATTTCTAATCTCATCATTATTGAATTGATCGTTTAAAAAGTTTATTATAGCATTGTACAGTATAACAATTGATACACTTGTTAGGTTATTCTTTATTGAGTTTACTACTACAGTTATTATGTTTTTTACACTTCTTTAAAGATTTTTATTAATAATTATAAATAATATTTTATATTTTATAAGCAATTTAATACAAGTAATGAGATTTAGGCAACTGATATTGCTTGGGTTTGTATATTGAAATACAAAACAAGCACTATCAAACAAATAGTTGCATACTTTGATAAATTCCATAAATATTGTTTAACTTTTACTTTTAATAATTTCTATTCTTTATGATAGAATATTTTTTAAAGTGTGCCATGCCTTCAGAAATGATTCACAGGGAATATTGTATTATAATACAATCTTTAGTATGTTTCAGCTTTTCAGAGTTTTTCTTTTATTTTATTTTATTCATCGTCATCCTAAGGGTAGGATACCCATCCTGCAGTCATCAATGAAGACTAAAAGTAAGTATATTTTTCTATCAAATATTTCTATAATAACTTCAATGGTTTTTTATTACGACGATGACATTAATTGTTCTTTTTCTTTTTCTGTTTCAGAACATCATTGCAATCGAGCGCGTAAGCAATGAAGTACTCGTGTGTTGCATCGATAAAATAAAATATAAAAGAATCGGAAAATAGAATCAGTGTTGTACGCCGTACGTAAAAGTTTCGTTTTTTCGGGTAAAGAAACTCCGTAAGTTTCTTCTATTCGGTTTAAACGTGTGCTCATCGTCATCTTAAGGGTAGGAAACCCATCGTGCATTCATCACTGAAGAATAAACGTAAGTCAATTTTTATTTTAAATACTTTCTTAATAATTATAATAATTTTTTTTTATAACAATGATATTCATAATTTTGTTTTTATTTCTGTTTCAGATCATCAGGGGAATATTGCAGTGTTGGAAGGGTTGTGAATTGTGTTTGTGAAGTGTTGCAAGTGTTCGTGCATTGCAATCGTGCGCGAAGCAATATACGGGAGTGTTGTATCGTTCAAATATAATTAAAATCACGGATTAGAAGCACGTTCGTTCGTTAATTTCAATTCCGTTGCGTTCGCGAACTATTTTTGAAATGTATATATTAAATTAACTGCGACCAATGCAGTAATTGTATTAGAGTTTGTTCGAGTAAAGTTGTATTTTTATCTTTAAACAGTCACACAGACTGTTCGCGTATTTGATTCAGTGCATCAATGAAGATTTTTTTACTTGCATTGACTGTGTGCAAAGCAGTCTTTGAATTAGTTGTGTAGATTCATTGATCGGGCGTAAAACAAATTAAAATCAAACGCGAATTAGAATCAGTGTTGTTCGTCGTATAATTAAATTTCGGTTTCGCGATAAGAAACTCATCTATAGTTTCTTATTTTCGTTAATAACGCGTTATTAGATTCACGCGAGATGCATCACCATGGTGCCATTGAGCTGCATCCCATTGGAATGCATTGTAAGTATTCATTTTAATTCACATTTTATTCGATTTTATTTTTATACGAGTTTGGATTATATTATAAATAACTTATGGTGTTTTCGTATTTTTTTTTACAAATATGACCATCGATTGTCTTACTTTTTAAAGATGTAGATTGAATTCTTCGATGGATCTTTGATAGATCTTTTTCAATAACAAACCGGGGAACTTTCCGATCGTTAGACTGCTATACTTGCTACGAAGTAGGAGTGTTTTGGAGCCATCGTAGAACTTCTTAAGTAGTGAGTCAAAAATTTAAAGTTCCTCCGGTGCTCAATCAAGTCAAGGATGAAAGGTCCTAATCTGCACGAGCTGCACGATATGCATCAAAATTGCAACATTGGGATAGAGGAAAAGAAATTGTTTAAAGTTTATTAGAAATAAAAGTATTTTATATTATTTACAAGGCAGTAAAACACTCAATTTAATTCATTTAATCTAAATTGTATTCTTTGATTTAATTTTTGTTTCTTTTTTATGCTCATTGCATACTTCTGCAATAATATAATTGAAATATAATAATATAATTGAAATGATTAAAAATTTCTTTTCATATAAGTAGATTATAAAAATATCAATTACCAATTATAATAACAATGCTGCTATACGTATTTACATTAAATGACTTAACACATCTTTATCTATGTACATGTATTCGATGTAAAATTATTTTTGCCACCTTCATATTATCTTATCAAACAACATTTTATAAATATCATCTTATTAACCCTTTGAGTCCTGTAGACGCATATATGCATTTGATTAAAGTTATCAGTGTAGACTATGAGCGTATATATGCGTTTGTAGATTTAAATACAAAGAATGCAATGTCGGTTTGTGTATTAATAATTATTTCGAGTTCTTGTCACACCAAAATTATGATCGAAATAAACATTCTTGTGATTTCATTTGGAAGAAAAACAATTATAATTTATTGTTAACTTTTCCTAGTATATTTAATCAACGAAACTCACACTAACTATAAATTATTCCGTTCCTTTGAAGTGCTTCAGCCAAGAGTATTCAGCATTCAAAGGGTTAAACTAGACGTTCGCATATTTATGGAAATACACGTACTGAATATGTGTAAGACTTATTCAGCCTTTTAAGTTCCTTAACGTTATGAAATGCGATAACTTTTAAATATTCTAGGAAAGTATAAAAATGTTACACGTAAACAGTCTAATATGATTTTTTCAAATTAAACATCAATTGTCAAATTTAAATATTATTTACACACTTGTGAGAAATATTTTTTCTTTTTTTTTTTTTAAGTAGTAAAATTTATTAAAAATAACAATGGTATAAGGCAATGAGTGATAATAGCTACACTTATGGACGTTGTTCGATATGACTTTTTATGTTTATAGGTTTTCTTACTATTTTGCATTAGATTTATTATGTATTTTAGATATGAAATCCATTGCTTGGTTGTCTCCTTTTCTATGTTCTAAGGCCCGAATTACGTCCGTACCTTAAAAGAAAACAAGTTATAACGTTCAGCAATGTTTGAATAATTTTTAAAGCAACACATAAACAAATTTTATTATTTGAATAAACTAATTTCTAATTCATACGTTTATTGCCTGGCCGTGAAAGTTTTAAATGAATTTGTTCCATTGATTCCATTCCTTTATCTGGTCCCATTTCTGGAATTTCACGGAATGCTAGAAAGGCTTCAGCCATAAATCTAGTTCGTAAGAAATCCTTGTCTTTAACTTCAAAGGCTACTATAGCATCCTCTATAGCTCTCTGTTCTTCGGTAAGAGGACTAAAATATTTTTAAAATTCATCCAAATAATATAAAATGAAGAAACGTTTAAACTTAACGTAAATAGATCATAATCTTACATGTTAAAAGTTTCATCGAAAAGAGGGAACAAAGTTTCTTTTTGTACGTGTGTCTTTGGTGTCTTGTTATCGATAAATTTATTTTCCGGTAACAATCTTATTTTAACATAAGAGTCACATTTGCCTGTAAAAAAGAAAATGAACATTTAATTATTTGTTACTTGAGTGATATTTTAAAAATCCCAATGTAGAACGAAACATGCACGGTGAAGGTGATTGTTGGAAACAATCGACAGTTCATCAACGAGACTCTATTTAATTAAGATAATTAAATAATTTAAAATTACAAGTCAAATGTTTACAGATATTTAATAAGAATCTAGATAATGAACAAATCTGTCGATTTTCTTTATATCCGTGCCAGTTTATCCAATTATTCGAGCTAGGAAGAACATTGTGTCGTTTAAAAAGGGCTAACATTTCTACTCGGAAATAATATCCGTGCCATGCATTTTCAAAATCTAATCTCACTTAGGCAGGCAATCGACCAGTACGAGTTATGTAACAGAGATGAAATAGAATTTGACTACGTCCACTTTTATTTACATACTTTTCTTCCCTTCTTTCAGTCTTTGTTTAGATTTAGAGTGCAGTTTGCGCTCGAGAGTAGACAGCTTGCCTATAAAATCTCCTATAAAATCGAAAAACATATCATTCTATGTCTACACCTCGTTTTACCAATTACCCAATTGCATTAGAAATATAATTAATTGGAAAATATTATTCTTAGTCGAATATTTCAATTGTCTAATTCATATTGTTCATTAATATTTTCCTTTCTCGTACTGTTGATATTGCACATGCATTTTCTATTAACTAACGCTTTAATTTTCTACATTTATAATCCTTTTTTACGTATATATGTAAATCCTATATAATTTCCTATTACGCTTTTATAAATAAATATTATTTTATTCACCATTACTATCCATCGGTCGTAAATTTCTGGCATTGAGAATTTGAATGTTCAATGAATTGCTCAAGAAGGAGGCTTTTACAGTGAGGAGGCCATAAATAGTTTCTTCCATCTCTTTTTGTTCGTTCAATCGATCTTGATTATATCGATGAATAAGTTCAGCTGTTTCCAAACCGTGAAGTTTCAAAAGTTCTTCGATCTTCTCTAAAACCTGTACGTTCGACGTTTCGTCTGCACCGAGATTGAAAAATTTAATGAGCGTGTGAAGTGTCCGGTGTAAATTAGAGTAGAAAGAAGGTGGTCTTCTTTTCTGTAAATAATATTGTAGAAATAATAAATAAAATTTATACATATTTATTCACTTGAGTAAGTGAATTAAAAAAAAAAATACGTTTCTTACTTCTAAATTACTGTGAACTAGTTGATAAAGTGTTTCAGACATAATCTCCCAAATAACTAGAAGAACTCTTTCAAAATTATCCTGACTAAGATTGTCGTGTAACGTTGTTAAATTAGAATCAAGATATTGTAAAAGTCGATCCATCGCATTACTAGTTGTATCTATTAATTCAGCCCCTTCCATGAGATACCTGCAATTGCGTGATCAAATATTTTGTACATGTAAATTTTTGTGTTGCATGTATTATATCTTCTTTTATAAATATAAGGAATAATATATTACTTACCTGCTCATGGCAGGAGCCATTTTGTGAGCTACAAATTCTAATAATTCAATAATTTTATTTCTAACAGTATCTGCTGCATTAGCGATGATCAATTCAAGAGTTTGTTTACAACGATCGGCTTCTTCTTCTGTCTTATTTTCTTTTAAAGCATCGACGATAGCTTGAAGACCCAAATCATTCGCCAATGGTCCAATCGATGTTCTGATATAATCAATATTATTAATAGCAAAACACCAGGCATTAGATACTAAGAATTTTCTCTCATAGACACTACTTTCATTGAGCTGTTCTAAATCTGTTGTAGTTTCTGCTTTTGTAGCCATCTTATCAGCATATGCAATGGAACACTTACAAATATCCTGTAACGCAATATTTATACTCATCTTATTATGATAACAAATATTACAAACTATAATAAAATATACAAATAATAATAACGCACGTCTATAATTTTAGCGATAAATGTATAAGATCCTTCAACATCGGGCCATGCCAATTGTGTCCAGAAAACTTTAATTTGATAAAAGATTGTTAAGGTATCGACTGCACTGGATGTATATTGCACAGTATTATCAACAGCCTGTAACGTATCAAATTCGACAGCTCTATCGATTCGTTTCAAAGCTTTGTACACTGCAATATCCAACCAATGTGCCACACCACCTCTAAACCAATCGTGATAATTTTGGATTTTCATAGATTCTAATTGTCCTTCTGCACAGACCATTTGGCCAAATCTATATAAAACAATTATTTGTTAGAAAAATGACGATTAAAATAATTATTAATGATAATATAATATATTTGATAAGATAATGGTTAATAATAATTTCGTAATCATTATATTAATTCATTATTTTAATAACTTACACAGCATATCGTTGTAACGTGAGATAAAGTTCGAATAAAGTTGTACCAAGACTTAGTTCAGCATCATTGTTACTATCAACTTCTATACGTTTCAATCTTACACACAAATCTTCCACAACATCCATGCACATATCACTTATTTTTTCTTCGTACATAATGTACAATGTCCTCGTATAAGGGAAATTCATTTTTCTAGAAAAAGAATTGTTACATATCACACATAAAATAAACTCTATTAATTATGATATACTTTATATATATCTTACTTGATAAACAACTTGTCGTAATGATCTATAGATCGTTGTAAATCTGCTCTGATTAATTGAATTATTTTAATCTGGAATCTGAGTACATCTTCGTCCGAATCGAATTCAATAATAGTATTACTTTTTATGTGTTCATACCTATCAACATAACAATATATAATCATACATAAATATAAATCATAATAGAAGAAGCATGTATATATGTTACGTCCTGCTAACGTTTTTATTTTCTACCTTTTTACTACGCTTAACATTTTCATTGTTTAAGGCTAGATTTGTACATACATGAGGAATACTGATGTTAAAACCCAAAGCCTATTTTATGATCTTTATCAAATCTTTATCTTTCTGTTATCCTTTTCCTATAAACACTTGCGAATTTTCCAAATCTTTGATGCCTATATGAACTCCTAATATTTTTAAAAACATATACTATGTGAAATACTTTCATTTCTACTTTTAACAAACACATTCCGTTTAAATTCTTTGAATCGTCTGTCATTCAGACTTTATCCCCGAAAATCGAACGGACTCTTTGTAAAATCCTTAAACCAATCAGCCTTGTAAGCGTTAATATTTCTATTCAATCGTGTATATGAATTTGATGAATGATTATAAATTAATAAGTAAAAGTGAACAAATAAGCAATAACTCAAATGAAATACTGCTTCATTCATCGACATTTATTGAATATTATTCATCTATGTGAAATGTAATTGACAAAACTCATTATTCTAATTCGTTGTTCTTCGTGTGCTAAAAGTCAGAACAATTTTCTATTAAAATTACTCTCCCTATCCTGTTCATCTATATATCCTGCCTCATCATTCACCATCGTACTCACATTTAATTAGATCATTCCCTGGAAAAGATCTCACGGCTTGGCCAAAAACAGACCGAACATTTTATTAAACCATGGGACGTAATATATATAATTTACATAAAAGCAAAATACCCACCATTCAGCACAACCTTGTATAACTGTATTTTCTAAGCCTCGAAAAACATCCAATTTCGTACCGTCTGGTTCTGGAAACCAAGAATACATCTTCGCAGGAAATAGATCAAAATCTTCCGGAATTTTAAGAGTGGAAATGGACGATAATATCCTACAATTAATTAGATTAATATAATTATTATGTATTATGTTTAAAAATGTTTTAATATTGATGGATCAAAAAAAATGTACCCTAAAATAGCCGATAACTGTGTCATGGCATTCTTATCTCCTAGAACTAATCTTCTTATTTTCCTTATACTGTTTAAACAAGAATAAAGTATTTTCCTAGTCGCATCCCAAAATAATTTAGTTTCGTCTGTAGAAAATAATCCATTATCCATAGGTCTTAATAAATCCACTATTAATTTATTAAAAACCATAAAATTAAGTGGATGTTCTTGATGAATCCTAGCATATTCGATCCATTGCGCCAGACCAATGTTTCTATCCAAGAGACCACGTTGTGCACTATGTTGGAGAATCAAAGCTTCTGCAGGGCCAGACCATCGACCACACCAACAGTATTTTTCAACTTTTTCGGTTTCAAGTTCGTATAACAACAAAACTCTAAGTAAATGTCTGTGTTCTTGAGCAGCAACCTGTGCATTATGTTCCGTACTAAAGGCCAATTTTAATTTAACAACTCCTCGTCGTTTAGTCTTATTTTTTTTCTCCAAAGCATACCACATCGTATGTCCAGTCGTTGGAATATCCTAAATAACATTGATTTATATAGAAATAAATATTTAAATAACGAGTATAGGCGTATATTCAAAGAATGGACTATTATAATGATAATCATGAACTGAAGAAATGTGAATTATCTACAATGAGATAATATTACTACGTCGGTGAATAATGTAACCAGATGTTCACACAATGTAAATCTATTAAAGTCGTATAAAACAGTCACTTGAACAAATAGAAGATTTGACATGATCTATCATAATACAATATCACTCCTATTGATTGTTCAATAAATTTTTCACGAGTACTTATTATTAATATCTTCGTTCAATGAAGAATTGTTTTCATTTCCATTCTTTTTTGTCTATTGCTTCGTTATTGTATTATATATATATTAAAACTAATAACATCAAAAAACCCTGTGCTGATAATTATAATATTAAATTTAAAATGAATAATACCTTCAAAGGTATTCGACAACGTCCAATAAATTCGTTATCATGACTACCAGTTGTGGCTGTTACAGCGATTTCCTTAGCAAGTTTAACGAGACCACGAACACCTTTAATATCTTTAACTTTACTTATTTTCTCAGGAACAGTTTCAGCTGCATCAAAATCCCTGTTAGAAAAGAAAAAATAAACATATAAGCATAAAATATATATATATTAATCGAATATATTTCGTAAGTAAATTAAATCTTGAAAAATATTTACCAAACTTCCAGAGATAGAACATCGTTTTCTGGATCATCTAAAGGTCTACAAAACATAACATTTAATTATTTAATATTCATTTTTTTATAGTTATGAACAATTCAAAATGTAATTATTTTATTTAGTTATTAATATTATATATAATTATTTATTTAAATATTTATTATCGTGCCCATTAATGGTAACAATATTCCATGCTTGATTCATGGTGTTACTTGCAATAGGCAACGACAGGGTTCTTTACACAAATGTACAAATGTGTTGCCTACTGAAAGAGTAGAAAAAATTTCGTACTAGCAGATGGCGCATGAAAACAATATTATCAACCGAGTACAGAATATAATAAATAATTCATTGGTAAGCGGAAAAATGAATTAATCAAATTTTGACAAAACATAAAACAGTACGTTAATATATTTTATATTACTGTTATATCTATTTTTTGTTAGTCCAATAGGCAAAACATGTGTTGTCAACTTTCATATCAAAAATTTCGTATTCGATCTTATACAGTAAACTCTCATAAATTATGCTAATTGTTTGCAGCACAAATTTGTATAACGCATCAAATACTTTACAACTACTATTTTCGTATAACACGTTTCCAGGTATTGCGTAATCATTAATAAAGTGCAAAATGCAAGAATTTAAATAACAAAAGGCATGTAAAAATTTAATTTGTTTTAATTGAGCATTACTTAATTGTCTTCATTGCTATCGATTTCTTTCGTTTCGTAATTGTTCTATTTGTGACCACTATGTTATTAACAATAAGTATATTTTGCAAAAAAGAACAATCGTTTTAATATTTATATCTAATATATATATATTAGAAAAAAGGGAAAAAAGAAATCGTTGAAATAAAGGAACACTTAACACAATTACCGCGAAGTCTACTGTATTGTACTTTAAATATTATAATTTCTACATGCCTTTCTCTAAAATATTAATTATTCTAATTTCTAATATTTTATCTCCGTTGTGACCAGAGAATTATATTCAAACACCTAATAATCCCATAAAGAAAAATAATCACGAAAGAACTCACAATTCAAAATGTTCTTCCCATACTGGACTAAGCGTGAATGTTTTTACAGCAGTATTGTATCTTCTAGTAGGAGCCGATTCGAGATAAAGAGCACAAAAGGGATCACTTTTTCCGTTAGCATCTTTGGATACCAATTCCTTGGCTTCGATCACTTCTACACTAAGACGCATTTCTGGAGGCTAATTAAAAATATAAATTATATTCTTTAATATCGAATTGTAAATGAGCCAATTTATAGATAAAAAAAGAAACGATTTTAAAAATCAACAACCTCCATGTTTTGGGTTTCTTCCATAATTCTTTCATGAGTTTCATTGTCGATCTTGAATGCATTTTGTAAATGATTTAACAAAGCTTCTTGTGCGCATTCGTTACTAACATCAAATCCGACTTGATGCTGTGTCATATACACAAGGGCAGTGTAAAGTTCCTCGATCTGTGAAATATACATCATCGACCTAAATAATATTCACTATCATCTATTACGTATTTTATTTTCTTATTTCTAATAATTTATTAAAATCTTTATAAAATAATTCTAATAATGACATAATTATCTCGTAATATATATTTCCAGATAATTCAAATATTATCTAATAAACTCGTTGCACTAATGTCTATTAAAAATGTATGAGTTCAGCAATATTTTATCAAATAGAAACCACAACGATGATAATAATACATTTATATTTCATAATTTTCTTACAGAAATAGCACGCAATAGACATTGATTAGAATAGAAGGTTTGATAGATACATGAAATTCATGCGGTCAAAAATAAAATAAACCTAATTTGAAGAAAGCACGATAATTAGAATATCGATAAAAAGAAAACACTTAGAACAAAGAAAACTTCAATGTAGCGACAAAAAAATATAAATATGATTCTACTTAGAAATAATGAAGTTAACTGTAAAATTTTCACCACACATCGCTTAACCTGAAAAAGAAAATAATTTTCCTACCTACGATACTACCTATTTCTTACCCAAATAATATTTGGAAATAATTTGTTTTGATGGATTTAATACTTCAAAATATATTTCACCATTGCAAGTTATTATAAATAGAAACACCATGCATATATATGTTCTATGTATATATATACATACATTAAATATCTTTTTTTAAACGATACGATTAACTATATCTTCGATCTTACTGGTTTTATAAACAAGTATCTTGAAAGAAAAATGTAATATTTATTACAGCTATTTCATGAATGTGCAGTTGTCATAATACGATAGTCATAAAAATTTTTAAAAATGGAAATTGATATTTTAACCCTAACACAAATCATAAAATCATAATGACTCTCATATCTTAACAACAACATTTTTCATGAAATAGCAGCAATAAATATTACATTTCCTTCACTAAACCAACTTTTATGACCAACTTTTATTTGAAATATCTGTTTATAAAAACCCAAGAAGATCTGATTTACATGTGGTTTTAAATGAGACACTTGGTATATACATAAATTCCTCGACCAAATAAACTCACCGTCATTGCTCGTAGAAGAATATTAGTTCTTCTTTCAATTTCTGCTTTGGGTATTCCACGAAAATGATTTCTTTTTCTATCGTAGATGCTCGCCCCACTGGGCGAACTAGTGCTAACCATTTTGTCGTTCACGCAAATATCATTCTCACTTATGTCAATGCAAAAAAAAAAAATAAAACCTCAACAGCACGCAGTTGTGTTCGTTGACACTTCACCTTTCCATTAACATAAGATAATAATAAGATAGAAGCCTCGTCAAACTGTAGGGATCAAAGTTTTGCACTGTCACCACTAGTACTTATTTATAGATCATTTACGACTGGTGGCCTTAAGAGATTAGAATTGCCATTTGGCATTTGTTAAAAGATGAAGCTGTAGAAGACAGATAAATTTTAGGAAAGAAGAATTTAGGACAAGGCGACAATGACCCACAGAAAATCACATATTAGCCAAGAACAATGACCATGTTTTCATGTACCACTTAATTCTTCTTATTTAAAAATCGGTAAAGCACGGATACAGTGTCGAACTTGAGAATCTTTCTTTACTTGTTTATTATATTATGTTACAACGAGCTTGTTCTCGACCAGGGACAAAGAACTTCTTTATCATACGTTAACCGAGACAAAGACGTACGGATAATGAATAAAGAGTTCTCGCACACACGAAGAAAGATTGACTACAGTTGAACACTTGTGGTGACACGATCGAAAGCTTTTTCACCGATCTATCATAGCGAACGATTCACTGCACGATAAAGACTAACATAAACTAAAGTTTTGAACATAATTGCACAAAAACAATATGCGTTATTTACATTTTGCGTATTTTACATTTACATTTTGATTTCGTCAAAATTGAACTTTCACCGTGACCTTTCCTTATCAACGATAAAACAGACTGATGATTATTCAATCGCGCGTATACATAATCACGACTAGTACATAGTCTAATTAAGTCCACTCATAATAAGCAAATGATCTTGTATTTTTGTTTTGTTTTCTTCATTAAAATAATGTTTTAACAAGGAACTGATTTTTTTAATAAAATGTAATTAAAATATTATATTGCTTATTGTAGGTACACATAATCAAATTATATAATTCGTAAGAGAGAAGAGAGAGAATAGGTTGGTAAAATTGGATAAAAATATTTCCATCGAATCGAATAAATTATGCGAAATAATAGTTATGCATATACGTTGATAAATTCGCGAAAATAAAAATGTTCTTCGAACGAATAAAAAGCAGGTACACAACTAACTCGTTTTACAAAAGAAATATATAAATATATGTCCGAGTGCTCTTTTTTTAGCGCTTTCTAACGTACGTCATGGAAAGAAGAACCAATAGGAATGCAGTAAGGTATAGTACAAATAGTTGATTCTTTGCCATTGCTTTAGAAAAAAATCTCTTGACGAATTTTACTCGTAAACAATCACGAATAGAAAAGAAATGATTTGTACGA
Organism: Polistes fuscatus; assembly: GCF_010416935.1. Taxonomy (NCBI): domain Eukaryota; kingdom Metazoa; phylum Arthropoda; class Insecta; order Hymenoptera; family Vespidae; genus Polistes; species Polistes fuscatus. Next base: position 2,986,025 of record NW_025113096.1, read on the forward strand.
AAAAGGAGAATGTTCGAAGACTTACGTATACGTACGTTTATAGAGATAATACAAAAAGCAACAAGATATATCTATTAGTAGATCAACATTGAAGCTGTCTGTTGCATCCTCGTTAAATCGACCAGACTTGCCAAGTATAATTGACTCTGACAATGAAGTTTCCTATGTTTTAAGATTCTCTCCTTTTAAATTATTTATTTCATAAATCACGCTTGTACTTTATCACACAATATTAAAATTAAAAATAAAACACTCATACTGCATGGATATTCGTATTAAAAATAAAAGAAATAAATGTGTATATATACACAGGATATTTCAAAATTATGTGGACATAACTTCAGGGTAAGAAGTTTCTATAATCGTATACTCGATATGACTTTGTTTCTAAATTATATTCATTTCTGTATTATACGTTTTGTTACATGATTACGAAATGGTTACTTTTGACTTAAAAAATACCAGGTGTCGTTTAAATTTGTCGACAATGTGAGATAAAAAATTTAATCGTAAATAATTGAAGCAAGCAGTCGGTAAAGTTATATGAATAAGTGGAAGACAAAAATAGTTATAATTCAAAAACAAAGTCTCTTATCATATATTTTCTTATTTTAACATACTGAAATAACTATTAAAGTTATACCCACATATTTTGAAATATCTTGTATATACACATTTATATAAGAACTTAAGAAGATTAATCTTATTTTATAAAAATTGTATATTCGTTGTTATTGCGTCTTATATTAATCGAAGAAATGATATCAACAAAGAAATATAAAAAGAATACAAAAGTATGCCATATCCCGCTTGAACTGACCCATAGGGCAAATGCAACTACAATGCGTTCGTACGTTCATACAATTGTGTCCAATGAAAGTTGATATACCGGCAATTAGCTCGTTGACCATCAAGGCATACACGGAGATAGAACACCCGGTATGCGAAGTATACACGAGGATGTATTACTACATGCAATATGTAGATGTGCGAGACTACCGTCCTTCCTACTCAGCTGCCGCCCAATTTTCGTAAAATTATGCAATTTTCTCCTGGTCCAATTTTACGCATCGTTCTATTTCCGAATCTACGTTATGTGGGTGAAGTTCATTCAAGAATTTTAACCTTCTTTTTTCTTTTCTCCTATTTTGGATTCGAAACTTTGGAAAAATTTTATAATTAATTTCTTTTTTTTCTTTTCTTTTCTTTTCTTTTCTTTTCTTTTCTCGTGAAATTTTTTGTTTGTATTAAAATATGAATTTACCTAACGCGAATGGAATGATCTTATAAAATGAGATACAAAATACTAGACAAAAAAAATTAATTTCTTTTTAAACGGTATTTCTGAAAATTCGCTATTTTTTTAAATTATCTTACAGAGAACATTGCTTAACCTTATTTTCCGAGCAGAAGTTTACTTATATATATATATATCTTAAATAAATCCCCGCACACGCATTTCCACGAAATTCACTCGCGAACTAATGGCAAGAGTCGAGAAGTAGAAACTCGTCGATTAAAATGATAAAATTCTCCTTATCATAAAAATTAATTACTTTAGAACTATTAGTAATTGTAAAGCCATCGAATACTAAATCTCCAATAATACTGGTCTTACTGAGTATATATAAATATCATAAATAATAATTACACTTTTCTTAACAAAGAACCTACAGTATAATCTTATCTATCACACAAAACTTTTCTTCAAATCTATGATCTATAATTTATCGATCGATTTCTAATGAACTCATTAATTATATATTAAATGAAATATTATAAAATTGTTCACATAAATTTATATATAAAAATCAATTGAACGCAATGAAAAAAAAAAGAAAAAACGAAAAAGAAAAACATTTCCCATATCAAATAGATTAAAATATTCTTCTTAATACTTTAACAAAACTATATCGATGATCCGTCGATCAATTTATCAATTCCGAATAAACTCGCGAATTATATTAAAACTCATGAACTTCGTATAATCCAACTCATACGCACTTTATTGTTAACGACGAAACGTTAATCAACAAACACAATGAGGAAAAAAAACAAGAAGAAAGCGAAATAATCAGGATAACATTCGCGAAATGAAGAGAAGACAGGGACTTGACGGAGGCGAGCTCAACACTGCCAGGAATAGATAGATCGTTGGGATCACAGTCGTTGTTGGTCGTCGTCGTCGTAGTCGTCGTTGGTCGTCGTAGTTGTCGTCGTCGTAGTCATAGTTGCCATTAACGAACACCAAGAACTACGTTTCGAATGAAACTTAACTGCTCCGATTGAGCTTGCAGGATAATACTACCCTAACTCTTGTTATTTCTTTTCTCCTTCTTCGCTCTTTACAATTTGTTCTCTCTCTCTCTCTCTTTCTTTCTTTTTCTATCTCTTTCTCTCTTTTTCTCTCTTTTTCTATCTTTTTCTCTTTCTATCTCCCACACTTTTCCTCAATTTACTTAGAATGTGAATCTTATGTAGATGCACGTGAGTTCGGTGGTTATCGGTCATAGAATTGCAAGAATCGAGATGGAAAGGCTGCCATTATCCAAACTAGAATACTTTACAATTACATTGTTACAAACGTGATAAGTATTACCTTTCTCTATCAAAGAAAATACTCCAATTTTTTGATTTCCTATTTCTTCCGCTATTTATTCCAGCTTGAAGTAGAAAGTTATAATTATACTATTGAACGTATTTTAAATAGATTTTGACGATTTATATATTAATGATTAATCATTGATGAATAAATCATTGATTTGAACTCAATTGATTGAAAATTAAAGGGAAAGAAAGTATCGTGTGAAACTACGACGACGTTGATTTCTTTAATGGTGTATTTAAACTCGACATTGAGACTTCTTTTCGAATTAATATTCTGGACGTTCTACTTTGATTGCTCCTTTATCTCTCGATTGTAATAAAAGTGGTCGGATTTAAAAGTAGAACGGAAAGTCCTTTTGTCAAGTAACGTTTACTATATTCATTGTTAACCATCTATAACACATATTTTTCGTTTCGTGTCTAGATACAATTACATATTATGAAAATTGTATTAATATAAGTATAATTACGTGATTAAGTCAATAATTATTCGCAATGTTATATCTTTTGTATGTTAGTTATATTGTCAATTTCTCGCGTGTTAATATTTGTGGATTTTCTTCTATTATCGCTGTAAAGATTTAATCACGATAAATTAGTTACATTTTATTTGCCGTGATATTTATATAGAATAAAAAATAATAAGTGAAAACTTGGAAATGCAACACCATCACCAAACAAAATATCATAACATTGCAGATAATTAATAATATACCTTAATAATTATAATATATATAAACATAACTTAAAAAATTTTTTTAACAATTATTAGCAATTGATTTTTATAACCAAAAATTAAAATACAAATTTTGGATAACATTGTATAGAAGACTATAAAAGTTTAAAATTTTTCATTTTTCGTATTATCGATTATTGATGTTTGTCTATTCAGGGAAAATTTAAAAAATTCCAACTATTTTAAACAAAAATATCGTCACAAAATATTACTGATCAATTTTTCAAACTTACGTTTAATTTCTCGTTTTTGACCGAAACAGGGACACCTAGCTTTCCATGTTACGTTGCACACCATTGTGACTCATTACTCAAGCAACCAACCCTTTAACACTCGCGTAACCAAAACAAACTATTACGACGACAGTTCGAACGACAATGAGAAAGTAGTTTCTCCGTCAACCCCTCGACGAGCTACCATGTAACCTTTGAAAAATCAATATCAGGACGATCGTCAGGACTCATGTGAGGGTAACTGCAGTATAAACAATAGACGAGTTATCGATCCGACGGCTAGAAATGAATTTATCATTCGATTACACTATTATACAAATATTGATCAATCGTTTCTTTTAAATGGGTTGTCGTAAAATGAAACAAAAATATCTTCTACTCGAAATTTCTTTTAACGATTGAATAATATAAATTATTATATCTATATTATTCTGCATATACAAAATATCAAGACATAGTTTTACAACGAGATATCGATCTAATCGAATAATTACAAACGAATGAACGCAAACATTAGTACATAGTACATGTAATTATGCAATATTTGTTTAGATTTTCCTTGATCAAAAATCTGATTCAAATTACTGTGAAATAATGGTACACTTAAGTCTGATAACTTTTTTCCTTAACTTGTAACAAACAAATCCTTATATTCTATGCTACCTAAACTTTGCTTCCGTATGGAATCACTTGAGAATTTTCCCCATATGTATCTACGTCAGTATGCTGACGTGAGAAAAGGATAAAACTATCATCGACGTTAATCTGATACAACTAAAACGATTTCATTAATATCTTCAATAACACTTGGCTCCGTTAGTTTCATTCGAGATTAGATCTTCGTTCTCACGATGGGAATGAAACAAATCTAAAAAAAGAAACTCTCCAACGAACAGCTTGCTATCTCGTGACCGAAATATGTCGAATAGCTTCTACGGCTTTTAAATTTACGAGCATTTAGAGTATTTCACATATAAAAGCTACAAAAATTTGTATAGTTTTAACTTCGAATAGGTAGTCTGATTTATTTTTCATAAAAGATCATTTAAATTCCTTCGAGTAAATTTAACTTCAGTTCAAAATAATATTGTTTTAAATTTTTTAATAAAGTCGAGTTAATATAACGAATACGATAAATGTATTAATATTTAATAATTATATAAATTTATATAACGTAAAAATAATTATATAAATTATTATCCAATAAGTAATATCGATATTTTGAATATATAAAAAATATTTACTTATTTACATGTAAAATATTAAAAGTTTTCATTCAAAAATGCTTTATCTCGTAATATTTTTAGATATAAAATATTCATTATTTAAATATAAAAAATGCACTATTTAATTTTTTAAACATAAACTATTAAACTTATTGACAAACCCCATGTATATATTTCAAGTTAATTTGATTTCTGATTTTCATTCTATACACCTAATTATTATTATTTTAACTGTATAATTAAACGTAGTAAAATATAACGAATTTTGTTAATTGTATGAAAAATATTATGTAAAATTGACTTACGTTCAGACCAACGGAATCTATCAAAAAATTGTGTGCATGTTCTTTCTCGTCTCGATCACTGTCAGTTTCCAATAAAGCTTCAGTTGGTTCCTCGATGCTTTCCACCTCGGTGAAACTGTCCTCGTCTTCACCTCCTGTTTCTTCTTTCTTTTTTGGAAGTGGTCCTTCAATTTGTTCTTGAGCACGTACTTTTTCGACCAGCAACGTGCCAAGATTTTCGAAGAAGCCGCCATCGATTTCCTGTATCCTGCAGCAATAAAAATTCAAAATATTTCTTACGTTTCATTACGCGATTCTGCGAATGATCTGATCATGTTGACAGTTCGAAAAAAATTCGAAAAATTCTTACTTTGTCGGAGTTCAAAGAAAACGTGACAAAATGACGAAAAAGATAAAAGAAGATCGTACGCATTTTCCTAGAACTAAACAATTCAATGCCAAGTTAATTAACAATAATCAACAAATATCAACTTTTATTCTATGATTCGTTTGGATTATAGTGATCCTCCCTAATTTTGAGGCACTGAATTAAGTGGAAAAATCAATTTTTCTCTATAAAGTCTTACAGTTATTATTAACAATACTTATTGTTAGATAGACAGTAACTAATCTATTATAAATAGAATATAATATATATATTAGGTTGGAGAAAAAAGAATCCATTATTGTTGTCTTGAAATAAACAAAAAAATAATGGATTTCTTTTTCTCCAATCTAATATATATAATAAATAACAAGCAACTAAAAATTCTACTGGCGAACATTAGTATAATTAAATACAAACAAAAAATGCAGATTCAAAACTCAATACTGTTTTTAATAAAATGTAGTAATAAAAAATATATAAATCTAAATTACTCAAAAAACTAACGTGCTAATACATTTTAAAATACAGTTTCGGATTATACGTACAAAACTACGTACTCATTGATACATAACACATCAAATGTAAAATACCTGTTAACTAGTGTAATCAAACATTGTCTCAAATAAACACTATCCCCTACCAAATTAATCCAGTTTTAATAATACATAAGTTTATATAATACATCGCACATTCATTGAATAAGTAATACTGTAAACAAAAAACATAAAGTTAGCAATCAATGCTCGTTTTTTATTTCCAACTCGAACGCGATGGCCTTTACGTCGATAAGTACGATTTAATCGAGTTGCAGAAGAAAAAATCAAGCAAAATTGCTATTTCGACGGAAACAAGTGCGTTGTTTATAATGCACGTACCTACGTTGCACTTATGCGATGTGTCTGTTCGTCTATAAAAGCAATACAAACAGAAAATGAAATATTTAAATATCATCGATAAATAAACATAAATTACGCATTTACTAAATAAGCCATTCAACATTAATTAATGAATTCGTAACACCATACGAAAATCACCTTTTAGAAATAAAGTTGAATGCTGCGAATTTCCAATAGATGCTAGCCGTAGTAACTGGTTTATTTTCTGGCTTTTGCGACATACGAACAGCAGCTATCGCGTAATAAGGATGTTTCTCGTCCAGTTTATGGAAATGTGCCATTTTGTATAGTCCTTTCTTCCTTTAGGAAAAAAACAATCGTATTTTCTATTCGAATTGTCGACGACGAATAAATTTCATCTATCAACGTTATATGTTCTTCTAAATGTAATACGTTTCACGAACACGATTGAACAATATTATTATTTCTCGAATTATTGATACAATTATTATAAAAGTTTCATTTTTCAGAAATGTATCGATAAAAACAAGAATTCACACCTTTGATAACACCATTATAGACACACACTCACTTTCGATAATGAACACGAACTATCAGTCGCGCTGGCTTTGCAATCTCCTTTTAACTGAAGGTGTTAATTATCGTTAAGATAATTTCTTGAAATTGGTACGAACTTTCAATGAATACTCTGGTATTTCCTTTTTCAGTAGATACTTGAAGCTTTACCGACAGACATATACTTTTCGCGAGAAAACGATCCACTGAAATTATTTCGTTTCTTCGCTTTTAACTTGTAATGATCATTCACGGGGAGATGTTAATCATGTAAGAGCACGAATAACGTGGGGAATTCTGCCATAGATGTATGTATGTATGTATATATGTATATATGTGTAGCTCGTGAGAAAGCGTGTAGGCTGGATCGCGTCTCCTAAGAAACTGTTTAAAGATACGATTCATTCAGGTAGAAGGAAAATAATAGGTAGGAGGTTGTGTATACCTATATATATATACAGGTACATATAGGTATGTCATAAATATATGTAAATATGTCATACTGATACTTTTTATATCTCGCACTACTAAAAAGTTCTCTTTCATTTCTGAGGTCAAATTTAAAAAAATAAGTTTTTTAGAGTCACGCAACTCATTGAGTTTTACTCTTATAAATGGGTTTTCCATATCAAACGTTTCACGTATACATTTTCGTTGATATAATCAGATAAAATTTGAATAATTTAAAAAAGACATTTAATACCGATAAGATAAGTAGAAATTGATTTACAATGTATACCTAATGTGTAATCTTACGCAAATAGTTTACGAGATCATCTTTGTGTGATTCATTTAGCAAACTTCAATAAAACGATATACATGCATATATGCATCTTTCCTTTCCTTTATATTTTTTAACAAAAAAATATACAAAAAAGTATTTCCTTGATTTTCTAAACGTTCTTCTAGATCCATCGAGAATTAACTTTCGACGCGCCTTTCTTTATACACTTGTTAGCCTAGAGACTTGAAACTATAAATACTCTCGAACTTTACTTTGAGAAAATAAAACTAAATCGAAAAATCAATCCTCTTACGTCGATGCTAATCCTGTTCATACTTATTTTTCTATTTTGTTTTTTTACAATTTAGAAAAATGACGAATGATTCATAGCACGAGAAAGGGATACTTTTAACAACAAAATATTGTATTCGTATAAGTTCTTTTTTTTTTACAAATACTTTGACATATTTACGACTGATATAAACGTATATACACACATCACGTATGCAATGAAGTATTCATTTTCATAATTACAAGTATTTTTCTGTCCATTCACCTAAAGTCAATGACATCGATGATGAAATCAGGAATTTCCTGTAGAAACATAATATGACGTAGGCCGTACTTTTAAAGATCAAATACGAACAATGAATAAAATAGACAGTTTATCTCGAAAATTATAAAACTTAGAAACACTTGTTTTATTTCTTTATCTCTCTCTCTCTCTCTCTCTATCTCTCTTGAAGATTCTACTATTGGATCATTAACGCAAGTATAAAACAGAATAATAATTCCCATCGTTTAAAATCGATTCCACGAGACGGTTTATGAGTATAGCAATAAAGGAATACAACTTATCGGATTTTTGAATTATTCATTAATTTTCAGATTAACGCCAACAGCAATAAAACAATTTCAATTCGGACTTTCCTACATTTGGGTAATCTTGTTACACCCACCAACGATGATTTATTATTACGATTGTAGATTGAATTATATTGAAGTAGTCTGAATATAAGTCAAAGGAAGGGGAAAATTCTTCGTACATATAGATAATATATATATTATAAGATCTTAACAACTCATAAGAAAATTATTCGTAAGACAAGCACGTATCCTGGTAGTTCGTCACCGTTTAAGGAAAGACAGAATGCAAAACATTTACTGTTTAGACAATACTGTTTATGCAACACATTTTCAAGGTATAAGATGTCGAGTGAAACTAAGAACAAAAAGAGATCAGATATTATTTTTTTTATTGAATTAAAACGTATTTGAAGAAATTATCATTCTATTCCAGACGTAAGTAATTTTAATATTATTCGCAAACGATGTTTCAACGTTTAATCATTAAATTCTACAAAAAGAGAGCTCGTTAGGTAATAAGTAAGTCTGCTAGAGATGAATCATGAAATGTTAGGAACGACCTTGAACATTCTCTTGGATCAGAGAGAAAAAGAGACAGAGATAGAAAGAGAAAAACAAAGAAAAAGAGAGAGAGAGAAGGGGAAATAGGAAGGGGGAGGGGGAAGAAGATGTATTTAGGAGACTACTCTACTATGTACTCTACTATGTAGATGTGTTTCGAAAATGCGACGGTAAAGTATCCTCCTTGCTTACTCTCAACTTTATAAATAGATCCTGACAGCAGCAATGTAACAGACATGGTTGCATCGTAAACACTTTCAAAAATGTACACGATTAATAATTAGTTTAAATTTTATCTGTTATTACATTTTGTTAATATTTCATGTATTACTTTTGTTCGAATGTTAAAAAAAAAAGAAATATTTTTCAAAATTACTATCGATCGTTTTAAACTTAATCTTTATATAATATAATATATATAATAGCTTATAGATTTTCTTATCGATTCGGTCACTGATCTATATGCATATTTGATGTACCTGTTCTTTTTAGATTCTATTAGAAAAATTAACTCTTTTCTTTTGTTCTTTTTTTGTTATAATCGAAATCTACATTTAAACTTTACCACAAATTTATGTTGATTAATCAACTCGTTACCTTAATTCATGATCCGTGCGTTCCTTTTGTTCCTTCTCTTTCGTCTCTTTCTCTTCCACAATTTTATGATAGAAATTTTTCCACATGGCATCTTCGTCCATCTTGGGTAAATTGATCGATTAGATCTCAGTCACGAATAATAATCAATTTGTCAAAATGAATGTTTTATTAAAAACGATGGAAATTCATTGACATTAATTATTCCGTTAGATAGCTTTTACTTTTGTTTCTTTTATTTTTACGTATGCACATACCATACACACGTCAATTGCGTTTTTCTTTTTTTTTTTTTTTTTTATTACTTTCTTATAACGTATTACCGTTATGCTTCATAGTTAAACGAAAACGCGTGACACACCTTGGATTTTTCTTAAGACTAACACAGGTAAGATTTGTCTTCAATAGCGGTAACACTGGAAGGAACTGTGCGTACAAGTTTATCGATTTTATATAAGAAAATGTGCAGTACAAGGTGCCGGCTGACAGTCGCGCCGATAGAACTAACACGTCAAAGGTATAATGTCGTTAGACTTTGCAGATGATCAAGAGAATTCACGCAGAGTACTAATTTCTTATACAGCCGTTAGATGGCGGTTATAGTCACCGATTGTGAAAGAACTTTCCCAATGAAAACTATCTATACATGAGTAGATCCTATTTAAAGCAAATGATGGCATATATATTATTTGTTACTATTAAAATCCTATATATTATTATTATTATTATTAATAATATCTATATAAATCTATAGAAAAGGCTTATATAATTAAAAAGAAAAAGAATATAAATAAATAATCGTTCTGATAAGAAAAACTTCGAAATTTCAATGATTAGGAAGTAGTAAAATTTAAAGAGTGACATTCATTTGTAATATTTCAAACGTGTTTATCGAAAATCTTTCAAATCCGCCGAGTAGAAAAGCTATAAAAGATGAAAGAATATTTTTTAAGAGATCAGTTTTGCAGACATGTGTTCCAAGGGAATTCTTTTATTTTTATGTCTCGGTAAGATCATTTAAATGTAATTCAAGTTTTTCTATTTAACAATAATATATAATTAAACACCATCGATGTATATTTTACTTGTAGGGAGTTTAACGTTGACAATTTTTTCGAGAAAAAATGATCGTGATTTGAAATCATGGACGAAAAATTCATTAGATACGTTCATAAGCTCGAAACACATGGATCCGGCTGAACGAGCTATTGAAAATTTTTTAACAAAGTTAGTTGGACCAATGTCAACGCCGATAACTTTACGAAGAACTTCTAATGATAGAAATGGCCTTGAACGAACGATTAGCGAAATCAGTCACTTGGTACGAAGAAATTTAATGAATTTTGCTAAATCCTTTAGATCTACGTCAACCGTTAATCGATACGAAAGAAATTTGGATATTAATAATATAAAATCAAACGATTGGCTCTCCGAAGTTTTACTTCGAGGTTCATTATTACTGCAAGATTTAGGAGGGATCACAAAAGAAGTGTTATCTTTCATTGATCCTTATCTACGTAGATACAATCTTATTTTACCAAAAAACGAAGTGAGTTCACTTTAATAAGCAGCAATTTTTTCTGATGTAAAATGATTGGTTATCTAGTTTATGATTCTTTTAAATATGTGAACAGGTGTCGTATGCAAGAGAAAATCCTCAATTTTTAGGAACTATCGATGGCATATCGGAATTCGGTGATCGATTATGCGAATGTTCGAAATCGAAAATATGGAAAAGTCGAACGATCTCTATTCTCAGTGAAGCTCTTGCGAATTTGGCAAAGAATTCACCTAAACATACTCTGAAAATTCTTGGATCACGTTTAGACGTTGCATTAAAGAACGGTTTATTGAATGATCCAAATTCACCACTTGGTCAACTGCACATTTTCTTTTGTAATATTAATTCCGATAATTCTTCTCACTTAAGTCATCATTGTATCGCGGAATTCGAGCATCTTCGCGAGTGTCTGTTTATTCGGAAACGTAATCCTACAATGATTTCGAAACACGAGATCGATAATTATAAGAATTTCTTGAAAAATCGTTGGTTAAGTGGAATTCAAAGTCTCAGTAATTGCATCGCCGAGTACGATGACGATGGAAATGCAAATGTCAAGTGTAAAATAAATAAAAGAATATCTATAAATCCTAATCGTCGTATAAAATATATTTACGAGAGTATACTAGGACAAAGATTAACAAAAAGATCACCATTGTATCGAGTTGCAAATGATCTAGGCAATGTTCTTTCTAAAATACCTTGGGGTAGACAACTCATCGATGAAACATATTATTATCTTTCGATTTATCAAGATGGAGTCAAGAAAGTTAACAGATTGTCAAAATTTCCTTCCAATAATAAAATAGCAGCTGCAAAGTATGTATATACGTGTAACGAAAATCGATTAATTTCACAAAACAAATAGTATCGAAAATAGATCAAATTATTTCCTATTACTATCATAAGAATATTTGTCATTTAGTCGTTTCAAGCCTAATTAAATTTAAACAAATTTTAAAAGTGTAGTTAATCGTTTTAATTTGCGAACAGTAATCACTTACACATATTAACCGTTTGATTATTCATTCAATTAACTAAATTAAATGAATTTTAAAGTTAATATCACGTCTGTTTCTAGATACGAGAAAGTGTCTAAATCTTTGGGATTATATAAAAGAGGTTTACTTTTAAAAACGTTGGATGCAATCGATAAGATTCATCGTGCAACGATTGAATTTGAAAAGATCATTGTTAGTGGAATCAAAATAGCTATGAACGAAAATTGGCACGGTCATCTTAGAATTTTGAGTTGCATTTCCGATTGGATGTCCAAGCTTTTTTTATTCTGCGATTACGAAGAGGAAAAGAAAAATGAGACGATTTTGACTACTACGTCACAGCCTCCCTTTTCTATTGAATCGGAAGATATTTCTTACGAATTATCTGATTTTAATTCTAACGAAGAAGATACCAGTGAAGAGGAAGAAACAACTGTTTTGACTACGACGAAAGAAGGTAATAATTGAAAAGAAAAAAAAAAGAAAAAAGAAGGAGAATAACTTTTTTAAACTATAATACAATAAATCTATAAAATAATAATCGATCGTGGCAAATAATCTGATTCATCAATTGTTACAGAGTTAAAGGAAGCTGCGGATAAATCTTTCGAAAAGTTAATTCATTCGATTAATCGTTTAAACGTCCGCACGGCGTACGAGAAAAGTATCCTGGTTAATCTCGCGAATAATTTATTGCTAACAACTATGTTCATGGAAACTATCGGTTTCGTTTCTGCCTTGTTTTCTCTCGGGAATACTAATAAAGAGAATACGAATTCATCCGAAATAAGAGACGAATGGTTAAAAAAACGTAAACGTAGATCCCTTATCTTCGAAGACGATTCGCGATATAATAGATCCGATGTAACACAAAATGAAGAAATGTCTTATCAGATGGAAATAATTCGAGAAATGATTCTTACGTTCAAAAATGAAGAATAAATATGAGAGCTTGTATATGAAACATGATTATTATCAAGATTAAATTATAAATAACGTATAAATAAAATATAAAATTATTCTATATGAACATATATATGTAAAATATGTCTAAATAAAATCTTATGATAGAAACAAAGAAATATTAACTTTATCTAACAATTCATATAACATTTATCTATGAAATTAGAGTTATATAAGGTTCGGGATAATCTTTACACTGTAAAACAATTTTTTATCTAGTTTATCTAACGAAAGATATTCTAATTGCAAGCTATTAATTTCATCCTGTTGCATAAAATTTGAAGATTAAACAATCTATACAGCTCGCATTTAAATCAATAATAAATTATAATATCTTCTAATAAATTCATAATTTACGATAGAGTCTATAAATTTTAAGTTTAATGATAAAAAATAAAAAAGAAAAATAAATTAATGAAATATAATTCCAATGACATTTATGAAGGATGACGCATCCAATATTACAAATAATAAGCGAGTGCTCTACCTCTCAACTGGTATTTTAGAAAAATGTTTTGGACCGTCGTTTTTATTTGCTTAATATGTGAGTACACAAAATACATATGTCTGTTACATATAACTTATAATATGTTAACAAATATTCCAATAACAAAAATCTTGTTTCTATTCTTAGATTCTCGTGTTGTACATAATGAACGAGAAATGCATAATGTTAAACACAGAATTATTGGAGGACATTATATTAGCATCAAATCGCGTCCATTTATGGTTTGTCATTATTATATTTATCTAAATTGATAAAGAAAATATTCGTATTTTTCCAAAATTGATATAAATTAATTTTCAGGTATCTCTGCACGACGAATTAAACAATTTTCAATGCGGAGCAAGTATACTATCGAAAAAATGGGTCATTACTGCGCTTCATTGTTTGTAATATTAACGTTATATCTTATCTTATATTTTATAGAATGCATTATACACAGATATTTAATTAAATGTGTATTATCAGCAATTCTTTAGATCAAAATAATTACCACGTACGTGCGGGCTCAAATTATACCGATCACGGTGGAACGTTGCATAATGTGAAAAATATTCATACTTACGATGAGACAACCTATCCATACTGGTCTACGAAAATCTATTATCACGATATCGCCCTTTTCAAAGTGTCACCGCCCTTTCGATTCTCTTCGACAACTCGACCGATTAATTTACCGAACGACGATAAAAAACCACGTAGACTTTATGCTTCTGGCTGGGGATATACATCATTGAACGTAAATGAAAAAAAAAAAAAATAGAAAAAAAAAGAACATAAACAAAAATAAAAGAAAAAAAAAGAAAAAAAATTTTGAAATTAATGAAATACTTTTAATTATCGAAAAAAATTTTTTGTTTTTTCTTTTTTTTTTTTCAGAGCAACTCTCATCCTACTCTGATGACTGTTAACATTCCTTACGTTCCATTTAAAGCTTGTGTCAACTCAGTACCATTGTATAAATTACTCGTTAGAAGGGATCGTCATCTCTGTTACGGTAGACGCGGCAAGGATTCATGTTACGGAGATTCCGGCGGTCCATTGGCTGATGCTCATACGATTTATGGCATCGTATCTTTCGGCTATAATTGTGGCAAGGTTTCCGGAATTTACGCAAAAATATCATACTATCGTGAATGGATAAAAACCATTACGAAATTATAAATCATAGTGTGTGTGTCTACGCATATGAATATACTTATCTTTGATTATTTCCCCATCTATGACTTCATTTCTGTGGTTTAATTTCCCGCGAATTTTTTAGATAATCAAATTTATACAGAAATATTTACATTTTCTTCTTTAAGATACGAATACGTATAAGATAAGAAAGTTTGATGAAAGAATCAGTTGATGTTACTCTCGTGATTTACATACAATTTATATATAATTATCTTATTGAAATTTCATTTTATTATTTCATCGCCTAATTAACCATTTTGTTAAATATATATATTACGTTGATTTTTTAAAATTGTATAATTACATTAATATAATTTATGTTATAAATATAACTATTATATCTTTTTTTTTTGTAGATGTGAACAAAAATGAAATTATAATGGTTCATAATTTCAATGAAATTAATATAAAACTTATTTATATAAGATAGATAAGATGGTCAATTATTTTACAAATACCAACAATCTTAAAAATAATAAAAAATAATTAAATGAATCATAGAAACTTCGTATCGCGTGCAGGTGTTTTCAGGAAAACGGATAGAAGGACAAGTCAAATCACGGAGCGTGGACCCTACTGTGTTCAGGTTCGATAGACACAGGAAGTCCATTACACGTGTGCCGTTCAATAGCATGTAATGACACACACGTGTAAACGTGGTCTCTCTCTCTCTCTCTCTCTCTCTCTCTATCTTAACGAAAAATATAATACGTTTATCTTATGAAATAGCCCTAAACAATTTCCTTTTAGTTCATATTATTATATAAAAAGACGTAAAAATTGCAAATAAAATAGTTTAATAGGTAAAAATGAAGTCAGTTGAAAGAAAACCAAGAACGAAAGAATAAATAATACTATTTTTAAATTGTTGAAAGTTGAACGGCTTCTTTTTCACCTTTAGTTAGTCCTAGAACTTGAACTTATATCGGAGACTATCGTTTACCAGGCTGACTCATTCGCACCTGAATATTTCTATACGAATAAGACTGGCTGCTTTTCCGCATGCTAACATTTCCGAAGTTTTCTAAACTCTCCCCTTTTTTACTGTAGATAATTCAGTAAATGTCTTTGCATATATATATAAAATAGCACGATAAGAGTATTATCGCTTACAAGAAGAGATAGTCGCATACTCAGGAAACCGATTTTTTTTTTTGTAAACTCAACATAATTGTAACAGTCCATTAGGATCATACACTGTGCAAATCGTAAACTCAATACTCAACTGTTTCCCAAAAAAAATGAAGGGAAAAGTTTAACACGCGTTCGTAATTGCGAGATCGCTGGATCGAATCTCGCTCGGATAACTTATTTTTTTGTTTGTTTCATACTGTTTAATTTTACATTTTATTTCTATATATCTTTTCTTCTTATTATTATTAAGAATTTTTTGTTCAAATCGATGTCCTGAATTTTTGATCGTCCCCGTTTTAGTTATCATTCGTTATCGTGTCAAAAATAATAAAGTTCAGTCTTACGTGTAAAGTATAATTCATTTTATAATAATCGATTCTGTGTGTGATATACGTAAAGTGAATATTGATGCATGACTCACCCAATAATTGGATAAACCTTATTCCTTAGACTCTTCAATATCTCGCTTTTGATTTTTAAATACCATAAAGAAACTCTGTTTACTCGAGTACTCTCCGCAATATTATCCTTGATCATTAACTCGCATTGTGACGCTGATAGTACTTCTTCCATAGTCACATAAATTAACGAAGCCGATGAGTTCGAACTAGATGAAGAGGTGGTTGAACGACTTGTTCTTCTTCTTTGTTTTCCTTTCTTACGTAAACAAACATTGTCTGTTGTATCTACTTCAGGCTCGTTGTCGGTCATGATCGACAAATTTTTATTCATTAAAATATTCTCTCAGAAATATATTGACACGTTTATCAGAAACACGATAATTCACTAATTTAATGTTTCATTTAACAAATTTTCGTTTAAACGATCGACGATAAATTTCATTCATTTTTTTACAAATTATTAATTTTTATCTAATTGTAATTATCATAATACTAAATACAGGTTCAAATGTTTGATCAATTGATCTTAACAGAGATGTTTTTTATTTTTTTAATATATTTTATATCTGCGACTTATATTTTTGATTCGATATTATTTGTTTATAGTTTGTACAGATTTAAAATTGTATATATATATATATATATATATTGTCTGAACGAAGTGTCCGATGTATAGAATGGAAAGTATACGACTGAACAGGCTAACAGGCTAACAAACTGATTGTATATGTATGCACCGAGAGAAGGGACTGTGTTTATAACAGGGCTGTACAATGAATTGGTCAAACGTGGCGCATTGGATGATTACAAATTGTATATTACATCCTTGCATCTATTTATTTTTTTGAAACAGGCACGATAACTAATTGTAAAGCCATTTTTATATTTTCTGGCGTACATTGATTAATTTAGTTACGTAATTGACTTGTATGACGCATTTGAGCTTGTATGTTCAAAAAAAAATAGCACATGGTTTGCAAAAGATTGGCCATCCCTGGTTTAAGGTTTATTTATCTTTTTACCAACTTCATTGTTTAGTCTATACTTCTTAAATGAATTTATACAAAATATCGTCTCATTTCATATTACGTTTAAATAAAAAATCGTAAACATTTTTTTTTATAATAAATTGATATCAATTGAAAATTAAGATTCTAATTCTTATTTACTTAAAAATGCTTTATCTTTAACTTTTTCCTTCTGTTAATTATTTATTATGAAATCATGCAAGAATATGAATGGCCACACGACCATACAAAATAAAAAAAAATAAAAACACGTGGAACCCACACGCAACTGAATTGAAGTGATGATATCGCTCATTACTGAGATAACTTCCTTGCCCTTTGCATTATCAGTTAAACATTTTGGCGCCTGTTTGAGTGATTTATTAGCACGTTGTCACACGCGAAATGCGCTCACATATTCCGTATTCTTTCTTTTTCGACTCTATAATATATCCAATAACACAGTCTATTTAAAACATAAAAAAATTAAAAACACTTTCCGCTTCACAAAAATGTTTTTCTTTCCGCAGATTTACACTATACTCGAAAATTGAAAATTATTCAAAATACATAAACGATTTAAAAATGTTAAAAGAACAAATAATGATCCAGAATAGTTCGTCCGTTGTCAAGCGAGTTTCGATCGAATAAGAATACGGATCGAATTTTCTTGAAATATGCGTCAAATTTTAGGAAAATTGATAACGCTAATTGTAAGAAAAAAAAACGAGAGTGACACAAACCATATTCGATCGAAGCTTGCTTAACAACAGAAAAACTTTAACTTTTTTTTTTAAGGACTCAATCATCAAGGATTACAGGTATCTGTACACACACACACACATATAACATACCTTAAATATTTATTTCGTTTGCCCGATCGTATTTCCCCGTTTCTTCTCCATCATTCAAATAACGAGTTCCCCTCAAAACCTTTAACTTTTCGTTTGGCTTGTCAAATTTTCGATACCCTCTCAAAAAGAAGTTTCATTTGAAAAAAGACATAACGGTATAATATCAATGATGAAATCAACGAACGGCAACAAGTAATTGAAGAAATAAAAGACGAGGAGAGGCGATATTTTAAACGCAATGATTATGTTCCTCATTGTCGATTATGGCAGTTTTATTTGATAGAGATGCATGCTACGCATTGCAACGATTTAAACAAAGAATAGGAAGCTACGGACGGCACGGCACGTTCAACGTCACTAAACCAAAGATCTCGGGCTGAATTTCTAACGATGTTTCTTTTGTAATACGTGAAGTCTTTTATGAATCAAACATACACATGACTTTTAACCCTTTGAGTATCAAAGAAATTTCCCACTACAGTCATAATCAAATGTTACAGGGTTCCAATGCGTGGCGGAGCTTGAGTGTACCTAAAATGGGATGACTGAAAAATTAAATCCAATATTTTGTTTATTTCTTTTTACTTCTTTATTTTCTTGAAATAATTCCACATTTTTGCATGATTGGTTTTATTGATATACGGCACTGATGTCTGTAACAAGATCATTTGTTCTTCTGTAGTCTTCTTTTCCTCAAGTAAAGGGGACACATGAACAAACTAACACTATACCATTACGATGATTAATGAAAAACTTTAAGATAATTGGCTTATATTCCTACAACCGTCCGCACGGGAATTCCTGGCGATTTTAATACTCAAAGAGTTACTTGGCTGTATTTTATTTGCTTTCATTGTTTCATATTATATTTACAATTAAATGTATTTAAATGTATTCATAATCGTTCATATACATTTTTTCTCATTATTTAAAATATAATTTCATGTAATCCAGCAGCGTATCTTTGTTAAAGAAAGAAATGTTTTTTTATTTTCAATAAAATAATTATAAATATAATATTTTTATCTTTGTATAAATACGCGAAATATATAAATAGGAATAGGAAACGCGTTTAAAAAAAAAGAACAATTCACGCAACACATCCGTCGACAATAGATTGATAATTTACTAGTGCAATGACATCATCTCGATAACTGACAGTGAATTCTCATTCTTTCCTAACTGATTATAGAAACAAGTTGAATCATACAATTTTAATTTAATCGAATGAATAAACGACATAAGAGGAATCAGGATCTAATATTAATTTTAATGCGTACATATATCTGAACAAATAAAAAAAAAATTTCCGTTGAAAATATTTTTTCTATTAGAAAATTTCACGGTGTGTGATATTAGAAAGGATCCTTGGAGGAATTACGCCAAGACTGAATTCACTAGCGTGAAATTGAAACGTTACGAAATTCCAAAACTTCTTCTTCTTCTTCTTCTTCTTCTGGCATCGACGTATGAAACTTTTTTTGTTAAACTATTAACAAACTTGCAGGATCAATTTCTTTCGAAATTTAACGATTCTAAGACAAGAACTTCAACGTAATACGTTAAATAGAATTTATCTAAGATATTAATTTTCTTGATTAAATGGATAACAAGGTAAGTCATAAGGTTAGACGTATTTCATGGAAGACCAACAATATTCATAATCAGATAAACCAAACGACTAAACGTAATACTTGCACAAGACCTTTCCTAAGAACTTAATCAACTTAAATAGAAACTTTGGGAAATTTAAATGGACACTTGCGTGATCATATCATTTTTGTTGATTATGTAGATATGCCGTATATACATATATACCTATATTATCTAACATAAGAAAGAAAGATGAAACTTTTTTATGACTTCTTCCTTTATAATCCGAGATTATTTATATTAATGAATATTAGATAGAAAATAACGTAATGTGTATCATAAATATTGAACCTAAATAATGATTTTAAGAACACATTACTGTGATTGATACGAAATAAATTTGATTGCAAATAAATAATTTGTACATACCACATAAATTTCACACAAATGAAGCATAGATATTATTTCCTGATTACACTGGTTAATTATAATTGCGAGTATTTACAATAATTTAACAAACGAAAGTATAATGACAAACAAAATTCAAACTGCATGCAATTAGAATGAAAATAAAATAAGTATTTGAATAAAATGGTAATTCATATCCGTACTTACTCCAAAGAAGACACCAAACGTAAAAGTTTGGGACCAGATTTTAAGCATGCTTTATCAGAATTTTCTTCGTCGACATTCTCTGCCTCTTTCTTTATCGTTCTCCATAATCTCCACAATCCCATATTTTCACAAATTTATTTAAAACACGATTGAATGTTATCTAACTATTCCCACGTGTATTATTAACACGAATCTAATTACGAGATTGATACGTTATAAGGGACACGTCTAAGCGTTAGAAAACTCGTCTTTTAGACTAGCCATTCGCAAAACGACTGTAGAAAAACTCATCTCTTTGAATAGCTTCTTGTTCAACGAGGAAATAAACGTCCACTTGTTTGTGCCGTAATTACGCGTATTTACATGAACAGCGAACGTCAGTCTACGGTAATTAATTACATATACTGAATACGTCATCATGATACATATAACGTTAAAAATATGCGTTGATTTACTATGAACCCTTATTAACAATAAATAACCGTATACAAATTATATTTAACAAAATTTAATTCTTTTTTTCTTTTTTCTAAAGTTATCGTTCACTTTAAAAAAGAAAAAAAAGAAAAATTATCAAATCAAACGAGTTCGATTGTTCGTTTTGCTCTATTTATTTCTACAGTATTAAACGAAAATAAAAAAAAAAAAAAAAAAAAAACAGAAAAGAAAGACGAAACATTATTATAAAGCTTTGATCTTTCGTATGAGAAAAGTTAATTTTCTCTCTCCTTCGATCGTTTATCCCCGAACAAACTCTTCCATACTTTCGCTCGCCCTTTTACGTTCGACTCAACCCCCACCACCCGCCCCATCACCACTACCACCATCCCCTTCCCTCTCTTACTCTGTTAGGAATTTTTATTACGGACCTCTTATTAGATGGAGGTCTTAAACTTCCTTTCATCTTCTTCAAGCGGATTTCGTCTAAACTGCACGTTATTGAGTCTGACATAGCCCAACATGGAAAGCTTCGAAAATACGATAATTTCCCTAAATCCATTAGGGTATTTCTACCTTCCCTTCGTCGTCTTCGTCGTCGTCGTCGTCGTCAACTCGACAAGATGGATTACATTAACCGAAATCATTACCACCTCTTCTCCATGATGCAGACATCGAAAATTAGGTCTACGATACGTGAGAATAAATAAACATACGCTAATAAATCATTCCCTGCATCGGCATCATTAATCACTTCGTTAAATATAACTATATAATAACGAATTTGTTGAATAACGTGTAATATTCTATTGGCAAAAAAAAAAAAGAAATATTTTGAATAAAATAAACTGACCATGAGAGGAAATTACTTTTATGACATTTCCAAAAAGAACAAGAAAATAGAACAAAAAATAATTATACTATAACGCTTCAAAAAATATCCATCGTATCGGACGACCTAATAATTAGACAAATAATATTATACATCATAGAAATATATGACAACTCATTTTATTCATTTTTATAATTACAATATTTCCCTCTAATATCAAACTAGCAATGTTAAAAGGGATTCGGTGTCTCGAAAAGAAGCTTTGCCACATGAATTTTCATCCCTGTTTTGAATGGATCGGAGAAGGTAAAGCTCCTACGTAGGATTTACGAAATGGTAAAGTACGAGAGAGAAAGAGAGAGAGAAAGAGAGAGAGAGAGAGAAAGAAAGAGAAAGAGAGATGAAGACAGAGAAAGTAAAGGAGGGGTTGGATTGAGACATGTCGGGGTGTGGCCGGTCCTGGGATTAACTTTGCTGACAGCCAATCATATCCGAGACGACCCCACCAAGTGCACGACTGGGAAAGCCAGCTCTGAGGCCGTCGCAGCAGCAACCCTGTTCACCCTCCTACGTACAACAACCCCCTCGCGGCTAATTGCCCTCGCTTTAATATCGCATGTGGAATGAAAGCTCGAGGCAGCAACTGGATAGCTTCCTTCCTTCCTTCCTTGTTTGCTTGCTTGCTTGCTTGCTTACTTGCTTGCTCCAACTAGTGTTTCGGGTGTTCAGGGGTTGAAGAGAGCTGATAAGGTACTATATAGAAGCTCGCTAGGAGTCTAGGAATCAGATACTGCTTTGAAACACCTTCGTTCCTCATATATATACGTATAAAGGAACGTTTGTGTGTATGTGTGCATGTATTTATGTGTGTAGGTGTTAGCACGAATGCTAGGATAGACCGTGGCTCTTGCTAGGATTAAATTTCGAAACAATGGCCAACCGCTTGACGACTCCTTACTCGACGAATCTTGCTTTATTAATGACTTAGATACTGGGCTCTAAGTGTAGTTAAGTGTTATAAGACGAAAATTTCAATGAAATTCAAATAACTTTTTGATATTTTTATGATCAAAGTAAGAGCCGTATCTGCAATTAATTCGTTAATAGATTCTAAAGTTTTCTTTCCGGAATAATATGAAATATTAATTAATATTTCGCTTGTATTAGTTTTATTGGGTAAAAACAAAAAAAAACAAAATAATAATAAATATCGATTACGACGAAAAAAGAATAATCCCTCGGAGAATTTTACAAACTGAATTTAGCAGGATCTCCGAAGAATCGAAAGGAAATTCCAAGAAGCTAGGAAAGATCTTCCGAGATCGCTTTCGTCTTATATATTGGCTCGTTCAGAAAAGGGGAATGGCTCTTATAAAGCGGAGCAATTATCCGGGTAAAATACTCTCCGAAATTTCCGTGATAAATTTCGGCTCGTAATAAGGGTGGAGTCGCTCGCAAGTCATTTGGACGAGAACGATGAAGAAGGGTGTGGGGTATCGGCTTCAATAGAAATTCTTTTCAAACCCTACCCGTGGCGCTCGACCGGCCGTTTAATTTAAACATTTGTCGCCTGTTACGTTCGCCGTCTTTGCTAAATCGTTTCAACTTTTGTACTTTCTCCGAGAGACGAGACGAGACGAGAGCGGTTTCTTACTCCTGAGCTAATAATTACCGTATTCTCTGAATACACTGTGAAATAAGAACGTAAAAGGGTCGTCTTCTTTTTCTTCCTAGCACCAACCGTTGAAAATCTTCTCTACCGTTTTCATTAATTCTTCGTTTGTTCCAAACGAAGACTTCAATGTATTTAACTTGCAATAAAACGAAATCGTCTTATTTACTGATAAACAAATTATCAACCGCTGTAAATTAATTACTTAATAAGATGATTTATTATGCAAAACGATTATTCGTTATCAAAAAACTTCATTTGATGAAAATCGACTAAAGTTTCGAAATTTTAATTAAAAACAACGTTCCCGCGATCAAGTTAGAGAGAATACAATATTTTATACGTTATGCCTGCGATAAGTTCGCATATTCCTAAATCCCCCCTCCTTGGTATCACACTCCGCGAGGTTAGATCCTACAATGCCAAAGTTTGCGACAAAGTTAGCACGCTGCGAAATATATGACGTAATTACACGAGCTCGTTCCTCGTTTTGTAAAATATTTAGAAGGTTCTCCAAGTAAATTTCGAATTTATAGCTTAATTTTACTCTCATAGAAGTGCCAACAAGGTAAGTGCACAAGTTTTCACAATACCCTATAGGGATTTCTTTGGAGATCTCATCGTATAAGCTAGTATTATAAATTATATTTATAAGATACGTGAAAGGAAGATGATCGATAAAATTAAAACTTGTAAAATATTAGAAAAAAAGAAAGGTTAGAATATAAATACTAATTAAACAATGATGTCGGTCACGAACAAGTTACTTTTCACAATGTAACATGCCTTAAGCATACCTTTGACATGACTTAAAAGCTCATCGTAATTAAGCACCCTTAAGCTCCTTAGAGGTTTTCCGAGGTTCTGAAATTCCCGCACGCTCGTCAACATCTAATGAGGGGATTGTGGATGAAGTTTCGGCCCAGATGGAAGCAATTAAGCAAACCCCACTCGATGCGAAGACGCGAGAATTACCTTAGAACTGTGTTTACACTCTCCATTAAATTACATCGAATCCTCGTATCTAGGAAAAACTCGTATTCCTTTATTTTTCTTGTATTTTCTTATTGATCGAGAAAAAAAGGACGCAAAAAGAAAAAAACAAAAAACAAAAAAAAAACAAAAAGGAAAAGTAAAAAACGACAGAATAAAAAGAAAAAAAACTTCGTATGAAATATTGTACTTCATTGAAGAAATAAAGATAACAATGAGAAATTGTAAGAATTCTAAAGCAATGGAAAAACGGAGACGTCAGAAAGAGGAGGGATCGAGTTAAAGGAAAAAGCTATGGGAGGAAAAGGAAAGTAGCTCGTCATAATTAGAGGAGACAGCTAATTAGCAGCGCTACGTCTTAGACACAGATGACATCGTCGAGAAGCGAAGACACTCTCGGTCTGAACCGTGGCCAAGCCAGCCAGCTAGCTAGCTAGGTAGCTAGCTACACAGTTGGCTAAGACCTTGCTCGGATCTACTCGTGTTCATTCTCGTATACGTACGAGCACCCCTTGGCCAAGAACAGCTCCTAGTCTCTAAGCGAAAGCTTATTAATGGCTCTCTTTATCTCTCTCTCTATCTATCTATCCCTATGTATCTATCTATCTCTATCTAACTCCCACTATCTTTGTAAAGTAAGAGAAGAAGAAAGAGGAAGATTTAGAGAAGGAAAGAGGAAGGAACGTAGAACTCGACGCGGAGGGCAAGAAGGGTAACGGCTGGTGGTGGAAAAAAGTAACAGACTCCCCGCAAACAAGGCTACCACCATCCCCTTTAGGTATACCCTAAAGCGCTTACCCGGCACGCAGCGCAACTCGCTTAGTAGTAGGCGTGTCCCAGGGACTAGTGGTGATGGCAGGACTCGGCCAACCAGGACTCGAGACGTAACGTTCGCCTCGGCCTTCCTCGGTTCGAACGAAAAAATATTGACCGTACATCGGGAGGATATCCTGCGGTCCATTTGGGGGTTGCGGAGGTGAAAGACGGTCCTGGAAGAGGGTGAAGAGCAGACAACATCGGTGAATACCCCTCTCATCACGTACGGGATCATTAGCCAGATATCCTTGCTCCTGCCACCACTGGCCAACCCTGCTACAACACCATCCTACAAAATTCTGCCACCACCTACCTTCTATCTTTATCTCTCTCTCTTTTATACACACACACACACACACACACACACACACACACATACACACGCTCTCTCTCGCTCTATATATATATATCTACCTACCTATATATCTATATATCTATCTATCTATCTATCTTTCTCTATCTCTATATCTGTGTCTCTGTCTCACTTTCCGTGATAGCGGTGATTCTCGTGGCTGACATCATTATCCTCGGATGCTCCGAAGCGCCAGCGCGGATCGACTCTCGTCGAGACCAAACCTCGTCTTCCTCGTCCTTCTCTCGTTATTCTATTCGTGCTCCGACACCTTTTGCCACTTTCTTCCTTGCTCTCGTCCTTCGAAAAACTAGCTCAATCCTTTCTAAAGGATACAAACGGGATTATCAGTAACGAACACTTGTTCGAGGGGTAAACGTCAATCGACGCGTGTTGTTTCTTCCCGACGGTTACGATTTGCATAGGATTTCTGTTTTTTTTTTTTATATATATATATGTAAAATGTAACAAGTTTTTACTAATTTTTCTTACGATCGTATTTTGAGTGAAATGAACAAATGGTAACGACATTGTGTGTGTGTATGGTGATAAGACTCTTTCCGAAAAGACAATGGACTGATAGTTGTTATTGTGATGTAATAAATATATTTTAATGAGTGATAAACTTTATACTCGATGGACTTTTACTACGACATATTTGTAAGTAATCAGAGATATAATTGAGTTAAAAATATAAATATAATAATAATAATAATATAATATTTCGAAGAGAATAATATTTGCGAGAAAAAGAAGAAAATTATAAATAATATCGGTTAAAAGCGATGGAGACGAACGATCCGACGGGTCGATTGACGATAGAGGATTTATCCGATTGTAGAAGCGACAGCAATCATTCCGAGCCACAAATACGAGCTTTTCAAGATTACGAAAGAGTCAAAGAATTGAATTTGTCAGTGGATAAGAATAAAGAGGACACGTCGAACGAACCGAAAGATTTTCACATTGGCTTAGAGGGTAGAACGTCGATGCGTTTCGATGAATTTTCTAGCGACATTACAAGAGGAGGTGTATCGATGACCTTGAACAAAGCAAAAGATTTCGGTTACACTACGAACGGCTTAAGTAACTTGAATTATTCATTGGAAAGAACAAACGAGCCTGCTGATGATTCTATAGAAATGGCAACGTCACTTTGTAGATCAAAAAATTCCACCTCGAAAGATTTGCTTTTCAATTTACGTGAGACAAGACAGAAAAATGCACACCCGGCGCTCTCGTCTTTGGACAGATGCAACAAGGATCTTAATTTTGGTATTGAAAGAGACATCAAGGATTTTGGTTTGTTGAAAAATTATGGACTAGATCGTATGAAGGAATTCAATTTGTCCTTAGATCGGATTAGAGACAATCATATAAGTAATCTAACACTCGAGAGGCTACGTGGTAATGCCGGACTCTTGGAAAATCCTGCTATTTTAGAGCATGGTGAATTCAGAAATATTCAGGTGCAACAAAGAAGTCCGGAATTAGAAGCGATCGCTTTGGAACGTATGAGACGTTCCCATCTGTTAGGCACCGATTTGTCCGTACAAAATCTCTCGACGCAACTTCCCCATTCGCATTCCATCACGCAAATGGAACACTCTCAAGCGCAACAACAACAACAGGCCAAATCTTTCACCATAGATGCAATTCTTGGTTTGAGAAATAATCAAAGAGAAAAACGTGGACAACAGCAACAATATAGAAAACATCAGGGTACTTCCCGTAAATATTTAAACTATTGTTATGCATGACACATTTATTTTATTTATTTATCACAAGCTTAAATATTCACACCAACGCACGATTCAAAATAAAAGCCAACGATTGACAACGATGGTTAGCTATCTGTCAATGCAATAACCACTAACGGTTATCGTGTTTGACAGACTTTAAACTTAGTTACGTTCGTGAGAACAATTTCCAAATTTTATGAAACTCTTACGCGCTAAAACGGATTTTAAATTAGTGCAAAACAGGTCGTAATATGGAAATTTTCATTGTGAATTAATTTCTAGAGTGAGAATTACATTAATAATTGTCATTAACGAATCTTAAATCGTATATAAATTGACAGACGAGAAAGAGACTTAACCTATTAGTTTATACAACACAATTAATTATAATTATTCGAAGACCGTAACAAAAAATATAATACTTGACTCGAATGAAAGGAATATTATATGAGATTGTTTTGGAGAAAGCATTTTTTTCGTATATTTTACAGGTCAAGAAAGTTCAACGAAGAACGGAAGTTCGAGCTTACGTTCACCCGGCGGAGGAAAATCAAAGAGAGTTAGAACAATTTTCACGGCCGAACAACTGGAACGACTCGAAGGCGAATTCGCTCGTCAACAATACATGGTCGGTCCTGAAAGATTATACTTGGCCCATGCATTGAGATTGACCGAAGCGCAGGTCAAGGTCTGGTTTCAAAATCGTCGAATCAAGTGGCGGAAGCTTCACCACGAACAACAAACACAGAGGGTTCAAGAATTTCAGCGATCGTTGAGCACGTCCTTGGAACACGAGGACTGCAACGAGACAGATAAATGGTGAAGAGGCTTACATCTCGATCATCTTCTTAGATCACGATCGAGACACCGCCCCCTTCTTGTCGTTTCCCTTCTCTTCATTTTGCAATCGTGTATTCTTTTCATTTTCTTATTTGATAACCCGTGTTTTCAAAAACCAATCCGACGATTACAACGATTTCAAATGTCACATATTTAGTTAAAAAAATATTCAAATTATTTTTCTGATGATCATTTGAAGAAAAGAAAAAAGACATTGCGTTCTTTTTAATTGGTTTATCCTTTTTTTTATCTACTCTCACTTAATACGATTTTAACATCGTTTATCGAATTTTTGTCGATTCATTTGAAAAGCATGAAGGAAACCAATCGAAGACGAGTCATTTTGTGATTTTAGAGAAAGTTATTGTTATATACCGGGAATAACGAATTTTTCCTATCAAGTACTACGATAGAAAAAGATCAATTTAATTCCAATTGAAAGGAAATTTTGAACAGAGAAATCGTACTAGATATACAATTGTCGAAATATTGTGAAATAAGGAAAAAGAAAAAAAAAGAAACTCCTCCATTTAAGACGATTTTTTAAAACGAAATTTCTCGGCGTAGAAAACGATTGATAAGAAACCAAAAAAAAAAAATTAACTTCGATAATATTTCATTATCATGCAACAAACTGAGAAAAACAAAACACAAAAATACACGAATGGACCTACGCCTTCGTGGTCTACGAAATATCAAACAACAAATGTCAGAGATTCTTCGAATGCGAACTGGAAATATGTTAACAAACATAATTCATCCGTTCCATCAAACAAAGGTAATAGGTAAGCATTCAAATATTTACCAACGTAATTAAGTACTCTAATTAATTACAATATTATATAAGTGTAATATATCTCTTAATTAATATTAAACAAACAAAAATATACGAGGAATACCGTTTCGTAAGGAATTTTTATTAGAAAGACTCTTTTGTGTCTTTAGGAAACAACTCAATGCGACGGCCGAACAAATAACAAGTTATTACCCCTCTATGAATTCTTACAAACAAACTAAACGTAACAATTATGAATCTCCAATGCACACAAAATACACAACGTTTCAAAATATAGAACCACATAGATGGACTACGCACAATCATACTAGAACACCTCGGAATAAACTTTACGCAACAAACAATAATGTCGCGATCGTGAGAAAATCTATTTATAAGAAAAACGATTTGGAGGATGATGATGAAAACGTAAGATACGCTGACGAGGAGTTGGGAAACTTCACTGAAGATAACGCCGAGGAAGATGCAATTGATGAAGGTATTCGTATATTCGACAATTATAAATTTAACAATCTCAGAATAAGTTTCGTTTAAAATCAACAATGTACTGTCATATCTACAGTTGAGGAAGATCAAGAAGAAACAGCTGAATCCGTCGATAAGGATTACGAGGAACACGAAGCTGACGATGAAATCGATGAAGAATCCGATTCAACTGTTTTGAGATCACCAAAATGGCAAAGACGACCTAAAAAAGATGGAATATCACAAGAACAACAAAGATCGAGAATAATTAAACAACAACAACAACTGGACCCACGTAAGCTTCGTTATCAACAACACATACAAAACTCGTACGACAGTCATCCATCAAGAATAAGGTTCGTCAAATTGCATTAAAAATATTATTAAAAGTAATAATATAATAATTATGTTACAAAAATTTGTGTGTTTCATTATTCAAACAGATACTACCACGATCTCGATGATCGCGATGAAACAGAACTTTATACCTACGAGGAACCCGTACGACCACCAACACCACCAAAAAGTTCTATTAGAAGGTCGGGAACGAACCATCATCAACACTGGACACCATTTAGAAGTTCGTCCGATCGCTACGATACCAATCCTTCTTTGAATCAATCGATTCGTCGATCTCAACCTAAAAAGGACGTCGAAGATTTATTACATTCGGAAAATAAAAATACGAAAAAATGTATAAGATGTGGTGCACCTTCTGGTAGCAGATTATCAACCAAAAATAAGAAGAACGTTTGCAGATTTCAAGAGTATCCTGATTATATCGTGAAAGAATCTTTCGGTAATTTACAAATCCCATTCGAAATATGTTAATTTCAAACGAAAACAAAATATATAGAAATAGAAATGGAATATTAAATAGAAAACGTAAGTGAAATTAACGAATATATTATTTCATTGTTATTATTATTATACTGTTTTCACGCATCAGGCGACAATATCGATGCAGTTGAAAAAATTCTATGCGGCCGTTGCAACATAAACAAACATGATTGCGAGGATATCGAAGGATCTTACAGATCAACAAGATCAATTTTGCCGACTTTAAAACCACGACGATCTAAGGGCTCGAAAGGGATTTCCGAAATATCGGAAGATTTTCCGATAACCGAAGAAATTCCAAATGATTATATGACCAACAGATATTCGAAAGACCCTTCTGCTAACACCGTTCACGATAGGACGAGACATTCTGCGCAAATAACAACGCGTGGACCAACCAGATCGTCCTCTCGTTATGGTGCTCAACAACAACAGCCTACTTATTAAGATTGTGTCCAAAGTTCGAGGGGGAATTTGAATGAAACGTCGATCCGAAATTTGCAAAGACGTTTCATGTTTTGGGCGAGTGTGTATTATCCGGGGGGAAAAAAAAAAAAAGATAAAAAAAATTTTTTTTAAATTTTTAAATAAAAAACCAAATTATTCGTATCAGTGTTAACGTGATTCTTTTTTTGTGAAAAGTCGAATAAGAAAACCGAATGAACTCGTATTACGTATAAACGAAAAGAAAATAAAAGAAAAGGAAAAAAAATCAAATATGACGCTTTTGAGAAAGATAAAAAAAAGATGTAATTCAAAATAATCTTATTAAGAGTCATGAGATACTCGCGCATCCCAATGATTTCCCTCCGACCGATTGTGTAATATATATTTTTGTAAATGTCTTCGAAACGTGTAGGTGTGTGTTAATAATGAGTGTTACGTGATATAGAATTTCGCTAAGAACGACGTAAAATTATTAGCACGATGTACATATAGTGATAACAGGTTTAAGAAGAGACTCTAGGAGTTTAACTTCTCGAAATATGTACTTTTAATGTCCACAAAAATCACGAAAAGAAATAAACGTACGACAGTAACGTGTACGTATTTCTTTTGGCATTGGAAATGCATTGTAAATATGTGACGACATTACATTTAATTATACACGTACTTTACATCCATACGCGCGTACATGTTGCAGAGAATAAACTCTTGAATCTGTAAATTCGAAATGGGACCGTCGTTATACCTCACTTTTCCTCTTAACCATCCATCTCTCGACAAAAAAATTCATTTTTTGCTAATCTATCACTTCATTCTACTTGGCATAACATCGACTAATTCCTTTTACCTCTGTTTCCCCCTGTCCCGTCGACGATTTAAATTTACGACCAAACGAAGCTCGTTCGGCAGAGCAAAGGTAAAAGCATCGAGCCGAGCTTTTGTTTAAAATATTAATAACACGATGAAACTCCGTTGCCTTTCTGAAAATGGAGGGTTACGCTTTGTCCAATTAAACTCGATACCTTTATTATTATTCGTCCGTCGAAAGAGGATAATATTTATTGCCAGGTGAGGGAAGAGGGGGGGTCGGTTGGACGAGATGGGTCAAAATTGTAATTTCATTCAAAACGTAGAGAAATCAATTAACGGATCAGCAAATTAAGTGGAATCAGCAATCCAACAAAAGAATAAACGTCCTCGTAATAGGTCGAATAATAAATTAACATTGATTTTTTTTCCAAAATTCGTTCAGAATAAATACGAACACGCGTGGAACTTCGATTAAAAAATAGAAAGAACAAGGAAAAGAAAAGAAAAGAAAAGAAAAAAAAAAGGAAACCCTAATCAATTTAAAATTACGTTGGAAGGATTTCACATATACGTATGCACTTGGATAGTGATATAGGAAAGTCATGCCGTATGGGGTGGTGACGGTAACTGATATTCGCTCGTTACTCTCCTATCCCTTTTGTCACCGTGATAAATTAGCCCTCGACCCGTGTCAAAGGATTACAAAGAAAACGTTCCTGTGTCGCGTGGGAAGTGTCGCATGATGATGTTGACTATCATCGTTCCACATCGTACTAATAAAAAGTAATCGATCGAAAATGAGAATAACCTACTCGCCGTTCAGTTTCAAACGAATCACAAATCATGATAATTATCGTAACTACTTTCACCTTAATCGCATTGATGTAATTAACTTAATTAACTACTTAGCTGTGGGAACCAGTGAAATATAATAACGATCATTGTAACTGTTTAACATTCTCTCGATCGTATAACATTTAAATATCTGCTATAGGAATACAGCACGTCGTCCTCCTACAAATAATTTTCAAATAACACAAGTTTTTTTCTAAATGACAGCACACGTAAGAAGTTTAGAAATAATCGGAAAAGGAACGAACCTTTACCGAATGAACGAATGAATGAACGTATGAACGAATGAATGAACGAATGAACGAACGAGCGAACGAACGAACGAGCGCATCGGTTTCCGGGAAAAATATTATTCTTATAGTAAACCGATAGAAAGAAGAAAAAAGTCGAGGAGCCGATGAGCCCCTCGATATCGCGATGTAGAATCAGCTTGTATGGGGGATGTAAGCTCCGCCTATCGTATCCTGCGTTACACCGAGACTTCGAGCACCCCCTCTTGCTCTTTATCCTCTCTCCCCTCCCTACACGTTATCCCAGCCCCTGCTCTATCGTCGTTGGCATCCGCGGCATTCCAATTAGCTCGCGAATCAAAAGAGCCCCACTGCCTTTGTGGGGTCTCACCCCCTACCCCTCGCAAAACTCTATCTCTATCTCTATCTCTGTATCTATCTCTCTCTTCATCCCACTCTCTGGACCAGCAGCAGCCGCTTTGTCCTCCTCTCTGTCTCTACGTCCCTTCCTTTCTATCTCCCCCTCCCGCCCCTCTCTCTCTCTTTTCCTCCCACCATCTCTCTCTCTCTCTCTCTCTTTCTACCTTTTCGCATCCGTTTTACCACTCCTCTTCTCTTCCAACCCTCTTTTTCACTCACCTCTTCTAGAATCTCGTATTCTTCATCCTCTGCCTACACAACGCCAATGATTTTTTTTTTCTTTCTTTCTTCTTCCTTTATTCGTAACTAGCAGCAGCAAGCCATGGAGGAGAGAAAGCACCCGGTTAGCTCGAGTTAAGAGAAACTGGGAAATAAAGAGAAAGAGAGAGGGGACAGATTAAAACGCGGTTTTTATAGCAAATCCGTTCTCTCTCCTCTACTACTACATCTTCGTAATAATTTCATCAAAGAGGAGATTTTTCGAATCTAACTACGTTTGAATTAGTATTATGTTGAAAAGTATGTTAATTATCTCATCATTTTCTGTGACTTTTGAAAAATCGTCCGATTTAAAATCGATGCTTTGGAAGATTCTTTGAATTTCTTTCAATTGGACTTTTAAATTATATTTTTTATATAATTCGTAAATTATCCGATTCTCTTTCTAAAGCGTTTTTAGATTTAATAATAAATATCGTTCAACGAGATTATCAAAATTAACATTAATAATAATATTGAGATTGAGATATATTTTCCTATCGGTAAATTTAACAGAGCATTACCTGAAATCCGTTGAATTTCCGAAATTCGAGAAATGCGTCAAAGGAGATGCCATTCTCTGGGTATCTTTGTTAATTACTGCACCGCATTAAACCTTTATATAATAAATATATATATATATATACTACTTTTATACAATTGGCCGGAAAAAAAAAAAAAGAAAAACGAAATTTGATATTGTAATATTTTTTTGTAATTATTATTAATTCGAAAAATTCACATTTTCGAGGCTTATTTAAATCTGACGAGAGAGTTATCGTAAATAACTACACAGATATTATATTCTACGCATAATTGAATGAATACATTTTCGTAGGAAACATTAAAGTTAGATTTTAATTAAGGATTAAATACCTTTCGAAAGATAGGTACATAGAGATACGTATACATCGAAAACGATACGGAGTTATAAGCTTACATGACAAATTGAAATTGCAAAGGTCCTCTTTGCATTTTCCTTTGCGTTCTTGTTGTTGTTGTTGGTGATTGTTGTTGTTGGTAGTCGTCGTCGTCGTCGTCGTCGTCGTCATCGTCGTAGCCGTCGTTTATATATATATATATATATATTATTTTTTTTTTCTTTTTTCGTTCGCTGAAACGAACGCCCATATATTTCCGTCGTTGAGGGTAATTGAAATCGGAGGAAACCGCTCGTGACGTTTCCCTCGGCTCGACCACGATGAAACGCAAACGCAAATTTTATTACGCTGTGCCTCTATCCACTTCGTTAGATACCCACTTTGTTTATCATTCGCGAATATTAAAATTCCCGGTGTACCATATATAGATATGTATGTATTTTACGTGTATGCCTCGACGACTCTCGACCGCCATTCCTACGCTTCACTCTTTCTCTTCTTTCTTCTTTCTCTCTCCACTCTCTTCCTCTTACACAGGTATACACGATATCAACGTATGTATATATGTATGTATCTATCTATGCCCCGCCCGATTTCCATTAATCCGCGATTCGTTTTTCGATCCTCTCGACTGAGAATAGTCGCTCGAACTACTCGATACGAAATTAAAATTCAACGATAAGAATCTGATCCGTGAAAAAAAGAAAAAACATATCTTTATTTTTTTTTCATTGTCCTTTTATCGATATATCCACGACTAATCTCTAATGAAAAAGAAATTCAAATATTTATCTTATCTATAGACGAATACAAGTAATAAATAATATTATGACGTGTTTGTTTCATTTTACAAATAGTTCTTTTTTTCTTATTATCAAAAGTAAAAATAAAACGACTTCGAGCTAATAATAATCTCTTTGCTTTCTCTTACATATATAAATATATATATATATGTGTGTGTGTGTGTGTGTAATATATATATATATATATATATATATGTACATACGACGAAAGGAAGGACGGCGAATTCCAGTCGCAATAAAATAACTTGCCGTAACACAAAGGATTATTAATATCAAGGGGTAGGATGAAAGAAGAGAGGAAACGTTCGAAATAACGTGCGTAGAACGATAATACATGGTGTAACTTTGTGGGCATGATCAAAGAGCATTCCTTCGCTTGAAATATGCCAGTAGCTTCCCCTCGATCGCTCCGTTAGATCCATATGAAACGGAGACGCTTTGGAAAGGCATGGTTTGTTGTGTACATGCACGTCACACTATCATTTCCAAATCCACAAACATATACATTCATATATCTTTATCTTATCATTACAATTATACCAATATGTTTCTCTTTATAATCTAATTATAAATAAATATATATATTTAAATAGGTACTTGTTAGTAATGGACAATAAACATTTTTTTTCAAAAGAAAATAAAAGAAAATATAAATAATCTCAAGTATTGTGGATAAAAAGCTATATAATACTTGTATAGAGATAAATGCTCTAACACGTTTCTTCGTAATTTAAAAGAATAACCTCTCGTTATAGTCGATCCTCTCTCTCTCTCTCTCTGCTCTGCTCTGCTTCGCAGTTTCCCAAGCTATTATTCTCTCAAAGTAGAGAGATAACGAGTGAAATTGTCGATGTCGAGTCCGCTTCGGCAGGGTAATATCATTCCAACGATATTATTCGTTTCGTATAAAAGGGTAGGAAGACGAGTACGCAAAATATTTCTCTTTCATCAAACGATTATTAAAAAGAACTACTATAAACGAACGTCTTCTATTGGATCTCACCCTAAAGAAATTATGTCGTCTTTAATAATATCTTTCGCCAAAGGAGATAAATAATATGAAATAACATAACTATTATTATATTATTACGAGAAAATCCGAATCAATCAATCAATCGATCAAATATTTACATTAATAAATAGTAAACATCACGATAGACATGATTACTTTATTTCTTACCATAGATATGTCCATAATTATGAAAGTGGTGTCATACATCTCTTGTTTCGAAATATTGAAAGGATTACGTTTGAACGCTAAATGAATTCCATATAATGTTGAAATAACCAGTAGCTATCTAACGATTCATTTTTAACATAAGAATTACATTGAATTAATTTATATTAATTCCAAATAATTTCATGTGAAATAATTAATAAACTTATCTTTTTGTTTTATTTTTTTTTAAATTTCGTCTTACTTACATTAGACCACTTTCATAATTATGGGCACAAATATATTAACGATAAAAAAGAAACCACACACACACACTCAAATAATATATCGTTACCATCCCCATCGGTTGCATCCACCTGCGAAGAATATAACGAGAAGAAAGCCGAAAGAAATAAAGAAAAAAGGAATCATGGTACGTCAAAAGAGAATGATCGAGCGTGATCTCGATTACATCGGCACGCTCATAACCGTCGTTAATCGCGGCGACGATATACATCGCGATAAAAAGCATAACCGCTTCGAGGGTGGCTACGAAGAGAGAAAAAGAAAAAAAGAGAGAAACAGAGAGAGAGGGGGGGGGAGAAGGGGCTGTCGCGCTGCATCCCAGGGCTGTTTCGTTCGGTTCGCATTCATAACATCAGACGGGGTAATAAAAGTCAGGCACCCCTTCCACCACTTCCACCCCTTGTATCACTACCAACCACCCCGTGCTTCCGTTAGTGGCACCCAGGCCTGGTCCCTAGGGTGGTACCCCGTAGAATCGAGAGCTCTCGTAGAGGCTCGTAGGTGAATCAAAAAAGAAAAGAGAAAGAGAGAGAACGTTTATTCGTCACGCTTTGCAACAGCGTAGCAGGTTCCTGCCACTACTATTACTACTACTACTACCACTACTACTATTACTACTAGCTTCGATCCTACGAAATTCGCGTTCGAACGCGTTCGAATATGTGCGATCGTATGTACATATCCATATAGAAAAGCCATACGTCGAATTCAATCTCGTGACTCTGATACATCAGATTTCACCCTTTTTATATTGTCTTTTACGTACGATCGCAAGAGAGATATTACGATTACCTTTTTTAGAATTTTCTTCCTCTTATTTGCAGCATTTTCTTTCTTGTCTCGATGTTTTTCTTTTCCTTTTTCTTTTTCTTTTTCTTTTTCTTTTTCTTTCTTCTTTCTCCTTCTTCTTTTTCCATCCCTCAGTGAATAATATTATTAAAATATGTGCACCGTGTTATGGACGTAATATAAAACTATGGAGATCATAGAAAAGAAGCATTCGCGAAGTTAAAAGATAACAAAAAAAATTTACATCCTCGTAAAGGTATACACTTTCAACGTTCCTTTTATTATATATTTCTCGAATAGCTTATTCTTGTAATTAAATTTTGAAACGGAACGTATAAAAAATATGTTGTTCAACCGTAAGATAATAAAGAAGAAAATGATAACTTATTGTTGGATAATATTAGTTACGCTTATGCGAATAATACTTGTCTAAACTAAAGAGGGACGGGAAATATGTCAACGTGGCCAGTTAAAGGGACGATGATCTCATGTCTCCGATAGTCATCTTCTCCCTAAATATCATTTCCCCTCTTGTAAACCACTTGACGACCTATACATCTCCTCCTCCCTTCGACCTCTCTAACAAACCCCCCTTTCCCTTCCCCTTCCCCCTTCGTCCTCGTGGGTCAAGTGTTTTCTCCCACTTAAATGCGACGCTGTGTGCAACCGAGCGAAGGGTGCCCGTTGAAAGAATCGCAACTATTTCATTTCGGGACAGATTAGACGGATTAGAGACCATTGAATGCAGCGCAGATCCAACGAAACGGAATTTGAAAGTGTTCTCGATAACGTTACAATACACAACACAATACGCAACAATCTATTACTAGGAATAATTATTAACTTCGATAAAGTGAAATCAAAATGGCCGACTATGTATGTATACTGGGACTAGAAAATAATCGGCAAATCTTTAGTCGAATAAAATCGCTTTATGCTATTATAACTTTTGAAAAGTTAGACCTTTTATACGATTTATAAGGACTCAAGGGAAATGAAATCTACTAGTTTATATCGTACATTCGTGCCAATTAATAGTCCCTTTGAAAACATTAAAGCCTTCGCCTCCGGAATCAAAGCCCTCAGCCGAAAGGATTAAACGTAAAATCGGATTTATGTATTTAATCCTTTTTTGGTTACTTGTATCAAACGTTACAGTTCTTTATATGTAAAGTGGATGATTAAAACATTTATCTACGAGAAATAACGAGGTTCTTTGTCGTACGAACGAAGATGGCGAGATAATGAGTATCATTAAATTAATTTCTTAGAATTGACCTTGATCGGTTATCTTCTTTATAATCATTATATACTTTCATACTTATAAGAGTAAATCAACTTCTTCAGTCTCAATCATTTGCGTTCTGATTTAAGT
Organism: Polistes fuscatus; assembly: GCF_010416935.1. Taxonomy (NCBI): domain Eukaryota; kingdom Metazoa; phylum Arthropoda; class Insecta; order Hymenoptera; family Vespidae; genus Polistes; species Polistes fuscatus. The sequence goes on from NW_025113096.1 coordinate 3,024,586, forward strand.
AACAAACTTGGGATCATTTAACGTAAAATATTTTTAACTTCGCCAACGATTCCTCGATCAATAAAATTCCGAAGGTAAAGGGTCACCTGTAACATTGTTACAAGTATTCAAATAAATGTAATAGCAGTACCACAGAAAGATCTATGACAATTTGAACATATTTTTACTATACGAAACGATTAAGATTAAAAGAACGTAATTCGTTAATTTAATTCGCGCCATTTCCGTATAAAATTTCAACCTCTCTAAACATAAAGAAAATAACAAATTTCTTGTTTACATTTGTCGTTAAAAATCCGTTAAAAAAAATTTGCACATAAAATTGTGTGCTTATAAAGCATACGAATAAAAAAGTAGTATAATACGAAATAAGATTAAAATAAACGTCATCCTACAAAGAGAATATTTGTTTTTTTTTCTACGTGTTCTTTCGAAGTCATACGAATTAAACGATTAGTAGTAGAAGATAATAAAAATAAAGGATAAAAAAGATTAATTTAAAAAAAGAAGTATAACTTCAAAAAAAAAATAAAAATATATAAATTTTCTAGTTCGTGTTCTTTATTAAAATAATTGTTTTTTTTTTGTTTTGAAATCATATCGTATCTTGCACACCCCTATTGTTAAAATACTAATTAAAAAAAGTATAAATGTATCTTGGAATAGAGAAGGTTTAAAGTACATAGTTTTGCGAACACATTTTGTAAGGATGATTCGCGCGCTCACGTAGTTCACCGCATGACAGAACGCGTGAAATATATGTCGAAGGTCGAAAGAGAGTTTGCGCGCGTGACATGCCGATATATAATAGAGAGTAAGTGAAAAACGTGTCCGTGTATTTATCCTAGAAGAAAGAAAGTGCCACTAGATAAATACTATGTTGTCTAACAGACATAAAACGATATTCTTGGCTGGTTGTGCATGTGTTGGAGCTTACGTCGCTTATCGATATTGGAAGCAAAGAGAACTGAAGTTAATCGACGAAGGTTTCGACGAAGTTACTAAGGTCCCTTTAATGTTTCCTTTATTTTCAAAATATATTTTTATTTCAACTGTAAATTTTCCAACTGTCGAACGTTATTTCGTGTCTCTTGAACGATCATGCTAACATATATAGATAAAATTGATATATATATAACGTTAATTAATCTATTTGTGTATGTATATATATATAAATATATATATATATAAATTTTTACTTTACTTTGACAGAAAAATTTGTTTTCAATAGATATGTGACGTTGACTTGTTAAAAGTTAATCGACAAGTTGAATCTATTGTGAATAATAACCTTTACACTATGGCTTTCTAATGTCGCATACAATAATAATGTTCTAAGAGTTAACGATACATTTGAATATATTAAAAAAGATCTCTTGTGATTGTAGATCGATGACAGTTATGAAAAAAGGATACTTCTACTCGGTTTAGATGGAGCAGGTAAAACATCTTTAATGAATCAAATGCGCATCATCAATGGTGATAACAAACCGTATAAAGATCCAGCTAAACCTACTCGAGGTTTTATTGTATATAGATTAAAATGTGGATCTTTTACATACAATGTTTGGGAAAGTAAGAACATTACAAAAAAAGACTCTATTTTCACTTTTAAGAGAGCGTTAAGAATTATATGTCATATTTAGTTTTCATATTAAATAATGATATGCAGTTGGAGGTGCAGAAAACAATAGGGAGTATTGGTCAACCTTTTTACAAGACACCGATCTTTTGATATTTATGGTAGATGCTTCTAATACGGATAAATTATCTCTTGCTGTTTCGACATTCAAGCAGTTATTAGGAGATTCACGAATAGATACCGTACCAATATTAGTTATTGCCAATAAACAGGTAAACAGTGTATTAAAGTTTCAAATATTTATATTCATATATTTCAAAAAAATGAATATTTTCTATACAAAATATTTTGTTACATATTATTTACAGGATATTCCTGGTGCACTTCTACCGCATCAAGTAAAAGAAGCTTTAGATGTGGAAAGTATTTCTCCACATAAACATAAAGTAGAAGTTATTGGATGCCAAACAAGGCCTTTACCTGATTCTCTACCTCACTATACCTGGTATCATGAGTCTGTAAGAGCTGTTTCTGAAAAATTATGTTCTATGGCTATTTATTAAGAAATTGGTATTTTTTAATTTATTTATTTCATTTATCTAAAGTTTGCACAATTAATCTATATAAATAAAAATAAAAAGTATAGTAGAGGAAACAAAAAATATAGTCTCCATAATATAAAGAAGACTGCAAAATGCTTAATATCAGTTAAACCTTGTGTTGAAAATACAATGTTCTACGTTGTACATACAACGATAATGTTCTACGTTGTACATACAACAATATTGCTGTAACATTGCTGTGATGGAATAGATTCATTTTTGTAATATATATTATTTATAGCATTCCTCTATTTTATCTGTTTTTATTCTTTATTAAGTAAAATGTTAAAATGTAAATGTACGATAAAAATGAATCCTTAGTCCCGTATAATATATATATATATAGAAAGAGATTTTTATACAAAACATCGTATTTTATACTAATTAACTTTGATTCTACATTTGATAAGATCAAAGTTAATTACATTGCAATTTTCTTAGATAAATATTCATTATATTGTTCTGGAATGCCTTTAAAAGTTTTTATTTTAGCACGAATTTGTCTCCAAGTTAACTGATAGTAATTCTTCTTGTCGCGTGCCATAGCCTAGATAAACAATTTTCATTTTATATTTTGTTGACATATTCTTCTAAAAAAGAACTTTTCCAATGATGTAATACATACCTTATAATCTTCTCCATATTTGTCTAATAAATAAGTGATAAACTGTACTTGACCATTCGGTAATCGAAACATTCTTTCCCTAGGTGCATTTGCATCTTTTTCTAAAGCTTGTGCAACATGAATTTTAGGTGGAGTTCTTTTTATATCTACATTTTCATCTTCGCTATCAATTTCCATACCATTTTCCATAAATTTTTCTTTAACTTCTTTCAGTAAATCCTGTTTTACATTAGGAATTTGTAAAATCTCATTTGGATCATAAACTAAACCCATCTCTTTTAGATTACTACGTGTTGATTTAGAAATCTCCCATTCCTCTTTTATATTCTTGCTATATATATAAAATTATTTTCTATTAAAAAAATGAATAAGAACATGATATGTAATAATGAATAATACAAAAAGGTTATGTTTACCATTCTATCGTAGGTAGCTTTTGTAACTTGTTACGTAGCCTCTTTCGATTTACATTCACACGATACTTCTTCTTACGCTTCACTTTTCTTATTTTCGTCATTTTTTAATAGTGAAATATATTTTTAATAAATAAATATAACAACACAAGTGAGAATACGATAGCACGTGTACTCCTTCCAATGTTAAGAGCGTTATATTCAACAAATTGAATGTGTAGATAAAGAAGAGTTACTAAGTTATCATATGAGAAAAATTTCTTGGTAATAGATGGTGTTCGCAACAGTATAAAGTGTTGCCTATCATCATGCGTAATGTTTAAATTTATATAATTTTGATCCATCTTTTTCCACCCTTTTCTTCGAGGAAAATTGGGATATTCCAAAAGAATAAAATTCATATATTATCGTTGTAGGTGTAAAATTTATTTTCTAACATTATGGAGATAAGTATGTCGAAAAAATAATTCTCTTATTTACTATCGAATAAGTAAATATATTTGTGTCAAATCAAATTGAATGGTGAAAACACGGAACAATCATAGCATTCAGGGTAACATAAATATAAATACTTATGCACTACTCCTACTAAAGATTTGGTACGCATCCGTTAACAACGTTGACATTACTGTACGATAACAACTTTTAGTTGATTACAATAATACGGTAAATTTGAAAATAAGAAAGACGACAAACGAGAACGAACGAGAGAAATCTAACAAAGAAATATGTACATATCAATTGAACGCTTAAAACCAATATCATCTTTCATTATCAATTAGCCTTATTCCGAGTAACACAGTGTTCTAAAAATGGAGTATTTTTCAGGTCTACACGGTAATGATGTGTGAAGGAAAGAAGAAATACGCAAAGTAAAAAAAATAATAAGAAAAGTCGCCGGGTCGGAGGATGTCGAGTTTATCACGATTTACCATGCATAGCTAGTGCCTAATCCAGTGAAAGTGGCGTGTACGACAGGGGCAGCGTATTCTGCGGCATAACCATAGGCAGGTTGAACGTGTGCTGCTTTAGCGATTACAGGGGTTGCAGCGACGTGAGCAATAGGGGCAGAGTAAGTAGCCTTGGCAAGAACTGGAGTAGCGTGTGCGGCATATCCATAGGTGGTTGCTGCGTAAGCTGGAGCAGCGTAGGCTGGGGCGGCATAGGCAGTTTTGGTGACTACAGCTGGGGCAGCTACAGCTGCTTTCGTAACAAGAGGAGCAGCTGCGTAGGTAGTCTTGGCTACGAGTGGTGAAGCATATCCGTAGGCAGAGGTGCCATAGGCAGTTTTAGTGACGACAGGTCCAGATTGAGCGGAATAGCTATAGACTGGAGCTGCTGCATGGAGTTGCGAAGCCAATACTGGTGTAGCTTGGGCAGCATATCCGTAAGCTGGAGCAGCAGCATAGGCTGTCTTAGCCAGAACTGGAGCAGCGTGTGTGGCGTAGCTGTAGGCTGGTGCAACAGCATGTGCAGCGTAACTGTAGGCTGGAGCAGCAGCATAAGCTGTCTTAGCCAATACTGGGGTAGCGTGTGCGGCGTAAGTCGTATAAGTCGCTGGTGCAAGTGCGGCTTTGGCCACTATAGGAGCAGCATAGGTAGCCGCAGTATAAGCTGGCTTAGCGATCACTGCTGCTGGTGCTGCGTAAGTCAAAGCATCGTTGGTAACGTGGCTGTTGCTGACGCGCACCGAAGAATGTGCGGAGTCTTCGGCTCTAGAATAACTCGACACGACGTTTTGTCCTGCATAGCCCTTCTGCGTGGACTCCTGGGTGTAACCTACGCTGCTGAGATCGGCAGATGCTGTGGCAATGTCGTATGCGGCCGGTCCACCAGCATGGGCTATCGCCAAGAGAGCTGAGAGGACGATTAACTGCAAAACATATTGCTTTATTATTAATATCTTTTTCTCGAGTTCGAAATATTATACTAGATCGTTTATTAAAGATTGCTCTTTCACATACTTGGTCATACTTGAATTTTTAGGACATATATAAAATTCCTTACAATATAATATAATGAATCCGTTTACCAGTCTTCGACGAATACGTTATACTCACCTTGAATGCCATTTTTCTTGGTTTTCTATAGTAGGAGAGCTACTTGTGTTCTGCTGGAACGAAACGATCGGCCCAGTATTTATATGCCTGCGAGATCGTAAGGGAGTCGATCGAATTTTGGGCACCCTATTGTTCAATACGATTGGACATGAAAGATCGAGGGAGAGGGAAATACACGCGGATTTCCTTGTCAGAAATTACTAAGAAAGGGAGATAGAAAGTACGAACGAGAAGGATAGTCGATTAAGAGGGGACTGAAACAAATTCCGGGCGTGGTCCTCTCTTGCCGAAATTAAGATCGGTCCGTTTGGTACAGTCGAGGTCATTAAGGCAGGTCGGAGAATTTACTCTCGAATTTATTTCACGGTAATTCTTGTTTCTTACTTATTCTCCTTAATGATTTTACTCAAATATTTAATCTCAATTTCATTGATAATCAAAGTGTGTCAAACAATTAAATTTAATTATATAATTTATTTACTCCTATTTTTCAATTAAAAAAGGCGTAATAAGCTTTTATTTATAATTTGAAACATATGAGATGTTTTTTTCAGAAAGTATTAAATCATATTAATATAGTTTATTTATTCTTATGTGTTATTATAAATTTATCGCTGTTAAAAATAATACTCCACATCGCAAAAATAAAGTTTTATGATTTTATGTAACATGATACATTTTAGTCGCATATGATATTGTAGAACCTCCCAAGGACAACACTTTCTCCCAATTCTGACACTGACATAAGCCTTGTCATATATGTAACAAGCCAGATGTGTAACGTCCACACACCTGCGTTCAATTTCATGATCTATTAAACAAAGATACGATCAAGATGTTTATAAAATAGAACATAGAAAGTTTGAATTATGAATACGATCAAGAAATTAAATCTTATGCAAACCAAAATCATAGCAAATTTCGTTAGAATTCTCGCTAACATGTTCAATTTAAACCATTTAGTAATCTCGAGTCCATTTTGAAACGGGTTTTCCTGTTCGTTCATTTACATTTTGATAATCATTTGAAATTTTTGCATAAAGTGAAAGTGAATATTGCAAGAGGACAAAGAAAATACGAGATCTTTTTTCTATTTTATAATATTTAATTTAACTAAATAAAGTACGTACACATCCATAAATAAATATATGAATAATATTAAATAAAATATGATACTTCAAGCACTAGTTTACTGAATATATACAAAAAATGATACCGAATGATGATCTAAAAATCGAACTTGTATCCATTTCCGCTGACCTTGACATGCGCTACAGAGGGTGCCGACGAATAAGCAACCCCCAATAAGTTTTGCGATTGATGTTGTTGATGTTGTTGTGCATGCTCTTGTTGAAGTTGGATTTGCTCTGGGAGCTAAGAAAGATCATTGGTGAAAATGATCATCGTCAACTTCTTGAATTTCTTCTAAGAATTACCTGTGGTGTTTGAGCCTGTTGTACATGAGCTTGAGCTTGAGCTTGTGCTTGTGCTTGTGCTTGAGCTTGTGCTTGTGCTTGTGTCTGAGCTTGCCTGAGAGCAAGATACTGTCCCAATTGTCCTTGATAAAGGACATTTGGATAATTTTGTGCTTGTGCTTGTTGTAATTGTTGCAATTGTTGCAATTGTTGCAATTGTTGCAATTGTTGCAATTGTTGAAGATACGCCAATGCAGCACCCTGATCAAACTGTGCTTGATACGGTAAAGGTGAAGGGCCTGAGGCAGAGAGACCCGGGGCTATCGATGTAGTTGCATAACCATGAGGAACGGGTCCAAATGGAAAAAAGCCTGAAATGCAATGTAGAAAGTCTTAACGTGTGTGCGTATAAAAATATCCTTGTACATGTATTTAGGGCGGAGTCGTTAAGTCTCTTGTGTAATAAAATGATAGACAAGAATATATCATTTGACATGTATATAAATCATGTATGTCAAACAGAATTTCAAATTTCTATTTAAAAAAATTTCAAATACGAACCCAATCCAGGATTTCTGTAAGAAAGAGCTTGTGCCAAGCTTGGCAATACTCTTTGAGCTAATTGCGGATTTCCGATAGACGAACTAAAAGATTGATGAGAACTCGGACCACCGAAGGAAAATGATGTTTGAGTTAATCCTGGTCTTACGAAACTAAAAGATGCGTGTTGTTCCGATCCACCTAAAACGTTCGTAGGTTTTATGCCACCTTGCACAGGTGCTTCCGTTGCTACCAAACTCCATAATAAGCTGCCGAGTATCGTATATTTCTAAAAGAAAAACACAAAGGGTAAGACAAAAAATACATTATTTTTATTCATTACAACAGAGAAAAACTCGTAGGAATAAAGAAAGAAATCTAATTTTAATTAAAAAGTTTCATCGTTTTAAATTTTTTTCATATTAGAATAATAATGAACGGATAAGTTGCGTTTATGAATATGCGTAATACATATCATATTGTATAAAAAACAAGGACACAATATAATATTAATGTAAAATCCAGATAATCTCTTCGAACGAACCACTTTTTGTCCATGACACAGATTTAAGATAAAAAAAAGGTGTAACGTTATAAAAGTCAGAAGTTTCAAAGCAAGTAAACCGTATTTCTTTTCTCGAATTATTCTTTCTACGCAGGTAACTCGATGAATCGCGTACATGTACGTCTCTATTCTTTTTCATTGTTTGCCGATTATCATAATGATTTCTATTGTTGATAGGATATAGTCAATTGAACAATGAGTTGCTTTTACATCGTTTCAAGAAACATTGAATATTTCGTAACAAGTCCTTTCTTCACGCACCAAGGTGAACCTCTTTGACCGTCTTTTTTTTCTTTTCCTTTTTATTTTTTCTCCTTTATTTTTTTCTTGTATTCTTTCGTTTTTAAAACGTAAAGTTTCTTCTTAATGAAACGTAAATTTTCAAACGTTATTAAAAATCCTTAGGAATAATAATTTCACTCACCCACATCGTGTTATCAAAATTGAAGGAAGACACTTGATCTTGACAGTAACAAAAATCCAGACGATGTTCCAATGAAAAGTTATATCGTGGGGAGTTATATACTACGGAAGCGGTCGAAATAAAACGTGAATAGCATCCCAATGATATAGTTTCAAATACACAAGGATACTTTCACCTGGATACCGATATCGAACCATCAGTGAATCGTAATTGATCGATACATGATTTTTCGTAAATTAAAATTCATTGTTTCGTTTTTACATTCATTTGTAAATAATTTATAATAATATACTAACAGTAGTAATAATAATAATAATAATAACAATAATAATAACGGATAAAAAAAAGGAAGACATATAATTCGAATATGTATATTTATTATTTTTTCATAACTAGATTTATACCGTATATTTAAGTCATCTGTAATAAAAATTGGAATTGGTAAAGAAAGTTACTTTCCGTCCACCTAATATAGAATCTACCTCCTCGGCGGACTATTAATTATGGTCTATCGTTTCTTGAATATTAAGTTTGGTCTAGTATCTCAGACATTTTCATGTAATTATTATATTGTATATGTATACTTTTGACGGTAATGTATTTACATACAAAGTATCTCTCTCCCTTTCTCTTTCTCTCTTAAGGATATTAAGGTATATAAAGATGAAAATTTTTGTTGTATATTTATTTTGGTAAATATTCTGAAAGAAGCATACATATTTCCTACATTTTCGTATTACAATTTTCGTGTTCTTATCTCTAATATCGTTATAAAATCTTATTGTTAAACAATAATCGTTACGATCAATATTATGTATGTAAATATATATACCCACTCAAAAGTGAAGGTATAATCTAAAAACACGTATCTTTATTGATATGAGATAGTTTTAAATGTAATGTATTTTGTAATAATAATATGGAGGGTATAATGCGAGGAACGATGCGAATTTGTGCGTTGTGACATTAATTTGTTTGATGGGATTTTACATGGTTGAAAAGTATGACTGATAAAACATTCCCATAGCTGTGGTAGCAAACAATGAAAAACAAGTCCACCATGTGGCTAATCCTAACAAACCTCTATATACATCGATAGTGAATATCTGTGAACATATAAAAATAACAATAAGTAAATCTTATTTATTATATATCAATGCATATCATTGACAAAAGCTTTACTTGTTTTAATGAACCAAATGTATGTTGAATTTCTTGAGCAGTTTGCGTTACAGTCTTTTCATTAGTTTCTGCACTGATACTTTGTACAATCCTATTTGATTCATCAACTGGACATTCTTCAACCAACGTACCCTTAATAATACCTTCCCATGTATAATTACCTACCAAAATAATTTAAAATAGTAAAAAGTAATTTTAATTGAGAAAATATTGTATATTTGTATAATCTTACCAAGGGTCTTATACATAAATGTAAAGAACAAACACATAATAATTGGAACAATAAACTGCAGTGCTACTACGCACAAGTAATAAAATACAGCTGCTATCTGAAAATAAGATACTATGTTTATACTTTCCACGCATATTCTAGTAATTATCCTTTATTATCCTTATATATTAATTATATTATATTAATTGCATGTACCTTTTTCTGCAATTCTACATTGGTTATCCTTCCTGCTTCTTTTTTCTGATTTTCTAACTTTTGTATAGCCAAATTTAAATAGGATTGCAAATACATTGGCATTAAAATCATTTTTAAAGCAAGTGCTAGAATAATAATGATTAATCTCATGCTTTCGAAAGTAGCAGCAGTCATCCTAAAAATGTAACGCAATTAATAATATTACAAAATTTTAGTAATCTATTATAAAATCAACATACAGTGGACCGTTCATTCCTGTAAAAATTCGAACAGTAAGATAATCTCTGCTTATGGGTTTAATCCATAAACATGTTAACAGAAGTGGTGAAGCATAACTTATATTTGCTATTAGCAGTAATAGTTTTCTATTTTTATAATATCTGAAAAAAATATTTATATTCTATATTATATATTATTAATACTATGATACTTAAATTAAAATAATGTTTTATTATACTTTAGTGCATCCCAATGCATTTTTGATGCTCTTAAGCCTGGGAAAGTAAAAAGAGATCCAAGAAGTCCACACCACAAAGCAAGGAAGAACTTAACTACGATTTTAGATGCAGGACCCCTAAAATATAAATTCATTAAATGAAATATACACACAAATTCTACTTGGCATATTTATAAAGATAATAATAATAGATAACTCATATTATTAGAATGCAAAAGGTGCGAGCATTTTAAGTTACAATTATGTGCAATTCAAAAAATTGTTTTAAATTTAGTAGTACTATGCAAAAGCAGTATGTCTCCCTGGGCATCCAAATACTACTGGCTTACGTAGAAGAAAGGCCTTGATTGTCTAAAAACAAGGAGGCGCTGTGATTAAAGCTTGTATATGCTTTATCCAGTCCAATCTCAAGATTGTTTTCATCTACAATTAGCACCATCATAGCTATAAGAAGATATGCGAATCCGGTAACAATGCAAGTAGATCTTTCACCAACGCTCTCTTCTCCCTTAAAATATCGTATCCAAAGTGAAAGTAATACCTTACTATGATTTATTTAAGGAACACATAAGCTTGTAATATTGAAAAAAATTTTTGACCACTTCAGATAGAAAAAGGATACAATGCAAAACCCAATCCCAACGTGCACCAGAGCATGCTTAAATTGATTTCGTCTTTAATCGGATAGAAATAATTATATACCTGTCAAGTACAAAGAAACTAATGAAGAGAATATCTATTTGTTTCTAATATAATTAAAACAAAAAATGATTACAAACCTCTGTCATTGCATATACGATAGTAGCATAAATGGAAAAGTCTAATAACCATTGATACTCCATGTAGTACTTTAAATGAACTATGTCTAGTACTGTAATCTTAGCACTTTCTAATGTAAGATTCAAATTTCTAGGGACATGAAATACATCTCCCACCTTTCCGTTTTCTACATTTTTACCTTTTTTATGTTTTTCTTTGGGTACGCCAGCAAGGATTCTAAGTTGTTGATCGGTTGGATACAAATATCGCTCCAATCTGCAAATGCAAAAGTTATCAATGCTCTGAGAACATATCAATTTATTTCTTAACTTACCCGGTGGAACATAACATCCATCTAGCTAATGAAAAATGTGGACTTAATTTTTGAATGACGCTGACCATAATAAGAGTGATAACAAGTTGCGCACCTAATAGAGCCTACAAATAAACATAAAGTATATTTTAGTTCAATACGCATCATTTATATAATTTCAAATAATTTGTTTACGATCAACAACAATAGATTGTAGTAATTTTTATTTCTTTTTAAATTCTTGTCTAAAAATGCAAAAAAAAAAAAGAAAAAGGGATATGTGAAAGTAGCATAACTATTTACCATGTTTATGACGATAGTTCCTAAATATACTTAATTTATAAATTTCACAAAAATGATTGTCTCATGGTTTAAGTAATGTTTTTATTCAACGAAATAAGTAAATCCTAAAAGACACAAAGTTGAATTATCTTCGATTTAGATCCGGTAAAGCATAATCCACCATTCTAAATGGCACACGCGGTCAACCAGCTAACTTTATAAATAGTTAGATGCTGGTGGACACATAGTACCGTACGCATTAGGTTCTTTGCATGCGATATACTAGGTTATTCCAAATTATATCCTATTCATCACATGTAAGCAAACGGGAGAGAAAGAGAGAGAGAGAGAAAACATTTTAAAGAACGTTGGTATGTGGCGTGCTCTATTAGCCAAATAATAGCATAGGGAAATTATAGGTTTTACGTAGGCGGATAACAAGAATTAATATCACTCGTGTAACAAATAACAACGATATATTTTAACAACGTTGAAATAACAAATCTTTACAACGGGTACATGTGTCTTTCTTTGTTTCATCCGCTCTCTTTAGTAACTAACTCCTCTGCCCGCTCCCTAGTCCCTTTTTCCTCTGCCCGGGATGTCGCGGCTTTCTATTGGCGGGACGGCTGTCCAATCACATGTAATGATTGCACCACCGCCAGTCGGAGCGCCAAAGGTACATGCACCAGTAGTGACCTCTGTCCAATACTGTAAGAAACATCTGCTAAAAAATCATGCTCCGTTGATAACCAATTTAAATACGAATTTTTTCTTCAATCTAGATTAAAATAGATCACCTAGATCTCAATTTTTCTGTTCAACGAAAGATTTATTTTTAGAACGATTTAACGATTCACAAATTTAATCAAGAAAGATACAATGGAACTACATTTCCAGAGAAAAAATTTATAATAAAAAAGAAAAAAAGAAAATTAAAATTAATAATATTTATAATACAATTCTAATCTTATTAATTATTAAATTTTCATACAAAATATATCGTAATTGTTTCTAGTGAAATTACATTCTACGAACGTAACATTTTTAAATGTAATATGATTACTTTCGATGTTTATTGTCAACGTGAGCCCATTTACGCAACGGTAATACCCGCAGCCAAATAAAAGAGAAATTATTGTTAGTATTAAACCAGTGATTGTAAATAGCGCTACGAAGATAAAACAAATTCGCATTAGAAATAGAATAATTGAAGAATATTGAAACGTTTAAAGAATATTTGTTACAGGTGAATTAATGTATTTACTTAAACGTTTATACTGAATTTCCGAGAAATAAAAATTATTTTATATAAATGCAAAAGCAATCGATAAATCATGCGATCTAACTAAACAATACGCGATAATATCAAGGAATCAATGTCATAATACTATTTTTGAACGATTCGTTAGGATAGTATCTCGGTGATAAATAAAATGAGATATAGTGTCTCGTTCGACAGGATTAATGTGTAATCAAAGATAATAATCGTTTAGTTAACAATTTTCCTCAAACATTTTCACGACCGTGTTTTCAATTAGCTTTAACTAAACAAGAAAATGAAAGAATTTGAAAAGAAAAATAATAATAATAATAATAAGAAGAAGAAGAAGAAAAAAAAAAGAAAATTAGTCTGCGAACGAAAATAAGAGGAATCCGCATTGCATTTCGATTAATCATACGATAAACCGATAAGTATGTGTTTATTCGTGTAAATTAGTGTGCGTACACGTGCGGGTAGAAGCTTATATACATCAGAGGATCTCTGAATTCAACATTTGTCGAAGGAAGGAAGCGGAGGAAGAAGAGCCACCACTATAAAAACAAGGCTCTCATCATCACTGCTCGGTCACATGCCGAGCAGTATTCAGCCGAGCTTGGACGACGTGTTAACAGGTTCGTAAAGATTTATTTCTGTTTGTTAACACGCGAGATCATCGATGAGAATGAGTAACATTCGCGGTAATGATCGATCGATCGATCGATCGATCCTTCGTGAATGAATTGCGTGGTATGCCCTTCGAGAAAAAAATCCCCTTCGAGCGTTTACGATTGTAGAAAAATTTCATTTGTTCGTTCATTAAAAGAAACATTATCAAATATAATTGAAAAATGTATTAGACGTTGCATTATATATATTTGTAATTTTTCTTTTCTTTTCTTTTCTGTTGGTTTTTTTTTTTCTTATAAATTTTCTATTTGTAAAATGCATTCTTAAAAATCATTCAAACGACTCGGTTGTAACGTAATTCGTCGACGAATTAACACACACGGCTGTATCTTATTCTTATTAGCATTTAAGATTAGTTGCGTCAAGGTGAAGGTTGCAATATGGAAATTTTATTTGGACTGTGTTTATCAAATTCTTCGAACTGATGCATCATAATCCATCTGCATTTGTTCTATGTAAACAAATTTGGATCATTTACGATCGTACTGCGTAATATCATTCGCAATTATTGCATAATTCTTATGTATACGATCTTCTTCTAATTTCTGTATTGTTCATCTTAATTGCTAAATTCTATACTTCATTTTCTCGCAATCTGACTTTGAATGTGTCAAGTACAGAATAGTACGGATGTAGGCTTAGTTAGCGTTGCGTAAGATTTGAAAGTTATGCATTTTTTTCGATGAGATATCTCTTTTCTAAGAAAAGCACGTCCCCGTTCAAGATGTTGGATTTTCCACGTTCACTCCATTGTCTTATTCATTCTTTCTTTATTATTACAATTCGATTAACAAACGTTTCGACAATTGATCGTTTCAAACTAATTATTCTTTCGACGTTTTAATTTATTCAAAATAAATTGATCATAGAGAGAATAAAAACTTTTTCTAAATGATGATGCTTTCTTTTTAGCTATATAGTTAAATAGTTCAGTTAAAAAAAAAGAAAAAGAAAAGAAACAACAAAACAAATAAAAGAAAGTGATAAAAGTATCGATGCAGGTGACTTAATATGGTATCGAGAATGATGCCAGAGATTTTATTAGTCGCCAGACTGGTAAGATCGTCCCATGCACTTTATAATCTACTTCTATCTATCTCGAGATTTTAAAATCAAGAAAAGATCAATTCCCTAAATATATAACTTTATTAATTCGTAACGAATACGTAGGATATAAATGAATTCTGAAAACTGTTTGACCCGTTCACAGCAGACTGTTTACGTAATTCATCCGAAAAAATGTCTAAGAATAAACGGATAGAGTTTTAAAATAAATCTATTTGAACGTATCTCTAAATTTATCTCCTTTGTATACTAATTTTCTTTTACTTTTCTTTTTTCTTTTTTACAGATAACCGTATCGCATAATGTCATATACTATTTCAACGAGTTTTACTCTTCTTCTTCTATTGGGACTCGTCTCATTTCTTTTAGCTGCAAGCATCAAAGAAGAGGAACCACCTGATGTTCAATGTCGTAACGATGAGGAATGTCCCGATGATCATTGCTGTGTCCTAGGTTTATTACAATTTTATTTTAATTGAATTCGTAATTGTTCTATACTTCCCAATTCTTCTAATTTTGTTTTTTTCCACATAGATGGAGGAAGATACGTTATACCCCAATGTAGACCTTTATTAAAGAAAACTGAAACTTGTAAAGGTAGCGACGAATTGTTCAACACTACCCTACATTATCCAAATAACAAAAAGTTGACAATAAGTGGTGTACATTATATATTGTGTCCTTGCCATGAAGGATTAATCTGCGGCCGTAAAGAACAAGTTTGCATAAGCAATAATTAAAAGTATGAGTTTTTTTGGAATAAAAATTGAATAATCTATAGAACATCTAAGATAACACTGTGATTTATCTTTAAAATAATTATTCTTATTATTTTTTGCTTTTGTGATGTCTCTTCCTTTTCTATCTGTATACCCGCTCAGCAAAAAGTTATTTTAAAAAGCTCTAAAAGATAACATTTTTTTCATTTGAAATCCGAAAAAACTGGTTAGAGAGATAACATAAAGTTAACATAAATATCTCTTATGCTCCGTTTTCTGACGTCGGTAAGAGCTCTAAAACCTAATAGCCAAAAGTTAACATTAATAAGATGGAATTTGGAGGTTATTCAACAATTTTTTTTTTATTGAATAAAGTACAATATTTCATATTTTAATAATTTTCTTTTTTTTATAGTTAATACATTAATAGAGTAACTTATATTGAAATAATGATTATTATAATTGAATACAAAAATATAATGATAATAAAAAAATTCTGTTAATTTATAAAAGGCATAAATAAATTTTAATTTCTTGACTTTAACTTGATGCGGTCACCAGCATGTTAGAACCACGATTTTATAACCGCTTCAATAGAAACTTTATCATTCCCATTCCATCATTGCATTATAACTTCTATGAAGAAAAAAAAAAGTTCTGTAATACTTTATAAATACATAAGCAAACCATAAAGTTTAAAGATTTAGTAGTTTACCTATTACTATATTGACATAGTTTTTATTTTCCACCATTACAGTATTTTTCACCCCAGTCCACGATATTCTATATGCTAGAATGTCAGAAAAAGTTGAGCTAAATGCTCTACGCACATGTTTGTCGAATGATTCACCTCCAACTTGTCTAACCATATGTTTCTTTAGGATAGAAAGAAGAGAAAAGAAGAAAAAATTGAGAAATAACACGTAAAAATTGTAATATATAAAAATACCAAAATTTGCATATAACTGAAATTATTTAAATGAAAAAAAAAGAAAAACAAATTTCACGACAAAATTACAAAAACTTACTTTTTCTTTTTAATTGATCATCTGATGAAGTAGTCCAATATCATTTTGACCTATGACAAATTAATTTTTGAATTTCCATCTTTTTTAGATTTTTTTGATCCATAAAAGAAATAAATCGTTCCTTATCGTTCTTTGAAATGTTAAAAGTGCTTAATTCAAAGTTGCGAGCTTCATTATATTTTTCTACAAAATTGAATTGAGAAAGATCAATGAGATCATATTCTTATTAATACATTAAACATTTTAGCATCTTACCATAAGGTCCAAAAATTTTGATAATATTGAAAGTATACCAATTATCATGAGGTTTTTCAGTTTTTAACACCTGGGCTGTAAGATTTTTCGACCTAGACCATCGGAAAGTACGAGACGAATAGTAATTGATCCACGTCTCGTGAATAATAAATGATTTATCGTCCCACCGTGCGATACAAAACATTTTATGATTTATGTTTTATCTATTCAAAAAAATTGAAATGGTCAAGTAGGCCCTTCTCCGATTTTGTTCAAATTTTGCGCACTTGTAGTAGTGCATGAGAATATTCATTGCGCCTTAAAACATGGCGTATATATACAGCCGTCTGCTAAAAAACGCGGGTTGAAATTTCACATAGATACGTATTCTGTGTGTGTCCCTGAAGTTGGCGTGCCTGAAATGATACATTTTTCACAATGATATTTGTCGTACAGACACACGAAACATACATTTGTTCGACATACACTACATTTTATGAATGCAGGCTTCTCAGTAAATGAAGAGATTTTAAATCTTCTACAGGTAAACAGACTTGGTTCAAATTTAAAAAAACTGGTCTTTCTTCATCCAATTTATTACATGGCAAAATATCTGCTCAGACAACTGATGATGCTATATCATGAATATTTATCAATGAATATTTATTGCATCTTCACGGGAGGCAAATTCACAACTGATATTGACATCCAGTTTGGTCGATATTAATTGTAAATAAGAAAAATACAAGTACAATTACAAATATTTAATAAAAGAACTTTCATAGAGAACAACGTGCCAGTCTGAAGGTGAATTTCGAAGAGGACGGTACATTGATCATATATTCCGAGCTTTTACAAAACAATAGACATTTCCTTTAATTATTTTACAACAACAATTGTTTTACAACAATTATTGAACAATTATTTTAATGCACTAATGCACTTTACTTATATTACAGAAAAATTTTACCCTCGAAGTCATCACTGCGCAGGAGCGTTAAAATAATAACATAAAAATGGAGATATTCATTGTACATACACACTAAATATAATTTTTTTCGACATACACTGCATTTTATGAATGCAGGCTTCTCACACGTACACGGGTATTTTAAATCGTTAGATTTAACAGCAAACCTTTGAGATTTTCTTCTAGTTGAACACATTAAATGACTACTTTTTAAAATAATAGTAGATAATAGTAGATTTCTAATTAATTTTACTCTACCTCGGTAATACTTCATATAAAGGTTACCGACGGTCGATATCTTAAAAGTAGAAAACTACTGTTACCGACGGTAGATAAGATAAATGTAGAATATTACTATTACCGATATGTGCTTAGCTGGCCTACTACTAATAAAAATAAAATAAGAAGTAAAAATTATAATTTAAAAATTATTTACCTATTGTTTATACATTATGAATTTATGTTTATACAAAATATGTTTATACATTATTTACTTTCATTTTTTTCAAAGTGCGCTTGCGCCTTGAATTTGTGGTTGCGCATGCGTAAACATATTTCCCACTCATGACGTCGCCATTTCATAATTTTTTTTTTTTATTCAAAGTGTAATAATTATTTTCAACTAATTTACGATAAATAAAACATATTTAATAAAATAAAGTTGAGAAGCCGGACAAACAAAAAGTGAACAATTGATTAAAAACAAAAATCAATAGAAAACTTCATTGCTTTACTTAGAAATGAGAAAAAACGTTTTTAATTTTTCAATTATTAATAACTAATTAATTAATTAATTAATAAAGTGAGCAATTATATTTTTTGTTTTAGTAATTAGTGAGCAATTAAGAATATTTATTTATTTTTTTCTGTTGTTGCGGTTTTATGCTAACTTTTTTATGCTTTATTATACACAAAATTAGAAATTACCGACACTTATGACAATAACATCCTTACCATTGGTCGGTAAAATTTTTCTTACCGATAATTTAATTAAAGAGGGTACTAGTGTTCCCTATAGATAGTCATTGGAGTATACAATAAAATATCAAATTTTAACTATTCTCTGTCAAAATAAAAATAAAAATTACTTGAACTAATCGTAAAACGTTTCGTTTAAAGAAAACTTATAAATTTTTTGTTCTCTCTCTGTCTCTCTCTTTTAAAGATTTCTTATTCGATACAATTTTTAACTAAATTATTTAAGCATAATGTTTAAAAATGAATCGTTTGACACTGTAGGCTTTGAATCACAAGTGTCAGTTACAAAGTAAGTTAGAATATTTTTAGATATTAATAAAACAATAGAAAGATAATAATTTTTGTTAACTCTATATAATTGTGTAAATTCGTTTATTTTTAGACCAGAGGTATCTGCTAACGTACAAACTACAGAAATCACATATTTTTCTAATAAAGCTCAAACTGTAGAAAAAAAAAATGCAGAGGTAATATTTTTTTATTATATATTTATAAATTTAATTCTATATTCATATGTATATAATATATTTGATAGACTCAAACTATACAAGAACAGGCAAAGACACCAAATGTTGATTATAACAAATTGGCAAATTTTTTGAAAAAAGTTACACCAAGCTTATTAGAAGCATTGGATGAAGCTTACAATACCAATGCTTTTGAAGATTATAATACAGAAACAACAAAATATACATCTACTAATTTGCAGTTATTGAAAAGATTGAACACTATAGAAGAATCAGATAAACAGGTATTCTTATATAAAATTATATTGTAGTAGAATAAGAAGAATTTTGTAAAAGAATAAGATATTTTCTATTAGGCTTCATTACAAACAAAAATAAGTGATTTGTCATGGAGTATCGCAGGTGGAACATTAGTTGTATCTCATAGCGTTGTATACCATGAAACTTGGTGTGACCATCTTTCAAAAATACAATTGTACAGTCTATCGAGAGAAGACAAACTTTCAGATATTCCTAATACAACTTTGGAAGTCAATTCTTGTGTTACAACCTTGTCTTATCATCCCGTTGAACCTTCAATTTTAGCAGCTGGCTTGTTTAATGGTAATAGTTTATATTTTTTATCTTCAATTTTATTCCACAAACACATAGCATTTCAATTTTAATTTATTATTACAGGAGATGTTCTTGTTTGGAATCTTAGAAATGATGATTCCATTATTCCAATATATGTTTATATTCATGGTGACACCGTCTCTCAAATATATTGGAAGCCAAGAACTATGAATGATGTTTCTATTTTAGTGACTTCAAGTAGAGATGGATATATCATAGTTAACAAATTAATGGCTAACTTTACAACAACTCGTTTGCACAAACAGTATTTATACTTCAAACATTTTTCATTCTACGTATATCATATCAGTTTCTGTTCCCTGTAGAATTTTGTTTCTCCCTTTAGATTCAAAATAATAAAAGAACATAATCCAATAGAAAATTCAAGACCTCGAAGCGCAGGAGGCACACGCGAACGTGCAGCAGAAGCTGGATTATGTATTACCAGCTTTGATTTTTCATGGAAAGATCCAAATATTTTCATTGTAGGAACATTATGCGGTGGAATATATAAATGTTCTCTCGATCGTGTGTCTCCTATCGAAGGTGCATGAAGAATTGATATTTATCTGAACATTTTTTATATTGTATTAAATTGAGTTTAAAGTCTGTTTATACGTTTCTTCGCAAGAATATAAAATTTTGTTATTTTAATATTAGACTAATCAATAATGAATGTATCATTTTGTTGCATGAGAACAGCGAGCTTCCATCGATGCGAACGAACTTTTTGCTTAATTTAATATTATTATCATCCAATTTGTCAATAATACAATTTAATATTGTATACATCTGTAATATTGTAATAATGTAATATTTGTAATATTTGTAATATTTTGTAAATTTGTATAGGAGATGAAAATCTTTCGGATCCAGTGATAGATGAGTACGATAGATATGAAGGAAGTATAACGTGTGTCAAATGTTCACCAAATCGTGATTTATTTATTATCTGTGGAACGAATAAAGATATTCGTATATACGATTTGGACCAGGTAAACTTTCAATAAATAATATTTCGAAGAATATCAAAAAAGTAGAATTAAATTGTTCGTCGATTTCTTTTTATGTACAGAACGTTTGTCAGCAATCAATTTCACTGGAAAGTACCATAATTGGTTTAACGTGGATGACAGGAAATAAAAATATATTTGCAACATTCGGAGCTGGAACTGAAATTAAATTTTATGACGTAAACGATGGTAAAGCCGTGACAAATATAAAACTCGAAATAACTGGCAAAGCTAGTATTAGTAATCTATGTGTCAATTCTAAAAGGTATGTTGTATTGAGAGTGTCGGTAATCGACAGGTAGAAAATTCATTCTGAATTTCAATCGTACTTTAATTTTTTATATTTAGTTTTATATTATTACTTTCTATTTCAGGGACATCCTAGTTATGGGGGACATACATGGTTATTTAGAACTTTGGAAAGTTCCTCGGCAATTGTTCTGAGAAAATTCGATATTGGGAAATTTCCAACCAATTTAGGGAACATCCGAGTTATATAAGGAACGTATATGCGTACTTAGAATTTTGAAAGTTCTTCAGCAATTATTTTAACAAAATATTTATTTTTTTAAGATTATTGTCTCACATTTATCATTTTTATAATTAGGGTTTTCTTCTTAAAGGTAGCCATCTAAATATCTTTGTCACTTGTAATGTTGCAAGGAAATTTTTATTATGTATTTTGAATCAAACGATGAATACGTTGCAAAAAATATTTTTGTGCTAGAATTATTTTTTTAGTTTTCAAGGCCAGCAATGTTTTTTCTTCTTTACATTTATAACTGATATGCGTCTAGAAACGTATAATGATTAGTGACATGTCCTTGGATTTTTGAAATTAAAATTAAACATATTATTTATTTTTATCGAGATCATAAACCTCAGCACCGACAATTGAAAACATATAAATATATAATATATAAGTCATATACGATAATAAAAGAAAATATTTATTGACATTCAAATGGTATAACTGTATGCCTAGAAAGTAATTTCAGGTAAAATGTTTAAAATAAAAATAAACGATAAGAGAAAATAATTTATCTTAATGCGTAATTTATCCGTTACTTTGGATTACAATTATTGATTACACGATAAGAAACGAATGAAATATACGTTTGATAACATTATGATATTTTATAAATAAATTAAAACAGATCAAAATATACTTTAAATTATTTATTTGCATTAGATCAACTATAAATATCAATGTTTATTATAAAAATAGAAACTGCGAGTCAACAAATATTGGTAATTCTTCCACAAAAGTTGGCAGCTTACCAAATACCGGTTTTCTTAGTGAATCTATGTCGTCTCTCTGTTGTGAAAATAATGATAAGAATATAATTAACACAATGTGTCGTTCACTTGAAAGTTTCTTTTACATATGTAAGTATATAACAAAAAATGTGTGTATTCTGACATCGTGTTAATTAAAATTAATTTTGGAATCACTCGGTAATATTAACAATATTTCGATAAAATGAATATTTAAATTCTTGGTAAATAAACGTTATTGGTTGAATTGCGTATAAATAATTGTGTCGAAGCGTCAGCGACGATGTACTGTATCATCCTTAAATTCACGGTACAGTCACAAACAAAAGTTATTTTACAATTTTCACTTAAATTGAGATTTTTATGTTAATATTATTAAAATGATCACTAAATTTCATTCTTTTAGTAACTTTATATCAAAATTTCAATTATAAAAAAAAAATAGTTGGTTTAAATCATCTATTTCAACAGATATTAAGAGATATGGATTTGATGAAAATGTCATTAACTTTTGTTTCCGATTGTACCGACAAATTATCCTTAAGAATATAGGAAAGAAGAATTGACGGAATTTTCCTAGGCATTGTTCGCAATTCCGGCATTTCCTACTTGGACTATACACATTCAATTGTTTGAACAGAAGCACAAAATGGCAGGAGAATAAAGAAAAAATTAATATATACGTGTAAAGAAAGTCTATTTACATATATATCTATTACTTCTTTTATTTAAAGAATATACAAATAAATACCATATCGACAAATAAGACTCACGCCTTCTTAGTTTTATTATCTTCTAAGTGAAACGTAAGACTTGATTTAATCGAAGACTTATTTGTAATGTATAAAAGTTGATATATATATATAATATGTTTTTGCGTCCTCAATGACGCAAATAACACATAAAGTTTAAGAACTTTTACAAACACGATGATCTAACTGATGAATTTTTACGAATTCACAGTTTCATAACTTATTGACGTTATTTGTAGATTAAATTAGATCGTCCTAAAAATTTCTTTCTTTTTTTTTTAGTAAAGTTTACATACATAATATTTTTGATATGATGTTATTATTTTATTGCTGTTTTAAAGTTATTTTACTGTCTATAGAAAAATGTAATAAAGCAGAATAAATCGTAAACTATAAATAACAAATAATAACATAAAATAAAAAATTTTACATATGTAAAATTTAATAATAACAATAAAAGAAACACAAAAATAGAAAATTTTTCGGATGACCTAAAATTGGTAGCATATCTTTTATTTTATAAATAAGTACTTATATAAATAATACATATATTCGGCAAAAATGAACACGCTTTCTTTGTTTTATATTCCTGTTTACAATGCGTAGTTTTTAATCATTTTATCGCGTTTTTTAAAAAACAAATAACTGATAAAGTATTATAATGTCATTGCGTCTTCTACAGAACAAAAATAATTGATAAAGTTTTATAATATTATTGTTTATTCTCTAAAACAAATAACTGATAAAATTAATAGAACCAGTACTCAATCATTTCATCATCCGGTGAGCATTTGTATATTTGTAATGTCCCCACGGTCAAATGTTTAAAAATATAATACAAAATTTGTTTAAAAACTGATAGACTGTAGTCACACCGTATTTTATTGTAAAGGTACAGTTGTATTATAGTATTCTTGTGGAACTATCAAGAATATTCTATTAGAACTTTTAGGAACTTTTCTTTTTTTACAAATTAATTACATGCTCCGTTTTAATAAAAGATAGCAGTCATTATCATTTTACTTGAGATCTAGATTTTCAAAAAACTAAACAACTAATAAATGAGTTTTAATGAATTACTTACTGCGCCATTTTCTAAAAGATAATTTTTAGGTTACCACGTGCGATTGGAATATTTATCTTATCTCTTTCTGCAAAACAATACTTTAGGAAAAATATAATCTCCCGTATTGCGGAATGAGTCATTGATAAGTTTCTTTATATTCATGTGACGTCAATACATCCGGTTTGAATAATATTTCAAAAATGAAGACAATTTATTTCTCTTCGACAAAAATTAAAAAAGAACCTCACATCGAACACGTTCAATTATTTCGTTTTATTATTTATAAAAATTTAGAAAAATATTTAATTTAATATAAAATATATTGAAAAATTTTTATATACATAGAGGAACTTAAAAAAACAAACTATGTAAAAATAATTTTTAACAATTCTAACACGTGGTGTACTGTTTTCTAGAGACATCTATCGTCTTCCAGAGATATAAAATCTAGTCTTTTCTCTTTTGACCTTGATAATGTTCAACAATACACACCTAGAATTTCTCTCTTACCTGTGTTAAATTAAAATATACTTCTTCAAGTTCAAACAGTAAAATAACTAAAATAATAATAAAATTCAATTAATAAACTTATATTCACAATATATATTCTTAAAAAGATTCTAGATATATTTTCATTCACGAAAAATATATGATTATAATTTTTAAAATTGCTTACTTTATCAAAGGATCTCATTTTTGTTCAATGGAAAAATTTCTCCTTGCAATAATATCTAAAATATCTCCATTTTCATAGTATGTCAGCAGAGGAAACAAGAAAGGTGTTATAATAAAAATAAAGTTGATTTTTTTTTTTTTATTGAACCTTTGGATTACCGTTAGAAAAGGAAGGGTCCCCAATTGTAGAGCCTTATTCATGTAGGACTTTCTGAAAAAAAAAATAAAGACCCAAACATCTGTAGATCCGTTTGAAACCTTTATTGTAATTTATGGTGGGCCGTATGTACAAAATCGTCCCTATTATCTCTATATACGGTGGACTCATTACAAAAAACAAAAATTTATTTTTGGAGGTTGGTACGTGTTTTCCAGATTTATGTTTATTTATGGAGTTATGGCGGAATGCTATTGAAGTCCTCAAAGAAGAATTTTGATGGTATAGTCATAAATTTCAAAATTTACGATAGAAACTTATACTTTCTATCAACCGCAGATAAACATTTGTGAGTACTGACGCCAATTTATTCTTTGTTGGTTAGGAAAGCAGGTAAGGTAGGATGTGAATCTTTGAGTTAATAGGGGAGAAGAAAACTAGGGGCGCAGCCCTACTACAGCTCTAGCCAATGAAATTCAAACTGAATAGGAATACATTTTGTCCTGAAAAGAACAGATGTCCAATCTAGGTAAAAATGTCGTCCTTAAAACCAAACACCATGTGCGTTCAAATTTGTAAAGTATGCAGAGAAAACACATAAAATGTACACATTATTTATTTATAAATTAATCACTATTCTATTAAAATTTCATTCTATGTTAAGATACGTTTTTTTTTATGATTTCATTTGAGAGCTCACGGTGGAAATAGATATACACGAAGTGTCGGTAGTGTTAGTGTTAATACATTAAATATTCGGCTTATTGTTAATTTTATTAATTTTTTGTTTAGATTAATAATAATGTCCAGTGATAATAAAGAGAATATAATACAGACAAAAAAGAAATTCCAGTCTTAAAAGCAGCATTGTTTTTTCTTCTATTTGAAAAGATTCCATTTACCATTCAAAATAAATTTTTCGAGCTGCAGGATTTTATTCACATGGGATATTTGACCTGAAAAAAGAAAAAAGATTAAAAATTTTCCAGATGTGCAGTATAATTACAAAAAAGAATACCCCAACTTTGAAAGACTTGTATCATTACAAAAATCAAACTGTAAAGTTTCATTTTGAATACCATAAGATATTCAATCTGATCGCCATGCCATACCAATGTGTTACGGTTTCGATGAATTTCCAGGTATTTTCGTTTGGAATTCGTCAATGTTAACCGGCATTGCTGAAAAAAACCCTTGATTGGTTTTTAGTTTTCCCATAGAAAAAAATTCACAGAATGTTTAATCAGCAGGGTTTCTTGGAGAAAGTAAAAAATCAGTGATGAAAGTCTGGTCGCAAGGGATCCTCTATCCTATTGAAAAATGGAGTCCCTTTGTTTCTTCTTCTAGCTGAAGAAATAATTATTTTTTTATTGTTAATTTGAAACGTCTCTCGGCAAACATATGAAACTTCAGAACGTTCCCCTCACAGAATCAATTATTGAATAGTGCTTTTAGTTGTTTGATTGTAGAAAAATAATCTTGGAACTTGGGGTATTTTTTTGTACTCTTCTTATACATTTTGTCCTGAAAAGGACAGATATAAAAACTTCGAGAAGATATTTTATTTTGAAAAAGACAGATTTCAACATTTTATCTCCAAATACGTTCAATTGATTCCAACTTTCGTTTAGGCCATATAATACCAACCAAACCAATCGTAATAAAAAAATCCTAGAGAAGTAAAATTCCTATGAAGTCTAATGTATTAAGAGGAAAAAGTGAATTTTCGATTTTATTTTGGATTGTAAATCTCTGTAGAGTTGTAAACTTTACGTTCATAAAACATTTGCGGGCCCTGAAAAGGGCCCTAAACAAAAATAAATGAATCCATAATAGGAATGTAAATAAATGTGGGATAATATCTAAGGAAAGATTATCAAAGGAATTATTTTCTAATATGTATTAGGATGATTAAAAATAATTTTAGGAAATCTCTGGTCTTTACAGAGGGACAGAGTTTATTATTGGTAAGGTAAACGGGGGGAGGAGGGATGTAATAGGAATAGGAAAAAAAATGGAATATAGAATAAGAGAATTCAAGCAAAATATAAAATGGATGAAATTATAATGTAGGAAAAGGAATGAAAACAATTTGTTGTTGTCCTTTTTCTTCTTTTTTTTTTTCTTCTTCTTCTTCTTCTTAACGTATTCTTCTTTAAAACATTTCTTCCGTAAACTTGCAGACATACTTCCAAAAAGGGAATAGTAATGTAAATTTATTTACTTCGTCGTCGTGTCGTTGTAGCGACGGCTACTTCTACTACAACGACAAAATTCAAAAATTCAGCCGTCTTCGCTTACAGACTTTTTTATTTCTTCGTTTCCTTCATTCTCTCATTCTCTCCCTTATTTTCTTCCTTTATTTCTTTTTAATCTTCACAGATTTGAAGGATATATTCATTCAGCATCTTTCATTTTCGTCTCTCAAACAATCCTCCTTGCTTTTCTTATTTCTTCTCGATCTATCAATGTTAATCCTATCTATCTATCTAATATGTTTTATCTATCTCATCTTAAACAGAACGTGATTCCAGAGTAAGAAACGTTTTTTTTTTTTTAAAGTTGGTGTCAAGGCTAGAAGAAAAACTTTCTTCCCTCTGATTTTTTGTTTTGTCTTTTTGTTTGTTTGTTTGTTTCATTTAACAGTA
Organism: Polistes fuscatus; assembly: GCF_010416935.1. Taxonomy (NCBI): domain Eukaryota; kingdom Metazoa; phylum Arthropoda; class Insecta; order Hymenoptera; family Vespidae; genus Polistes; species Polistes fuscatus. The sequence goes on from NW_025113096.1 coordinate 3,051,848, forward strand.
CAACACGTAACCACCCTTTTTATATATAGAAGGATACCGTAACTGAACTTCGAACAAGATGTTCTCGTTAGAAATTATGGTCTCTCCTCCTATTTCTCTTTTTTATCACATGAATCATGGATGCCAAATTCAAATCTCTCAGAAATCTATCATTTTTATGGAGAGAAAATCGTTTTAGCACGTATAATTTTTTTTTTTTATCTATACTTAAACTCGTAATCTCTCTGTATAAAACTGAATGACTCTAACCTCTCCACCTCCTTTCTTCTCATCTTCTTCCTTCTCCGTTCTATCTACGTTCTCTCTTACAATCATCACCATCTTCTTCTTCTTTTTTTAATTTTTTTTTCTATCTCAAAAATTGCACTCAAATCGTTTCTTCTAATCTCTCTTTCTAACGCAAAATTTTTCAATCTTTTCCTTTTCCAATCAAACCGTCTTCGTTCTCTTCTTTTTTATATTTTCCTCCTTTTCTCTCTCCCTCTCTCTCTCTCTCTCTCTCTCGCTCTTCTCGCTGTTTTGATTGTATCCTTACACTTACGACTTTTTTTTTGGACGCTTTTTGTTATTATCAAAAAGACATTTTCTTTATTTTCTATCATCTTCAAAAACCCTCTTTAGGATTCGAACTCCATCATCATCATTATCATCATAATCATCATCATTATCATCATTATCATCATCGCATATCTACTTTATCCTCTAGGTTGTTCTCGTCTTTACCAACATTTCTTTTTCATTATTCTCTTTCTCTCCTTCTCAATTACCCTTTCTCCTTGTTTAAAAATCGGCCCGATATTATACATAGTATACATGGTTACATCATATATACATTAGTACATATATATCGTGCGCTCCGTTAAAAAACATGGACGAAGCTCAGCGGAGAGCTTTTTTTATATATGTTTGCTACTCCGCTTTTTCCTGGCTTGCTCTCCTCCTCCCTTACACCCCAACCCCTTCTCTCTCTTTCTTTCTTTCTCTCTCTCTCTCCTCTCTCTCTCTCTCTTTCTCTTCTTTTCTTGACGATGATAAGCTTAAGATCTTATAGTATCTTATCTCCAGAAAAGATTCATTCGCTATTATATTCCTTATATTCTAATTCTAAATTTTGTTCTTCATCATCTTCACTATCGTATATTTATCAATACAGTACTGTAAGAAACTCTTCTGTATCCTCCACTCTTACTCTCGATGACGATTATTATTATTACTATTATTAATATTATTATTATTAATTATTATATTTTTTATTATTATTATTATTATTATTATTATTACTAATATTATTAATATTATTATTATTCTCCTTCTTCTTTTTTTTTTCTTCATCATTCACTCTACTTTCAATCTTCTTTTATTTCTTTTTCATCATTCACTCTACTTTCAATCTTCTTTTTTTTTTCCTCCATCATTCACTCTTACTTTCATCTTCTTTTTTTTTTTTTTTAATCCTTCAGTCTAATCTCATCTTTATTTACTCAAGAGCAAGAGAAAGAGAGAAAGAAAGAGAGAGATAGAGAGAAAAAGAGAGGATGAAACAAATGGAACGAAATTCTTCCTGGGAAGAAAAAAACTGGGATTAGTAGTATCGTATACGATACGAAAGGGATATTCGAACTGTATAAATCATTACTTTTCTCATTCTCTCCTCTCTCATTTGACAATTTCCTCCTTCTTCTTCTTCGTCATATTCTTCATCTACTTTTCTTCTTCTTCTTCTTCTTATAAATCTTCATCAACTTTTCTTTGTCTTATATATCATCTACTTCATCACTTTCCTCGTCCTATTATGCGTTGTTGATATTACTACCTATTACCAACTATTGTTGTTGTGTTGTTATTATTTGTTGTTGTTTGTTGTTGTGTCATCTTTGGTGATGTTTTTAAACACGCAAACGCGAGACAATTGTTTTCCGATGAAAACAACGGGATGCGCGTAGAAAGGTGGGAGACTCGATTGAAGAAAAAAAGATTAAATATTCGTTTCTTCTTTTCTCGTCTTCACGCAACCACGCGATCCTCTTCTTCTCTGTTTGTCTATCCTATCTGTCTCTATTCTGTTCTTCAACTTTTCTCATCACTCTTCCACTTCCTCTTCTGATAATAAAATCATTATTCATCATTCTCTCCCCTTCTCTTTATCTTCGATGCAGATTCGTAACAAAGGATCTCGCGCTTGCGCGTTTATCGACGAGTTTTCCTGTCTTTCCCACACTCCTCTTCTTGCCACCCTTCTTTCACCTGCTTCATCTTCTTCTTCTTTTTCTTCTCAGACTCCCCCCCTTTGTTCATCACTTCCAACCCCCATCTTCATCCCCATATGTCAAAAAGAGAGGCTGCTGCTGCTGCTGTTGCTGCTTCGAGTTCGACTCCCACACATATCGTCGTTCCATTTTTTTTTGTTCTCTCTCTCTTTCTCTGCCTTTCATCCCCCACCCCTCTTATATAAAGCATATATATACACACACACACACATATATATATGTATGTATATACTTTCTTTCGGCCATTACTGTGTTGAATCCTCAGAAAAAAGCTATGGGGTCGTGGTAAAGGCAGGACGGCTCCTGTGTTTGTTGCAAAGAACCAGCCCAGAGAAATTTATTTTCTTCTTCTTCTTTCGATGTGAGAAAAAAACGTACACGTTTCGTTTTTTTTTCTTCCTATTACATTTTTTTCTTCGACCACCGGGTAACAAAACATTCTTTTCTTTCACTCGCACTTTCTTTCGTTTTTTCTCTCTCTCTCTATCTTCTTAGAATCCTCAACTCTTATAATTATCTTCTTCCGTTTCTTCCATTCTTTTTTTTTCTAAACTTCCGTCATCATCTTTTATCCCCACGTTCGTGCGTATTATTCATTATAATATTTACAATTATTATCGTCTTTTTTCTTTAACCGTTATTACAATTCATCCGTGATTTCTATTTAATCACACACACACACCGATCAATCATTAGCATAAAACGCGACCATGGTTTTGTTTTTGTTTCGTAACTATGGTTCATCACTATTATTATTATTACACTTTTCGTTCTATTTCTTTCGTTATCATTTATCTCTTTCTTTCTCGTGTAAACGAGCACCCTTAATACAATTTATTATTATTATTATTAATATTATTATTATTATTATTACTATTATTATTATATATATATATATGTACATATATATAATAATACGCTTGTGTCGAATCTATTACATAAGTTGTTTTTTATACATATACTTATATATACATATACACATACATATATACATACATATATGTATATATTGATTATAACTCTATCCTTAATTATCTAATTGTAATTCTTTGTTATGATGGTTATTAATTTCAGATTTGATAACAATTGCAACACGTTCAAAATCGAGCTCTTGTCGTACGGACAATAACGCGTATATGAGAGAAAACTTATAATCACAGAGATAGCGACTCGATATATATCGTCACTTTAATTCTAAACTGTACACGCATTATCGTCTTAAAAGATAAAATTCTTACTTATTCATTTTTAAAGCAAATCATTTTCGACAACTCTTTCGTACCTTATTTCTTATCCACACCGCGATTCTCATCGTTTCGTTTCTTTTATTCTTCTTTAAAAAAGAAAAAAAAAAAGAAATAAACAAGAGAGAAATATTTATATATTTTCTCTGCAATTTTAATTCTTATCAATTTTAAACGCGATTTTTTGATTTCTGTTTTTTTTTTTGCTTTTTTTTTTTTTTTTGAATCTCAAACTTATCACAACAAATCCAAGAGTTATACATTTTTATATTTAATTAATTTGTCAAATTATCACAACACACGATGACAACTAGCGGTGTGATCTTTACAATAAAACTTTTTTTTTCTTTCGTATCTTTCGGTCCGTCCTTTTTCTTGTTTTTGTTTTTAGAAACAAAAAAACATATCAGAATGTCTGCCTGTTTTGTGTGATGCTCGTGTATATGTGTGCATGTATTTATATATGGATTAGTCCTTAATTTTTGTCCTTGTTTTAAATCACGCAAAATGATATTCCTTTTAACAGCGATATAATCATGTGTGTATACAAATGTAACTTGTAATTTAGATAGAAATTTTTATTTTGTGTAGAATAGTGCGTCTAACATTAATTTTATCAGTGTGTTTTCTGTATCTTTATTAGAAGTTTTCAAAGACGACAAATTTCTCTTTTTTTTATTTTTCTCTCTTTCTCTCTCTCTCTCTCTCTCTCTTTTTCTGACTCGGTGTTGTGTAATAGAGTTTTAAGGTGGACCCGCTTAGAAATGAAAGATAAAATGATAAAACAGATATAGAAGATAATAGATGATAGTAGATAGACGGAGAAGAAAAAACATCGACTGCGCGCGCGTGTGCTTCTTTTTTTTTCCCTTTTTTTGTTTCAAAGGATTCTTCTTCTTCTTCTGAGAGTTCGTCGTCAACGTGTTGGTTCGTTCGTAAGAGTTCATTGACCTGTGTTTCTCTCTCTACCTTCGTTAGTTCAATGTTCCCCTTAGCTCTAAAACGAGAACCGATCGAACGGTCGTGTATCTTTTTTTTTGCTTTTATTTTTTTTTTTTTATTTTTGTTATTTTTTCTTGTCAACGAACTACGCAACGAGACGACGACGATCTCATCATATCATTTCTCTCAATACATAGATAGATAAAATTAAAAGAACGAAATATTATTATTTGATTATTTTCCAATTAATATTCACGTTAGAATTTTTATAAAAAGGCATAGGTAGTAGTATAACTTTTTTTTTTCTTTTGTCTCCTACCAATTTTCCTTCCTTCTTTTTATAATTAATTTATTATGAAACACACGCGTGCCTATATGTTTTCTTCTCCTTTGTCTTTTATAATTCGTTTTTTTATTTATTATTATTCTTATTATTATTATTATTATTACTTATTATTTTCCGGAGTATCGGGGGGTTAGAGGAGGGAAGTAAGCGAAAATCGGAACACGCACTTACTTCTTACGCACAATTTTACTGTTTAACATTAAATAATAAAAAAAAGAAATAAAATGAAATAAAATAAAAGATATAAGAGATAAGACGCAAACACGCGAGCAAAGTAATTTCCTTTATCTGAATCGAACGTTATCTTTTTATAAAAAAAAACCTTGCGAATCAATCAATCTTTCTTTATTTATTTATTTATTTTGTTATTTTCATATACCTTCAATCCGTATCGTCTACGTGATTAAATGACGTATTACTTTGCTCGCATGTGCACGCACATACAATAATACACAATGCTTGTCTCTCGACGGAGTATTTAAAAGGACTCATTCTTCGTTCATTATTTTTATGTTTTATCGATCAATATCTCTCACTCTCTCTCTCTCTCTTCCCTCTCTAACACATACATTAGTACGTGTATATCGAAAATGTGTTATTTTCTAGAGCAGAAAGCTCTCTTCTATTTTACTACATATGTATATATTTAATGTAAACTTATTTTCATTCTCACATGTACACACGCACACACATACACACACGCAAACACATTTTCTTGCTCTTACTTTTGGCACGCTCGCCATTTTCTCTTACTTTCAGTAACACGTACAAATGCAACATATGTTCATTCTCTCTCTCTCTCTCTTTCTCCCTTTCTCTTTCTTTTTCTTTCACTAAAAGTATATATATATATATATATATATATATATATATCAAGGTACATGGTCGAATCTCGATTCGCTAAAATAGTCAGTGCGTTTTTTCTTGCCGCAGCAGCAGGCAATTCCATTTATCCTCGCGGCTTTTCATTGGCCGGATGTCAGCAATGCGCATGTGCAACACACAAAACACAAAAAAAAAAGAAAAGGAAAAAACATTATCCTCTCCCTTGTTTATTATAAATTTAATCAATTTGCGAATGAAACATTTTATATATGAGTTATACGTGTAAATTATGTGTGTTTGAAATTGTAAGTGTATATATATACACACACACATATATATATATATATTCATATCAAGAAATATATGTATGAGAAAATTTAGAACAAATAAAAGGTAAGTAAAATGATCATAGGAAAAAACAAATAATAATGAAAAATATTAAATGAAAATAAACGAGGGAGAATTGGACAGTGCGGTCTGACATTCAGCCAAAATTTTCACAAACAGCAGCAAGAAGAAGGATAAAAAATATTGTCATCAATCATTTGTCAAAGGGCCTTCGATATAATGTACATATATAACTTTGTGTATCTGTCTCTCTCTGACTTTATCTCGTGTAAAAGTGTATATGTGTATATGTGTGTGTGTATTTCTCTTTTAGTATATGTAATGTGTATACACAAATATACATGTAATTATTTATTTATACATTTATGCGTGCATTGAGAAAAATGTGCAAGCGCGAATTAGAACGAGAGTATCAACTTTGTACGAGTGACACTTCTTTTTTGCTACCGTTGGTAAAAATCTTTCGTCACCTTGTTGTAACTATTACGAAGGTCTTCGAGATAAACAAAACGAAGATAACGAAAATTAACGAAAAAAATATCCTTATCGATTTTATTATAATTCGATTCGTAACGTTGTCGTCGTAGGAAACGTCTCTTTCGTGAGATCACGCAGTTTGTTATTTTACATATTCTTTTTGTTTTCTCTATTATTTCAAATAAGAAATTAATATAAGTGAAAATACACACTTATATATAAGTATATTAAACATCGTGATAATCAGTTTCGATTGCACGATAAAAAGAAAAAGAAAGGGAAAAAAACAAGATTTGTGCTTCTTTCTCCTAGTTTATTTGTTTAATTAGTTTCGTTTTTTATTCGTTTTTATTTTCAACTTTACTCAAGTTTCCTGCGTGATTTCACGAACCGACGCGTTTTATGTGGCTCGATAAGAATAATTATGAATGGTATGTCCGTGTGTGTATATGTTTGTGTATTGTGTGATTAGTATTATTTCTTATATATATATATATATACACACATATAAATGTATGTATAGTTAGGTATTATTATCACTTACGACCGCAATAAAATTAAAAGGAAAGAAACGACGAAATATACGCGTATAATGAAAAAAGGAAAGAAAAAAAAAAGAAAGAATACAAAGCGGAAGTTAAGATAACGTTATTTATATGTGAGATCGAGTTTCGTGTGCCTCCGGTTTTACTTAGTTTATTATTATTATTATTATTATTATTATTAAGATTTTATTTTCAATTTGAAGATTAAATTTATTTATAAATGCGAAAGAAAGGGTTCATTGAACTCAATCTCTCCCTCTCTCTCTCTTTCTCTTATTTCGACACGTTGTTAGAAATAAAAGAAAATAAGATAACGCGTGAGGCACGCGAAAAAGAAGTATTCTTTCTTTAGAGACGAAGAAGATTGAGAAAGAACAAAAATTTTAGACACATAAAAAGATAGTAATTGAAATTAGTTAATATCCCAAAGGAAGAAGAGAACAACATAGATGACGAAGAAAAAGATTTGATAATGATTAAATATTGTTTTACCATCTCTTTTCATTTATGTTATTCGTCTTATCTCGTTTATTCTTCCCTCGAGATAATTAATCGATAATTATTACGTCGATTGAAAAGTTATATGTACATATATATTATTAAAAAAAAAAAAATATATATATATATATATATAAAGTACGTAACGATTATCCCTAAAAAATAAAAAATACCCACGAAGATGCCACGAGAATTATTATTATTATTATTTATTATTATTATTGTTCTTTTTTTTCTACTACTTCTTCTTCTTCTTCTTCTTCTTCTTCTTCCCTTTTGTGTCCTTTTTAATATTTATCTCAAACCTATCGCAAACTTAATCCTAAATATAAGGCTTACATAATTAATCGACATTGTATTTCGTGTGGCATGTGTTTGTGTCCCTTATTTGTTAAATGTTTAATTTAAACGATTATACGATAATCAGTACTCGATTTACTATGGGCATTGTTAAAACGAGAAGCTGCTGTTTTTCAATTCTTTTAAATAATTTGTATCTTTTTGTCTTAAAAATAGTAAGTCTTATTCCTTTTTCAAATTCGGAAAATAATTAAAAAGATACGATAAGATAATTATAAGGAAAATCATCGGAAATTTGGGTCAAACGAATGACGAAATTTCTCATTTTCTGTTCTCTTTTTTTTCTAATTAAAGCTTTGATTAATAAATTAAAATTTAATCAATAAATAAAATCTATTTAATAGATCGAAATTTTTAACGGTCAGATTTGACGATTATACAACTCTTTTCATCCACTTCATAGGATATTAACGATATGCCTATATTCATTATTGATTTTTCTTTCTTGTTTTTCCTAAACACTTGAATATAACCACCACCAAAACCCACCCCTGCCATTTGATCAATCATTGATTTGTAATATATGGGTAAGTGTATATATATATATATACATATATATATTCACAGATGATGCCGTTTGTATCATCGTATAAAACATACGAAATTAATTTCAAAACTAATTTCTTAATATAAAATATGAGATTAAAGTGTAAAGACTGTCAAAGTTCTTACACAAACTATTATCTTAAATGCATAATATACTTCTCGCGTAAAGTTATTAAACCCAAAAAGAAAAAAAACAAAAACAAGAACAAAAACAAAAACAAAAACAAAGAAAAAAAAAAAGAAAAAAAGAATGCGAACGAAATTTGGTTAATTGTCTAATATATTAAACTTCTAATTAAATCTTTGTACCTATGTAAAACTTAAAACTTTCGAATTTTTTTATAAGAGTGATTACTAAATAATAATAATTTCTTCTTGTTCTTTGTCTTTTTATTAGGACTTTGTCCTTTTATAATAGCTTTTTTATTGCTATTTCTAAGGAGCGATTTATTGTTTGTACCGAGGGTAGGTTGCTAGCCTCACCCCCCGAACCCTCTCCTTTTATCTGGGTTTGGGATTAGCTCTAAATGTTAACTAGGCGGAGAATCTTGTCGTCAACGGCACATCGGGTTTTTTTTCAAGCGGTTCATCACCCATCCAAGTACTAATCGTACTCAGCGCTGCTTGACTTAATGATCGAGCAGAAACCAGTGCTGTCACCGCGCCCCATGGCCGTTGACATAATGATTATTATATTATTATTAATAATAATAAAAATAATAATAGTAATAATAGTAATAAAAATGTTTTGATAATTCACTAAAAATAATAATCATAATAATAATAATAACAACAATGAATATCTCGGATTATTGTCTTCGTAACATGTCATCGTCGTTCGAAGAATAAAATTCTAATATAACAGAATTGATTAGATATAAGCGCGATAATTAAAAAAGAAATTTCGTATATAATAAAATCTAGAAAAAAAAATATGGTTTATGATTCTCTCCTAAATCTTCCCTGACAAATTATAAAATATAGAATGCATTTTTCTCCATCCCTCCTGCCCCTCTTTCCTTCTTTCTATCTTATCTCTAGAAAACGAAGAGACCACTTATAATAACTCCCATTTTTTAAATAACATAAAGATATTTTTATTCCTTTTTATCACCCAATAAGCTCTCGTATTCGTTCGTCGCTAGCACAGAAAAAATTTTGCGAAAACATAAAATTATTTATAAATGGCGAATATTGATTATATACATATATATATATATATATTACTCTTTTCTTTTTTATATATTAAATTATTTATTTTATACGTATATTTAATTTAGCACCCCACAGTATGTTTATTTTTCTTTTTTTAAATATTTATAAAAAGAAATAAATTAAAAAACTTAAAACGAAATAAATATGAAATTTGATTTTGTTTGAAATATTGATTTTTCTTTCAAAAAAATAATATAAAAAGAAAACAAAACAATAAACAGCCAGCGAATATATTTTTCTCCCGCCATATTATCTTCTCTTTTTAATTATTGCCTACAGCTTTTAATAATAATTTAAACTATTTATATATATATATGTATATACATACATGTATATATGTATGCATACATATGTGTATTTAAAGCATGTGTGTAGTATGCTACACATAGAGAGACACGTGTTATTATTTGTTTTTATCAGGGGATGCAATAAAAAAACATTTTCCTTTTCAATGATTAAACGAGAACTTAAATGAGAACAGTTATTATAATTATTTTTTGGAAGAAGAAACGACGCGCACATTTTAAGGAGATATTACGGAGAGTAAAAACAAGAGACCCCATATTGCTAAATGTCCTTTTCACATATGATAAATATGTATATGTATTTCGCAAAGTTCGTCTACTGATTATTTGCATCACGATTTCACATTAACATTGATGATCTTCTCGTACAATTTTGTGTGACGTTTGGTTTGTATCTTTTGGCGCATTATTATTCGTTCGCATAATTATTTGAATCCATATCATCTCTCTTTCTCCTTCTCATTATTTCTTTATTTCTATTTCTCTTTCTCTCCCCGCTCTTAATCTATCCATTTATCATTATTTTTTCCTTTTCATTTTCTTTTTTTTCTTTTCTTTTATTCGTACTGATCTCGTAATAAACCAGCCTATTGCGACGAACGGGTTTTGTACGTTACAATATCACAATAAATTACCGGTCGATGACCACAGGTCGTCCCAAAATTTTCTTTAAATCCTTCGTTTTACGAAAAGAAATTTTCTTCGAAACTGCAATGTGAATTGTTTATGTAATTCAATGAGAATAAAACAAAAAGAATGAAGGAAATCATCAATTATTGTCTAGAATTAATATACGAGTCGAAAAAAAGAAATATATATTCATTTGCAGGTCCAAAGGAAAACCAATTAAAACAACAAAAAAATATATATATATTGGGAGATAAATAATGACATATTTAAATGTCACGAATATAAAGAGATGAAAACCCTGATGCAAAGTGAAATCGATCGAAGACTAAAAAATCTAATCTTGAATCTTCAATATGGCTCCTCACGAGGAATATTACGTACTTAACCTAAAACTGCGGTCCCTTTTTTTTTTTTTAAAATGAAAATAAAATTTAACTTAAAGCTAAAAGCACGAGAGTTTTGTTCGCCGATAAATCGATAATAACTTGATTAAATCCAAGCCCTACAACGACGACGACGACGACGACGACGATGGGACGACCCGAGTAATTCGTCCGAGATAGATCTATTTTTTTATTTTATTATTTATAAATACGATTATAATTATAATGAATTATCAACTATAAACTTTAATATCTTAAGTACTTTTTGCGACGGTGGGTCACGGTTAATTATTGGCTGGACTTTGAATAACTTCGGGAAAGTTATTAGTTCTTTCCACTCCCCTCCCTTCCTACCACCCTTCCTTCTTTCCTTATTTCTTTCTTTTTTTCTTTTTTTATTTTCTTCCTCATTTTACGGTATATTATTTTATTATTCGTCGACTGTGTGTTGTATTTTTGCGTATTATATATATGTATATTTCATCTGTGTGTTAGGGCTTATCCATTTTATGTATTTTTTTTGTATTTTTTTCGGTTTTTTTTTTGTTTGCTTGCTTGGAGAAAAAGAAGAAAAAATAAATGTCTCACGCCCGTCTGTTACATATTTCTTTTTTTTTTTAATTTTCTTTTTTCTCTTTTTTTCTTAGGTGAAATAAATTCTGTCGGTGCTTAAACGGAGTAAATTATATCTGGGCTACGTGTTATTATTTTGCATGTCCCTTATCTGTCTTCTTCTTCTTCTTCTTTCTGTGAATATGTGTGAGAGTGTATTTTAAATGATACCGATCTCCACGATCGCACGATTCGTAACATCTAAAGAATTTACAGTAATCAATAATGAATCTCAGAGGGAAGGCTGCAACTTGGGCGCGCCCCACATTGAATGAAAAAAATGTAACCGTACTTTCTTCTTTCACAAGCGATCTTCATCTTCATTTTCATCTTTCTTTCTTTCTTTCTTTCTCTCTTTCTCTCTCTCTCTCTCTTCTTTTTTCTTCTTCTTCTTATCTATCATTTTGAAATAAAATTTCATCAAGTCGATCTCTCTATAATTCTTTGATAAAGTTATTATCATCGTACATATATAAGTATATACTTAAATTATCTTGTCCTTATCTGTTATATTTATATCATATACATATAATATATAATATATATATGTGTGTATATATAATATATATATATATATCAGTTATCGATTAAAAATTAGTAGTACCTATAGGTTCATCATCACAGCTAAATTGTATTTACCTTATCATCACTAAATCAATCGTATCGATCGATCAGCTTTCATCTTTCGTAGCCTTTTCCCTTCCACCTCCTCTTCCTCTTCCTACTCGTCACCATCAAAATAACATTGCAATAATGTCACGTGATTAATTTATCTTTGCACAATTATCATCTATTTCTATAATCTTCCTTTTTTTTTTGTTTTTTCTTTTCGGTTGTTTTATTTTTGTTGTTGTGTCGCGCCTACCGCACCACCCAACCCCAGCCAACGCGAGTATATATATTTACAAAAATTTATTTTTTAATTTTTTTTTTTTTTTTTTTATTATTTTTTGTTGTCTTCAAACCGAGCCTGGCGCAGCCACTACACCCCCCCTTGTTTTCTTTTTCTTTTCATTTATGAAACGGAAACAACACATTCGCGTGCTAATTTCTACACAAAAACCAATCTTATCACAAGATCCCAATAATTATCGTTGTCCGTTTTATAAAACTTATCCCCCCCTACCCCACCCCCTCCCATTCTTTCTCTTTTTTCCTTATTTTTCTTTTCTGTTTTTTCTATTTTTTTTATTTTAGTTCTAATTTTTCTTTTTTTCCTTTACAGAAGTGTGATCTGCTTTTAAGATAGTCCACGTTCGCTGCTCTCGACCAAATAACTGGGACACGAAAAACGTACGTTCCCTTTCTTTTTAATATCCCCCCCCCGATCTCTTTTTCTCTCCTTTTGTTTTGCGTACGAAAAGGCAAAAATTGCATATACACATCATTACATACATACATACACGAGTCAATATGTACACCAATTTCTTTTCTTTTTTCTTTTTTACAAATTCTTTTATACACACGACGTTTCTCGATCAAAATTACACAATTCTTTCTCTTTTACTCTTTCTTCCTTCTCTCTCTTTCTTTCTTTCTGCGATATCATATATGTACATTACATGCGCGTGTATATATTTTTTATTTTATTTTATATTATTTATTATTCTTTTTTTTTATTTAAGAGGAAGGCTACATATATACATATATACATATATGTATATAGATACAACATATATATGTATATCGGTAGAACCCACGTCATTTTGTTATTAGTTGCAATACTCTTAGGACGGCAGTGTTTCAATTCGATTTATTCATATAAGAGGCCCTTTTTCTAGGATTAGAAACGGGCAATATATTATGATTGATAAAAGTGGTGTGCTATTTTCTTTCTTATGATCGAAAATACTTACGCGAACTTGGACTATGATCAGTTAATTACTTCAAATAGAGTTAGTTATTTAAATATTATTAAGAATAACGGTATTATTTCACTGGATGGATATAATCATTTTATACGAGAAATTGCATCACATTGCAGCATGCACGGACTAAGGAAACTACTTTCAATCACATTTCCAATTAAAAAAAAATTATGAAAATAAAAAGAAAAGAAAAAAGGAATAAAAGAACATTTTTCCCCTACTTCTCTTCCTCTCTACCCCATATTCTTCCTTCCTTCTTTCCTTCGTCAGAGAATTTTTGTCATAATTCACTATAATTCGATCAACTTTTCTATTTCCGTTGCTATTTGAAATTTAAATTAATATTATAAACGAATAAATAAATAAATAAACAAAAAAAGAAAAAGAAAATTAAATCGGGCCGCGTTCGCGCAGCTTTTCACCTCTCGTTACGCATCACCATCATCATCATCCTCATCATTATATTTATTTCGTATATTATTCTCATTCGTACGATTCGTACGAGTACGATGATTTCGTTTTCCGTCGAGAGCAGCACGTTATTATTAGTTTATTAATGACTATCTTTATTTTTTCTTTTGTATATTTCACTTTTATCGTCGATTAACTCGCGCGTCGATTATTTTTGGTTTTTTCTTTAATTCGTATCTATTTTCTCTCTCTTTCTCTTTATTCTTTATCTCCGTCTTTCTCTCTCCTCCCTCCAACCCTTCTTTACATATTTTGATCGTAATGATAATATAACAATTACATGTAGATTAATTTTTCCCAACTATTAATAATAATTTTGATTTTTTTTTGTAAAAAGGAAGGAGAAGATTGTTGTTTGCCTCGTGTATCATCCATCGAACTATCCTAATTCAAAATAAGTGCTATAAATCAAATGATGCGATATATTATTATAAACATCAACAATGAGAAATTAATGGTTAACGAATTGGGGGACGGAGGCGGGTGAATTATCGTAAGAGCCGTAGATTTTGTTTAATAAGAAGATTTTCAATGATCATTAATTACGCAGGGAAAAATTTGTCAGATATGGCGTTAGAGTTTGTTCGTTTCCTATATAAACTTAGTTTCGTGTCATTTTAAAGAGATCATCGATCCTTTGTATAAAAAAACGATCGATTTCAAGGTAACGGTATTTTGTTTGTAAATTTTTGTATATATTTACAACTGGTGTCTGGCATGTGTGTGTATATATATATATGTGTGTGTGTGTGAATTTTGTGTGTATGTACTTGCGGTGTATTCACGTATATGCATACATATATATATATAATATGTATATATACAGGCGACACAACAAATTACGAAAGTGTAAAAAGAAACAAGTCCGGTGCACTTTCTCTGAAATGCCTGCATTCGAAACTTCCATGCACTTTTTTCTTTTCTTTCGAGTCCGTTGCGAATCACGAATCATATATATATATATATATATACATATCGTACATATACATATGTACAATATATGTTGTGCATATGTTGTGTGGTATACGTGTGTTATATTATATATTAAACTAAACCGAGAAAGAAGAAAAAAAGAGATACGACACTAAAGTATTAACCCTCGACGAAAATCGATAGACGGACTAGTAGAAATTAAATGTTTCTGACCTTATTTCATAAAAAAAAAGAAAATATAAGGGAGTTGTTAACAAAACTCAAAAAAAAAAAAAATATATATATATATATATATTAAAATAATTTCAATCATACCATTTCCTGATGCGTGATAATAAAATACTATAGATACTATCTTTTTTTTAAATTCCCTATACTTACTAAGCTAATCCAAAATAAAGAACCATATTAATAGAATTATCGAAATTGCACGTTTATACGCTAGTTTTTTTATCCTCTTCTTTAATCTCTTTTACATTCATACTATTTCTTTCGATCAATGAATCATTCATTAAATTCATTCAATAATTCATTCGTCCTACTCTTGTTGCAAAACATTTAAAGAAGACATACGAACGATCTATCATTCCTTCAATATATTGTTGACTATACATAATTCATTATTTGGCAGCTCACCCTAAGCCTAATATGTGGTATATTAGAAGTTAGGAAAAGTATTTAAAGAAAGACAAATATCGTAAGAAGAAAATGAAGAAAAAGAAAAGAAAAAAAAAAGAAAAGTAATGAAATGAAGAAATATGCCATCGCTGTTTAAATTGCAGGCGTATTTCGGCAAAATATAAATGCGTTTTTAAACTAAAAATTATAAATTTTTTTTACCCCAACATTATATAATGTACTTAAAAAATATTACGATAGTAATTTTTAACCGGTTCCAATAATTGAAATCACAAGTATCATCATTCTCTCATTTATCTGAAGAAAAGAAACGAAAAGAATTTTATATTTTTTTCTTATACATATATATATCTATATATATATATATATATATATATATAGGTGTAATAAAATAAAAAAAATCTTATAACAAAAAAAAAAGGAAACAAAAATGAAAAGAAAAGAAAAAAAAAAAGAAAAAATTTCAGGGAGAAGAATAGAATCTAGATGATACGTCATATAAACGCACATATAACGGTTTTTCTACGTAATATCATTGAATATTTCATTAAAAAATTTGTCGTTTTATCGTCAAGTAATTATGTATGTACGTACGTGTGTACGCGCGTGCATCTGCATATGTGTATACATATATAATGCGATAAAATAGAAAAATGCATTTAATAGGCTCTGACTTAATATTAAATATTCTCTTAATAAATATCTTATTTAGAATAGAGAGAGAAATAAACGAATGGGCGAAAATTCTATTGAAATTAAATCAATCATAATTTGTTCGCGTTTCGATATAACTCTTTTCTTTCTATTTATTTCGAATATATTAATATCAAATTGGAATCTATAAATTGGTACCGATCATCCTTACTTTACATACATTACATATTGCATTATTCAAAATAAAACAAAATAGAGGAGAAGAAAAAAAAAAACAAAACAAAAAAATATTCCCATAATCTCTCTATTTTCTTTTCGCGCGACCAAATGTATAAATGAAGAAATTTTATAAATTTAATTTAAAAAGCTAAGTGGATTTGAATCGACAAAAAAGATGCATAAATTGATTTAATATTTTAAACCGTTCTCATACGTCAAACGTTTAAGATAACGTATTCTGTATTTATTTTGTTTTCAATATTGATTTATCCAAATCCCTCATTATTAATTAAATCCCATTTACATAATATATGCATAACCTTGATATTTCTAATCTTAATCACACTAATCCCGTTCCCCCGTTTTTTCCCCATTTTAGAAAACCCATCTGATGAAATCTTATTCGCGTTATTTTTCACGATATAATGATCTATCAAAGTTCGAAAAAATAAAAATATCTTTGCGAAAAAGTGATAAACGTAAATGAAAAAAAATAAGAAAAAAAAAAAAAAAAAGAAAATAAACAGAAAAAAATAATTACCTTTTATCTTTGATTAAAACAATGATAAACGTATACGCTAAATATATATTCTTACGCATACGTGTATCAGTTACACAAATAATATAAACGAAGAAACATCAACGATAGTAAACTATTTTTTAAACCATCTATATATACTCATTTTTTACGACATAACGATTAGATATTACAATAAGAAAAATCCAAAAGATTAGATTGTTTAAATCACACCGTATAACTTTTTCGTAGAAATAAAATGAATTATGCGTGAGACGATTAAAAACGAAAAGAAACAATTTACCTGTCATTTTTCTCCTTCATTCAAAATTTTTGGAACCGGTTTGTATATATATATATATGTACTCGCGTGTGTGTTGTGTACTTGAGAACGATAGAAAAAAAGAAACGACAAAAATTTGCGACTATTGTAGGCATTAAATTCGGAAAAAATAACCATAAAAATTTCGATCTTTTATATAATAGAAATTCGAAAACAAAGATTAAAACAAGAAGAAAAAATATATATATATATACATATATATATATATATTTATATAACACAAAAAGCAAATAGTGCAGCTTAACCCGTTTTTAAACTCGTACTTGTTTCTCGTATATATTTTCTCCGTTTGCGATGCCCATTGATCGTGTGCACAGAGAAAAATCATTAATTTTCATTATGCGTAAACGTTAAATATAACTATAGAACGTATGTTTATATCTTTCTTTGTGTGGATACGTATGTCCTTAGGTACGAGTTTTCTTCTCGTTATCGAGTTTTAATCATATACGAATTTAATCTAAAATACAATAAGTTTATATCTTAACAAAGACGGCGCATAATAATAGCATCGTTAAACGTTCCAATAAATCATCCTCTTCTTTCGCGAGTAAAGAATTTTTGTTTGTTTTATTCGCGAAGAATTGAAGAAAACATTAAATTCATCGGGTTTACTTGATGAATCTACCGTTCAAAGAAATTTATTTCTAATTAGTCCGTATATTCCGTATATTATTTATACATATATATATATATATATACACACACACGCACACACATATTCACGAATGCGTATTTATGTAGAGAAATGTGTGTGTGTGTGTGTATGTGTCTGTCTGTCTATATGTATATATGTAAAATCTAATCGCCCTCACAGTAAGAGAGGAGAGAACAAACGAATGGCCCACATATACATTTATCACCAACGAGATTAACTTTCTCTTTTCTCGTCTTAAAAGAGAAAGAAAGTAAGAAAGAAAGAGTTATATATATATATATATATACCTATTTATACATATATATACATATATATATATATATTTATATTATGCTTAAAATTTGTCCGTTTCTCTCTTTCTCTTAATAAATGCTCTTTCTTTCTTATTTCCTTCCTCAAAAATCTTCTGCTTTCTCATCTAAACCTTCTTATACCTCATCTTATCAATGAAAAGTAGCGAATAATCGCTCGCGTGCACGTGTACCATGGTACATCGTACAGAGATATTCATATACATATTTATATATATATATATATATGCATATATATAGATATATAAATATGTATATTTATATATATATATATATATGCATATATATAGATATACAAATATGTATCGTCGTTACGATTCGTGATAATATATATATTACACATACATACACTGGGATGCTGAGGATTGTTAATAATAATAAATCGTCTCGTCTATTTTTCTTACTCACGGTTTTTAAACGACCAGCTCGAGACCGCACGCGCGAACATATTGTCCATAGCCCGATGATGAGGAAGGACGATGATGATGATTATGATGAAGATGATGATAACGATGATAACGATGATGATGATTGTAATGACGTCGATGACAATGATGATGATGACGGTGATGATAATAATGATGATTATAATGACGACGATGATGATTATGATGATGATTCTGATGATGATATCTTAGCTGCCTCTCCCGCTGGGAGCCGCGATAGACGACGACCGTCTCCGGCGGTCCATGGATCTTTGGATATCAGGCTTGGACGTTTAGTATCATCTTCAGATGATTTGACGATGCTGATTGTAGTCGCCTTTCGGATTCCTGGCAACTAGTCATAAGAGTGTTTTTGGTCCAATGACTGGGTGGTTTAGGAAGACTGGCCGGTGATGGAGGTTCCGAAAACTTGGCACCAGCGTAAAAGCTGTTGGTCGGACTACCCCTTTGACTGCTACTGTCATGTCGCAACGGCGAATTTCTCGAACTTTTTCCAGTACAGGTTGGACTGCAACTAAGTCTACCCGTGCTGCTACTGTTGTTGTTCGTACCATTTTTACCAAAACGTCCACCGGTGTTATAATGGAACGGTGATGTTTTCATTGAATTAGAACGATAATGCTTCTTTCCACCCGTGTTAGGGGAACCCTGACGCTCGAGCTTGTTGTTCAGTTTTGGTCCTGAATTTGTCATGGTTTTGATAGTAGATGTTGGACCAGACAAGATGATAAACTTCTTTTTCTTTCCTCTTCTTCTCACTCTCTCTTTCTTTCTCTCTCGTTATCTCTCTCTCTCTCTCTTTCGTTCGTTCGTTCGTTCTTTCTCTCTTTCTCTCTCTAATACTTCTCTCGACCCGTCTAAGAAATAAATTATTAAAGCTCTAAAATTTCTTATTACAAATAATTTACAAAAACACATATTTATCTCTCTAACCGCGTTTAATTAACACTATTTCTATCGCGATTTTGTGTAGACCTATTTCAACAAGAAAGATGTCTTTTTTTATCTAAATGATATCACTGAATTAATTCAACAACTGTTGTGTGAAAAATCAAAAAAATTAGTTATGGAGAAATAATTAAATTTAGAGAATAATTAGAAATTTCTGACACCGCTTGAAAGAAATAGTGTTAAATTCCTTTCAAATTTTAACGAGATAAAAAAGAAATAATTTTTTAATGAAATAAATATTATAAAACAGCGGATGCACAACCTTTTAATTATAATATATAAAATTATGATATATGAAATTGTTCGTGAATTTTTTAAAGGGACAAAAATAAAACAAGCTACAGTCAAAACATTGTGATGACTTTTTTCCGAGTCCATTGATGCTCCAAGTATTAATGCATGCGATTCGCAAGATCGCGCAGGTTGTGCTTCACTCATATTAAAAAAAAAAGAAAAAATGACAATGAAATACGTTAAGAAGGACTTTAAAAGGAACATAGAGACGATAACGCAGCTTATTTTTTTTTTAGAGAATTTAAATCGATGACAAATAATGAAAAATAATCTAGATAATTAAGAAAATAAATATATAGGGAGTTTATGGTAATAATATATTGTAACTTACCGTTTCTAGTTTACCGCGGGACGCTTCTCCTCTCGAGGTGAAAGCAAGCAAATAAGCAGCAAGATGCAAACGCAGGCAGCAATCGTGCTATAGTGTATTTATTTCTCTCTTCCTCTTCTATAGCGTCTGTGTCCAGTGATTTTTCTAACTGCGCAATAACTTTGTATCCAGGGCAAAGGGAGTAAGGAGGATCGGTCGGGGGAAATTCGCGGCGTAACAAACGTGACGATGTGTGGTGGATCTAGTACGTATAGCAGACGTCTAATACTAGCGTAGTAAATAGTATTATTATTATTATAGTATTAGTAGTAGTAGTGTGCGGTAGTTGGTGATGCTTGTAGTGGGGCACCCTGGGAAGTTTCCGTTTAACTTGATGCTACCTCGGCCTGGTTGTTTCGAGTTCCTTCGCGGTCCTCCCTTTTCGCGTTCTTTGCGAATTTGGCCACATTCGGTGACCGTCGGTCACCTTTCAAGCACTAAACTTTTCTATCTCCTTTACCCCTCTCAACGAAACAACCAAAAGAACACAAGCGAATATTTATTTTCACTTCTCTCTTGCTAACTCTTCTCTCCGATTCTTTCACTCCTCTTCACCTATTCCTCCTACTTTACTCCCACTCCACTCCCACTTCCACTTCCACTTCCACTTCCACGAATCGCAGCTGGAGAAGCGCAAAATGGCGAACGCGACTTGTTTGTTTTCGTGAAACAGACACACAGACAGACAGACACGTCGCAGCAATGAAACCTTCCCAACAAAACCGACAACGAGATTTTAGTAATTTTAGCCGACAATGGTTCTTTTTTTTTTTTTTCAATGCACTTTATTCGTCAAAGTTGAACAGATTTTTTCTTCTACTTCTTTTTCTTCTCCACTTCCTCTTCTTCTTACTCCTCAACGACAAAATTCGCGTATCTCTCGAAAGATATCACGATGAGATATAAATGTAGGACAAAATCGTTGCCTAGCGGTTAATCACGTACGTCGATCGCTGTTTTTCACCTTTTTAACCTTTTAAAGGCGTTCTCTACGACGAACAACAACGAGGACAACGACGATGACAACGCGATGACAACGACGTTACTCGTAATCGTCCGCTAGTACGCGTCCGTCCCAAATGTTTAATACGTCGAAAAAAAAAGTATGTCAAGTCTTCTTCTTTTTTTAAATTTTTTTTTGTTTTTTTTTTTTTATTTATATATATATATATTTTTGGTTCTTTTTTTCACGATAATAAAACACCACACTAAAATCTCATTGATCTTCTTTCTTCGATTTCAAACTTCGAAATTAAAAACAAAATTTGCTTGCCTACGTTTCTTCTTCTGCAAACAGTTCTCTTCTTTTACTACCTCGATCATAGGAAATCCTTCTATCGCAAGCTCCAAACTTGTTCTTTCCGACGTTTCAACCGTCTTCTCCCGACGATATTTGAGGTCTTTATAAACCAAGGAGACCTAAACAAGGTTTTAAGGATGTTTCCCCCCCCACCCATTCTTGAACGACGAATAACGTCACGTGTTTAGTACGACCAATGAAATACTCGAAGCGAATGCATATTATTTGTCATCGATTCAACCAATCGAATCGTCTGTTCTGAGCATGCGCATTTATTAAACGAGCTAAAAATTTATTTATTGTTAAGATTTTATTTTAAGATAGTCTCTATCTCATTTATCCTCATTTTCTTTATTCGAAACATTAATCAAACGTTTTATATTATCACGATAATTATTTAACCAGTCGCTGATGCTTTGTGTTGCTCTAACGATCCAAATGTTTAATCGCGTTGATTGGCTGAATGACTCGAGGCGCTACCGTTCGTAGAGCTTGATCGAAATTCGTACACCTTTGTTCTCCTTATTTTAATGAGATTCACTTGGATTCACTCTCCAAGTATTAATCGTATTGCCAAAGGCTTAGAAATACCAAAACGTATACATATGTATATTTACTATTAATCGTCGATGTTTTAAACCATTTCTTTACATTTTTTTTATTAATTAATCTTTTCCTAGTATAAAATACTTAAGAAAAACAACAAAACACTTGTAATAGATATTTTTCTTAGATTATTACTAATAATCATACTTTTATATGTTATTACATTTATATAATAAACATATAAACAAATTAGATACAATATACATATATTTGCTCTTGATTTAAACAAAAAATATAAAAAATAATAGAAAACTCGTAAGATCCCTACCTTAATCTTCAATACAATTCATTGATTTTTAACTCAGTCAATAAAAAAGTTTGTCGGTTACCCGGTAAGTGGTGCCATCTAGAATGACAAGTTATGTACGGTATGTATAGGTGACGTCAGGAGCGAGAAAGAAACAAAGTGTGAGCGAAGATAGGAAAAAGAAAGAATGAGAGCACAAAGAGAAAGATGTATATATATATATAGAAAGAGAGAGAGAGAGAGAGAGAGAGTGAGAAAGAGAGAGGGAAAAAGGAGGAGAATGTCCGATAAATGGTGGTTCGTCGTCGAGGACGTTAGGAGGGGGAACGAGAGTACCGAAACGAGAAAGAGATTCGTAGAGTCTACGACGGACATAAAGACGGTCGGAAGGGGGGTACTTTAAAATCGGAACTTTCTTTTAAGAGTTTCAAGATTTTAGACATTTTCCTCGATCGGTACAGAATATTCGTAATCGTAATCATCGTCGTCGTTCGTTTTTCGTCGTTCGTCGTCATTCGTCGTCATTCGTCGTCGTTGTCGTCGTCGTCGTCGTTGTCGCATTCGTCGTTGCCGTGTCTGTTTTGCTTCCATCGCACGATTTCACGACGATGGGCGGGGTCGGAGACGCGAGGTCGTGCCTCCTCCGGTCGAGTGAGAGACATGGAGCGACCTCAGTGTAACCAGTGGCTGAGCTGCACGAGCTGTTCGGCCATCGCCGACCATCGTCGTCGTCGTTGTCGCCGTCGTCCTCGTCTTCGTCGTCATCATCATCATCATTGTCGTTGTCGTCGTCGTCGTCGTCGTCGTCATCGTCATAGTGATTGACGTTGTCGTCGTCGTCGTCGTAGTCTTTGTTTTTGCTAAATAAGCGAAAATTCAGCTATGACACCGCCACTACTAAAGCCCAGATTATCTCGGTGAAAAAGAAGGTAGGAGATATCCCAAGCAACATTTACCACGCGCCATGCTCTCTTTCCTTTTTTTTTTTATCTATCTACCTATCTATCTACTTTATCTCTCTCTCTCTCTCTATATATATATATATATCTATATGTCTCTGCTGCTGTTTGTTTCTTTCTCTTTTTCTCACACGTATACATACGCATATATAAAACATATGTATATACATTACACGTACTCTTTGTTTTCCCTCTTTTATCCGTCTTCTATCTGGCTCGTCTCCCATATTCTCTCGCTCGCTTGCTCGTAAGTAAGTAAATAAGTAAGTATATAAGTAATTAAATAAGTTAGTACGTAAGAGAATAACGTATCGTTTTTATCCTATATTCAAAATGATGCGTCCCTTTATTGCGTCCCGTAGTTAATTCTTTTTCCTTTTTTCTTTTTGTTTTTTTGGCAAAATCTCGCGAAAGCAACTTTCTCTCTCCTAATGGCCGCTGTTACCTTGCAACATTTTTTCGTTCTCTTTCTTCCTTCTTATTTTTCTTTCTTTCGATTTAAAATCAAGCCTGAGACAATCTACTCTCTTTACTCCCATTCATTTTTCGCGAAAGACCGCAAAGATCGCTCCAAAAAAACATCTTTCATTTTCAGTCTATTCGGAATCGATGAAAAGATAATAATGAAGAAGAGGCGAGAAAAAGGGAAAAAAGAAAGAAAGAAAGAGATAGAGAGAGAAAGAAGGATGCACGGAAGGGATGTCATCGTGCATTTGACGGTGCGGCACCTGTAAGTGCTGCACCTTTCGATTCTTCCTTGTTTTTCTTCTCCCCACTCTTAACTCATCCCCCACCATTCCTTCTAACCTCCTTCCTTCCATTTTTCTTTCCTTCTTTACCCCTCTCTCCTACATATAAACACAATGTCACGCGCGCACATTGGTCTCTCTCTCTCTCCTCCTCCTTCTCCCTCTCTCTTTCTCTTTCTTTCTGTCTTTTTTTCATGCGTGCATACGTGCGCGCGGGCGCGAACGTCGATCGTAGAAAATACGACTCTCGTTCGTTCGTATAAACGCACGCACGTGTCCTCGGCTTTAAATCGCGCTTTCGAACCTCCTTCTCGTCCCTCCTCTTTTTCTTCCTTCTCCTATTCTCTTCTTCCGTCCTCCTTCCGTCCATTCTCCTCATCCCTCTTTCTCTCCAGCAACTATCTTCTTCTTTTACTTTACACGGACTCGGGTTATCGCGCTTCACGCTCTGCACGACGAGAATCGAAGTCGAGACACCACGAATGGACGAGTCTTTCCCAAGCACAACCCTTCTACAGTACATCTACTATGCTTTTCTCTCTCTTTCTCTCTCTCTCTCTCTCTTTTTCTATCTTACACATATATGGTACGTACTCTTCCTTTTTTATAGGTTTCAACATTTTGTTGTTGTAAAATTATTCTACGTCCTTGCCACCGAAGAAGATCATTTTAATCAAACAATTTTATCTTTTCTTATCTTATTCTTTACTTCTATTGTTATATTAGTAATCGAAATAATATAGTCGAAAGATCAGGGTACCCGTAGAAATTTACTACATATGTACATACGTAATATTGAGGCAAGATCAAAGTTTCTTCAACTAATGTATTCTCGACAAGCTTACTTTGACTGCTCTCACTACAGGCAAGATCCTAGCTTTCGCAACGGTGTTGCGATCGATTATACGTCTACTAGTAAGTAGACTAGATATAGTAGGTATTCGATAGCAAGCTTATCTTTATTGTGTGCTATGACGTCGACTTTATTATTTACAGATATGAAATCATTCGAATAATTATTATGATCTAATTTAAAAAGAAAAAATATAATATCGTTGATGTTATTTGAAGCTTTTTCGAAATCGAATTGTCAGGAAAACTCGCACTACATTATGTTCAGTATTATACTTAAATGTATACGCAAAAATAATTGTACGTAAAAAAGAGGAAACTTATAAGATTATATTAAGCGATAAAATGAATATGAATCAGTCCGGATATCTGTTGTAAAGCAAACCATGCTAGTTCCACTCAGTAGTTTCATGCACGTTGCTTATGGAAGAATTCAGTAAAAGATACGACACTAATATGCATTTGTATATATATACGTGTTCATATTTATTCTCTGCGTGTGTGTGCGTATGTGTGTATGCGTGCAAAAATTTCTGAGTAAGTAGTAAGGTAGATATTTAATTTCGACATATTTTATCATACTGATTTATTGTTTAGCGTTAACAAAGCACGATAATTCGAATATATGAAGAGCATTGAAAGATTATCAACTCTTTGTTTGAGGCAGAAGTGGTTGTTCGTCAGGGACGAATGATCCTAGGTAAATCCGATTTTACGATTGGGTGCCACCACCCTTCTGACGATAATTGCACGTTCTCGCTAACGGAATAGATATCCTTTAACGATACGAATTACGAGAAAATGTAAATCGATTCTTCTTCGATTGATTCGAGTATTTAATTAAGAGGGATTGTCACTGTAAGCTTGGTAAACTGATAGGCTAGACGAGTAAAAATTGATGAGTTTAAGGATAGAAATAATTTGTAGAATAATTTCTTACCGAGTATCTTCTTATATAAAAAAAAGTTTAAATAATATTATTTATTTTTATATTTACCTTTTTTTATAACACTTTTTATCAAAATTTATATTCGATCGTATAATGTAATAGTATACATATGTATATATACTAATGTAAGTCATTGATTCTCAAAGTTTTTCGATTTTCGGCGCCATTACTGAATCCTACATTTTCCATGGCGCGCTCTATGTCAAATTCTAACAAGTACACTTTGCGAAACAGCCAATAATATTTTGCTATGGTTAAATAAAAATAAATAAAACGCATTTTAGATCGCACAAAAATTTATTAAACAATTCAATTAATTATAATAATTAATGGAATAAATGTGCTTATTTGATCGTCGCACATTTTCTCAAGTCGTGGAATTAAACTAGACACGACCATCCTTATTTCCTTCTTCACATTAATTTTCGCGTGATATTTATCGCAATGACTACCGATAATTTAACTTCGCACAAATAAGGAATGGCAAATGAATTTAACATTATGAAAATTGTATAATATTTCGCGTGAGGAAGTCGCGGTTCTCCAAGGTGCGGTGATTCACACATTGAAAACCACTATACTAACAATAAGTATTATATCGACTACATACAAATATATATGAAAATAAATGCTTATTCATGTAATGCATATCGTGGGAATGATTTTAAAACGAAGAAAAGATGTTTTGTGTTTTTTTTTCTTCGCAATCGATCGCTTTGACATTCGTTTAAAATGAAAGCGTTCGCTATTATGAAATTTCCTGATTACGAGATGCTCTAAGAAGTACTACATATGTATATATATATATACACATACACATATATGATGCATTTACAAATGCATAGAATTTTTCGATAGACACAGCACAAAATGTCGAAGTCCTGTATGCACGTGTATATGTATTACAAAGAATTTGCGATACGATGCTAGAACTCGACGAGATTTCTCACGTCCGATCATTTTCTTTGCCAGCTTACCTATCAAAAAGTTTAGAAGAAAACAAAAAAACTCTATTTTTATTCTTATCAACGAGGAAGAGAGAGAGAGAGAGAGATGAGATGACTTTATTTCGTCTTGGTTTCGTGAGATCGATTAATTAATTAAAAATAACCAAAAGAAGAGGATAAAGAAAACACAGTTAGAGATATACATAATAAATGTGTATACGAATATGTAAAGAAGCATTTCTTTTAAATAAATAAATGCAAACACTCGACATTATACTCGTGTCCTTTAAAGTGTGACGTTGGCTTCGAGGGTTTCTAGGCTCTCTCACGCGGCGTGTCATGACTGTTTAGTCATATATCTTTCCTACCTACTTTCTTGCTCACCATAAATGGATATAAATTGAAGTTACGGGTTTGAAGTCCCCTTACGAAGCTACACGTTCCCTCTGGTCTCGTAGTTAGCTCCGAGGGATTATATCGCGAAAAGCTTCCGTGTGCCGTCGAAAAGTTTCATGGAAAATGGACCATCCTGTTATAACGGGAGTTATCTATATATGTTTGTATGTGTACATGCCTATCTGTATATAAATATATGCATATGCGTACAGATATATATATATATACATTTATATATGTATGTATATATATGTATATATATATATTTTAGGAATATATACCGTGTAGACATGTTCTATAGCGTTCTCGTGAAATTTTCCATCGATCGAATGTCGCATAGAACATTTTTCGTTCTATGTCAATCGAAAAGTTACCTGGGCCTTTTGTATATCATAAATGACCAAACGTGTACATTATCCGAAAGTTGCAACATTTGTCGTATCCGTTAGTACTTTCGTAACAAATATTTTCGAGTTTGGACGGTACGTGTCTAACGATTAATCGAAGCGCACCGTGTTCAACGTAGTTGTATAACAAATTGTTGATTAACATAAGAAACTATAGAAAATAAAATATAATCAATCGAGATTGTTCTCTATGAGAATATGTAAGCGATTTGTTCACCTTCATGCTTGCGAGAATATTTCTTTTTCATTTTTTTGTTCTTATATAGAACAAAAAAAATACGTTTTACGCAAAGTGTTTCAGTAAGAAAGCTTCCTATGCACAATGAGTTGTTTAACTTATGTATATAGATATATATGCAAGTATGCATGTATGTATCTGTACACAAAAGCATGGACTCGCAACAAAGAAGTTACCGGTGGTTCTCTACCTGATGAAATTGCGTAAACACGTATACAGTAGAGAGCTCGTCCCTCGGCTAGTGATGCAATAATTTAACACCGGACTAAGATCTTTACGTCGATATCGAGCCATCGTAGTTGTATGTATTTTTATTTACTTACTTACTTCTATCCACACATACATACATACAACATATGGAAGAAGGCAAGAATTGTATTTTCAACATCAAACATCATCGCGTTATGAAGAAGAAATACAAAATACATGGCAACGGACCGATATCAAAGATAAAGAAAAAGAAAAATCTTAAGAATAATCGTACGAATCCAAAAATGATGATATTTTTCGATCTTTGAGCACGACGATAAGGTGTCATATCGTTCTTTTCGTCTATCGTTTCGTTTCGTTTCGTTTCGTTAGTGTCGCGAGGAAACGGGGGAGAGGAGGGGAAACTGAATCTCGGATTTTCGAGTGGGCTGAAATCACGCGATAACCTCACCACGTATGAGTTCCGTGTTCCTCGCTGATGAGGCATCGGGAATGAAAGGGAAGGAGAACAAACAAAGAAAAAGAAACTAAAAAGTATCAAAAAAAGAAAAAAAAAAAGAAAAATGAAAAGGAATAGAAAGGAAAGTAGAATTTTCGGAGTGGCAGGCGGGAAACGACGAACGTGGCCGAGAATACGAGCGCGTCCTGGCGTCGGAGTCACAACGCCTATCTCTCTCTTTCTCTATTCCATTCCCCTCCCCTTCCACCATCCCTTCCTCCTTCCGCCCGCCCACCCCATCTCCGTCTCTCTCTCTTCCTCTTCCTTTCTCTTTTTTATTCTTTCGTTCCTCTTCGGTACATACTCGACGCCCACAACGAAGAGGAACGACGCATGCGCTGTCAGCTTTCTCGTTGCTTTCCACCTTATCGTTCGTTCTCCTTCACGTTCACGGATACGCCCCTGACTTTTGTACCAGCAGCAGCCCCTTTTGCCTGTCCTCTTCCCTGGTAGGAGGAACTGAGCGAGGCATTTTTCGATTCATAAGGGTGCATAGATGATGCGGGTCGACGACACATTTTCAAACGACGAAGGAAACCTCGCTGAGGCCGAAAACCCCTCCTCACTAGTTGGATCCCTCGAATACCACCCAATCCGTGAATACGGCCCTGTCGAGCGCGTAAACATAATCTCCCACTCTTCCTCCCTTCTGTCCTCTCTCTCTCTCTCCCGATCTCTCGTTCTCTCTTTTTCTCTCACCCTCTCTCTTCTCATCTCTTTTCCTCTCATACTCTCTTCACTGCCCCTCCTTACACGCACCAATTTTCCAATTGATAAGGGTGCATAGCTGATAGCAACTCAACCCTATCCCTCTTTTTCTGTCATTTTTTTTTTTTATAATACCTTTTTTTCCCTCCTATCTCTCCCTTCGGAAATACACACACACACATACACACAGACACACCGACCGTCGAAATAATATTTTCGACTCGTCGCGTGCATTCCCAGGAACGAAAGGGTGAAGGAAGCCAGGCAATTTAAAAGGAAATTCTCGTAGCTAGCCGGTCGAATGAATGGTTCACAAACCGATCGATTCGTGACTCGATGCTTTTTTAAATCTTTCTTATCGATCGGGGATCGCCGCGGTGGACCACGCATAAAGCGCGCCGGGGAGAGAAAGAGGAAGGGAGGAGGAGAACTCGTTCTGATCGAGCACCACACAACGTCGTTGTGTGCGTTACGTAAAATGAACACTCCGTGTGCACCAAAGCTTACTTTCTCGTCGAGAGATTTTCGGAACAAGAGGAAGGAACAAGAAAGTAAGAAGATGATGCAAGCATCATTTAAGTTATCTATATCATAATTGTTTGTCATTTCTAATTTGTTTTTCGTTCGTAAGGAGGGTGACTGACCCCCCGTTTCTTGATTTCACTTTAGGTTTTATTAACATCGATATCATCGTATTGCATTCATATACTTTGTTCTTATTTATTCGATAGAACCGTGTACAGGTCAACATGATTCTGGCAAACTCCAATTCCAATGTTTGATGACGATCGCATGGAATGGCCTCTCGTGTGTACGCTCCGATACTCGACGCATGACGCATATGACAGCTGTGTCGCGACGTTGCCACGCGTTGACTTATACTCCTCGCCGTCATATTCGAGAGATGTGTCAAATTCAAAAATGTTCGAATCCTATCAGGTCGGGACTACGAGAAAAAGAGAAGAAAGATGATCCATTCTTTTTTTCTTTTTCATATACATATTTTTTGTTTTTTTTTTTGACTTCCACTCGTTCCGAATATCATCGTAGTCGCGTCGTAATCTCTCATTAGAATGTCTCTTTCCTCGACGACCTCGTACGAATTCCGATTTAAAAATTCGTTCTATCTCTTTTTATCTTTCTTTGCACGATCTTTATCTATCTATTTATCTATTATCTATCTATCTATCTATCTAACTTTCGCGTAACGACGATGATGCGCAAGAAGAAGAATCACTTAGCAAGTGAGGGTAGCAACGTAACTTGGTATTGTGTAAGCATCGTGTGATCCACTTGACAATTGTCAGGTACGTAGCGATCGTTAGAGTTACCACTTTTTCTCTTAAATAACGAAAGAGAAAGAGAAGGCTGAGAGAGGGAGAAATATAAGAGGGAAGAAATAAAGAACATGGAAATTCGATATGTCGTTAAAACGACATCGACCAGTAAAAATAAAGTATACAGTTTGTTCAAAAATTCCTTTTTCGTTTTCGAGGATGGAAAACGGAGAAAGAGAAAGAGAAAGAGAAAGAGAAAGAGAAAGAGAAAGAGAAAGAGAAGTAGGTAATGTCCAGAAAGCCACCAGAATGAGGGTCTTGTCGATCTGGAATTCCCCTTCAGTCCTATCTCTCTCTTTCTCTCTCTCTCTCTGTTTCTCTCTTGGGTTCTCTAGCCCTCTAGCAGGTCTGAAGCCCAGCTCGCTGGAATTTCGAAGTAGCGAGTACGCACGCGCTGCTGAACCGACCGTCCTCGGCTCGTAACATGAAAAACGTAGCGCGTTCCTATCTCGTTACCATTTTACGCGAACTCCTTCCTTCGTTTTCCTTCCTCTGTTCCTCTTCCTTTCTCTTTCTCTTTTCTTTTTTCACTTCCTTTCTCTCTTTATACTTTTCGACTTTTTTTTTTTTAAAAGGAAATGCGTAATACCGTTCGACGTAAAGCACGCGTTTACGCTTTGCGGATATTCAGCCTTGTAGAAAATATGAGGCATACGCGACGAATGTAATACTTATGTATATGTATATGTATATACATATATATACGTATTACGGGTTGTGTGTTGGATAGCAGGACTTCAGAGTGTTTACTTAGTCGCTCAGGGCTGTGTCAGTCGGGGAGTCAGCACACGATCGTCGAGAGAACCGCGTGGGCGCGGCCTCTCTCTCCCGAGGAAGAAGGGATCTCCCTTCTCTCCGTTCTCTTGCTAGCCTATCTTTTTCTTTCTCACCGTAGGTCCTAACGCTTTTTTATTTGAAGGTCCCTTCGTGTGCTCGCGGCTTCGCATCAGCACTCCCTCGCTTTAGGGTCGCCCCTATCTTCCTTCCTATCCGCTCTCCTCTCTGATATTAACTCCCTTCTCTTCTCTTCTCTTCTGTTCGTTTCCCTCCTCAACATCTTCTCCCTCTCCAGCCCTCTTTCTCTCTCTCTCTCTCTCTCTCTCTTTCCCTCTCTCTCTATATATCTTTCTCATAAGGTCTCAGGGATGTAGTCGCCCGAGAGCATCCGTGGGAATCTTCGAAGAGAATTTCAAAGGAGAGGAGGAGGCTTCCTAGTCAAGAAGCAGCTTTAGTCATGAGACACCAAACTGAGGACGATGATCAAACGAACGACCTAACTATTGGATGTAGGCGTCTCGTACTGCTTCTCCTATTACTTGATGATTACTTTGTTCGTTGTTGAGAAGTATACTCTCTTAAACGACGTCATGTTTCTATATATTACATGAGACCTCGAAATAAAAGCTCTTTTTACTAAAAATAATCGAGGAAACATAAATATATATATTATGCCGAAGTGAATGCATAGGAGAAAGTACACGATTTCAAAAGTTATGTATTTGTTGTTTGTTTCCCCTCTTCTCGGACGAAAGCGTTAACGTACGTACGATCGCCAAGAACTAAACGCGCACGAATGTGTATTGGCAAGAAAAGTCACGCGCTTGAGCGCACTCCTCTGTCATCGATCCACTTAATCGAATAAGCTCAAAACCGCTCGGTAAAAGAGAGAAGACGCATCTATTTCTCTCGTGTGAGTTTAACTTTATTAAGCTTTTTTAAGAAAAAAAGTACGCGAGCCTATAACAAAAAGAAATTAATAAATGAAAATATCCTTATAGAACAGCGAAATCGGTTTATGTTGTTCAAGATCGATTCGACGAGAATAGTAAAAGCGTCTATGCATTAATTGGTAAAAAAAGATTTCATTTGGAGGAATAAGAAAGAAAGGAAGAAAAGACATAAATAAAGAAAAAAGAAAGGAAGAGAGAGGAAGAGAGAGAGAGAGAGAAGAAAAGAAAGAGAAAAAAAAACATGTTTGTTGATAAAAACGGAGGGAAAAGAAGAGGTAGTGCAAACGAGGAGAGAAAGGAAAAACCCGGGGCACATTGCGTCGTTAATCGCGTCCCTGAGGTAGCTTTCGCCCCACCAAGTGACCGATCTCCCCTCCATCATACGTTCTGTATCCCCTCCACAGATTTCCTTCTATATTCTCCCTTATATTCTACTGAGCCGTGGTCGGCTCAGTTAGTCGCGCGACGCCGTCGGTGGCGGTTGTCTTATTTCTGTAGTTAGTGTGCTCCGCTGACTAATCTGCACGCGCGCGCGTGTGTGTGAAAGTGTCACCGAGAACGCTTCTATCGCGTGCATGCGTGCTCGTCGTGCGTGAGTGTATCTGGTTATATAGAACGTATATATATTATCTACACGTCGTATACGTATGTGAGTCCTACTATTATAGCAGCGACAAAAAGCAGCGACACATTTCAACCGAGCAGTCTGTGCATATATATATATACACACACGCGTATATCGTTCGCCTTCATCCATCCAAGTATATCCATCCATCCACCTACACTACTACTACTACTACTATTATTACTACACTACTACTACTGCTACTACACCACTAGGAAACGCGCGCACACCACAGTGATCGTGTATATATCATCATCTTCACCATCGTCGTCGCTTTCGTCGTCACATCTTGTCTTCCGCTCTTGGCTGTTCTCGCACAAAAGAAAGAACGACGACATCATCCAGTCATGCCGGCAACGCGGGAGTGTTACCCCATACGGTAGGAAAAGCAGTGTGTTCTTCTTTCCCCTTTACTGTGACACAACTACGACGATGACGACGACACGACCACCATCCTCTCTGTAGTCGATAGTGCTAGGTCGTGAAGAGGAGGGAGCGGCTAGAGAAGGAGATTCAATGAAAGATAGAGAGAGACAGACAGACTGACTGACTGACTGATGGACAGAGAGAGATATATAGAATGAAAAGTATATATACTTTTTTTCTTGTCATTATCAGGAAGATTAGAATAAAAAGTTATAACGTTAGAAAAGTGTGTGCTATGTCTAATGCATTGCACACTTACAGTCACGAATATTTTGTACGAATCGATACGCCCTCCGGCGGGCATTTGTTATGCCACGGAACGCACGCCGGAAATGGTGCTCGTATCTACCGTACGTACGGTATATACGTTGTACGAATCGGTCGACGTGTTCGCAACCCGTGTTGCGAGTCCAACTACTGCGTTTAGTTCTCTCTTTTTCTATCATTCGTTTCTCGAGTTTCCTTCGTCTTTCACCTTCGCAGTAGTAGGTGCCCTGTCTCGGTCAGCCCTACACGGCAAATCGAGGCTGCGCGAAAAAGATCTCCTTGTTTCTCCTTCTATTTTTCTTCTTCTTCTTCTTCTTCTTCTTCTTCATCGTCATCGTCATCGTTTTCGTCGTCGTCGTCGTCGTTGTGTCGTCCCATTGTCATTAACATAGTACACACGTCGATTCATCGAAAGAAAAATAATGTTTTATCGTCGTTGCATTATTTGGACGTGCTTACGTACGTTCTTATTTCAAAACTAATTCATACGTACTTTTGGCGTATCTTTCTCTATTATCTCTACGTCTCTTACGTTAGAATTGTTAATCAACCAGGACACAATTCTGCTAAAGTTTATTTTCTTTTTTTTTTTCTTTCCTTCTTTCTTTTGGATTGAAATCAAGGAAATGTACAATACCATTATCACTCGATATCGTCGTATAACTATATATTTTCTTTTTTCCTTGAAGATAAACAAATAGATTTATCCTCGTCGTTCTTGCTTATTTTTAGTAACTCTTTCTTTTTTTTTTTCTTTTTTTTTTTTTTTTTTTTTTCGTTAACAGGTATATCGTACGCGTATGTAACTTAAAATATCGATTCAAACGACGATGTTACTAGGTCCGCAAAAAATTGGTACAATATTTGTCATACATTATCTTCTCTATTTTCATTTACTTAAAGATAAATAAATAGATTCTTGTATTTATCATTTATTTTTAGTAACTTTTTATTTACAGGTACAATGTGCGTGCATATAATTTAAATATCGATTAGAATGACGACATTATTATGTTTGAACAAATAATACATTATTCCCATGAAATGTTACTGCTTATCGCGTTGTTGTCTTTGCTCTACGCGTAAATTCGTTTTCTTTTTCTTTTTTCTCCAAATATATTTTATTCATAAATCATTTATACAAAAAAAAAAAAATTGCAATGCAACCCTAAAGCAACCAATACTTTTCCAAATTTGTTGAATACATTTTGTGTAAGATTTATAACGTATAAAATCATTTTCTTTTTATATCTAAATCTTTAATAACGTTTCTTTTATAAATCACACGTTAATGGTTATTCGTAAAGAGATATAAGTACATAATTAAAAAAATGGAATACCATTAACTTTTTCTATCGTTCGATTGATCAATCGGTGATAGTCCTTCAAGATATACCATAGGATAAATTTAAATACCGACCAGATACGATGATTCACGTATATATACAAATATACATACGCGCGCGCGCGCACACACACACACACATTCACATATATATTATATTTGTTTCGTTAACGAGAAATTAAGTAGAAATAAAGTACATTGACTTTGTTGCTCAACGATATGATAGTGAAATAAAGCAAATGTGTATTCTATTGGAAGTAGACGAAGGTCGCTTGGTAATTGTAAAATGCATAGAGGGACTTAAATATTATCTGACACACATAAAGAGAACACTTTAAACAAAAGAGCCATACGTTCGCGTTCTATCCCTTCTTCTTCTTCTTCTTCTTCTTATTCTTCTTCTCTTTCTCTCTCTCTTTCTTATGCACACACATATGTACAAACACACACTCTCACTTATACGTAAGTACGTCTCCACCTACACCGTTACCCTTCGTCGTTTCCTTTGTCAGAGGAAATACATGGACGATTCATGGTGTGCCCGTCCGGCCATACAACCAGAGAAATGCGATACGGTCGTGATAAACAGTGATATCCTTTTTCTTCTTTCTATTTCTTTTTATTATTTTTTTCTTTTTCTATTTTTTTATTTTCTTCGTTTTCTTAATATCCCACGTGTGTGTGTGTGTACTATTACAGGCGATCTCGTATTTTTTCTGTTCCTGTTATTTTTCAAAATTTGAAGTTACATGTGTGTCATGTAATACGTTGGGATGGTTTTACAGGACTTTTAAGAAAAGCCTTGAAAATTTTCAACGCATATGTTATATTCGTTCGAGACTTCGTTTTACTTCCTTTGCACACAAGTTAGAATATATAATGGGAGGGGGGGAGGGGAGATAGAACTGTTTAATTATATTTAATATATATGTCATTGTCATATTATTTCGTTGATATAATTTTAATAATAAATTTATTTTGGATTAACGATATATTGATCATATGATTTTATCTTCGATTAATGTGCACAAGAAAAGGTCACATCTTATTTTTTTTAAGTATTATCTCATCTCAAAAGTTTTTTACTTCTTTTTTTTTTTCTTTTTTAAGTATTATCTCATCTCAAAAGTTTTTTTACTTCTTTTTTTCTTTTTTTTCTTTTAGTAAGTTTTCTATTTAATATGTTACGTTATTCTAATGATTAAGAGAGTCTTCTTTCTTTTCTTATAGAATAGAATAGATAAGAATAGATAAGAATTGATTTATTGACGAAACAGCTTGAATAAATTTTAAATATTTTGTTTAATTAATAATATTTCGTATATAAAGTAAGAAAGCCATAAGTCATACTTCTGTTCTGTTCGTCATCGGGCTACTTTTTTTACTTTTACCTACCTAATACGTGTACACACTACGAAAGAAAACGTTAGAGTCAGAAGATACGTGTGCAACGAGGGTTACAATAACGTAGGAACTTTTACAACTGGCATGGGCTCTCGCGTGCTTTTGCCGGACGCAGCTGCCTTGAACGATGTGAAAGATAGGATCTTATGATTTTGTCGCGAACTTGCCACGGTAGCCAGTTATTTTTTCTTCCTATTTTTTTTTCTCTTTCCCTTTTTCTTTTTCTTCGGGCTCGTGCTCGAACAAAGAGAGAATTATTAATTATTCCACCCGGTATATTAGAATTGTTAAAAAATTGTTTTTTCCTCCATGCCCCATCACCCTTCTTTTCAATTCTTCAAACGAGAACGTGATCTTTTAAATGTATTAATTGGAACGATCGATAATCAAGCACTCGAAATCTTACATATTCTTAATAAAATCATCGACACGGTGCTGAGAGAATAGAAAATGTTCATTTGCATTTAACTTTCTCTCTCGTTCTTATTCCTTTTCTTTTATATATACATATGCTTATTCTTATACGCATACACATGCTTATTCTTCGTATTTTTTTCAAGATTATAGAGAAACGAACGTTTAGAATAAGACAGATTGTAGAAACATGGGGTGGTTGCATTTATCATTTATACTCTTCGTAATGAAGAGAAGAACACATTTAAAAGAAGGCACACCACTATGGCGAACCATATGCGAACCATATGCGAATGTCTTATGGTGGTAGGCAGGTGGCCCAGTTCGAATAGCCTGGACACGTTCATTCGGGTTTTTTAAGGAAATATTATACGCTATGATGGACATCATCCATCGAAAGAATAGTAACCTTTCCTTTGAAGTAACACTCCTTTCTCTTTTAGAAGAAACCCTTGTTGGGTCTTAAACAATTTGTTAGTATCTCTTCCCTTGGGAATTTTTGAATAAAGTCATGTTTTGACATTTTTATTTTAAGATCGTTGTACTTTAATTTGTTTGTTTATTATTTTTGTCACCTATCGATTATTTTCTTATTTAGAAAAGCCCTTTGTCGTTTTACTTTTGTTATTATTACAATCTTTTATGGTGTGTCTCCTATAGAGTACAACAGCTATTTTTTTTGTGTATAAACCCTGCTGTCCTTTCATCCATTCCTTTTTCTTTCTTTTTCTTTTCTTTCTCTAACGGTTTGTGTATTACTTCCCAGGCACAAACTAGTTTTGACCTGATTGACCATTAGCACGTTTTCGATCATTTAAAAGGATCATTTTCAACGCTAGCATATGCTATATTATATTCGTACGTTAGTTATACGATCCTTCATTTCCCGTTCGATTTGTTAATTCTTTATTTTTTTTTTCTTTTTTTAAATTTATTATAGTACCATAAACACACTATGGTATATTTTCTTTTTTAGCTGAAAATCATTTTAAATATTTGATAGTAAAGGATAAGAAAAAAAATTAATTGCATATTAGTTAATTGAAAATTGCAGTAAATATTTTCTTTTTCTTTGTCTTTTTTTCATTTTTCTTTTTTTTATATTTTAAACGGTAAGAGTTCGAGAGTATCTTACACATTCGGTATTTGTCGTAACCTTACGAAACTTTATGTGCAATGCGAGAGAGCGCTATTTAAAAATTCGCCTGGTAATCTCTTTTCCCTTTTTTATCCGGGACGCTACGGCGTGTAACTCATTAAAAATTACTCACACGCCTAGACGAAATTTCCTCAACCATTGGGGAAAAAGTGGAAGGAAAATCGGAATTATGGTCAAGTGCTTAGAATTTCGTGTTACATATGCGCGCCATATTTACGACGTGCTAAGAAATGAAACTGAAATGAAAAGTAAAGTAAAGTAAAGTAAAGGAAAGTAAAAGAGTAACGTTACTGTAGTCCCCAAAAGAAAGTTGTCAGGAGAGTATATAATTGCGAAATGAATTTAACGCTACTTTGTCTCTCTAGTTTTGCAAATTGTGAACATTCAAAAACGATTTACTCACGCGAACGCGTTCGCTTAAGGGTTTGACGGGTATATCATCAAACTTTGTTTAAAAATCAAAAGTATAAAAAGAAAAAAACATCGGAGACAAAGTTAAGTCGAAGGTATAGGAAGAAAGTAGAAACAAATTGGAACAAATAGAAAAGAAAAGAAAAGAAAAACTTTTTATACGTATATATGTGTACGTACGTAAGTAAAAAATATATATACATATATATATACACACACACACAATTATCATTCATCTTATAGTTGAATACAACTGGAAAGCTCGATGGAAATCATGTATTATGGAAACTGAGAAAGTCCAGTGGATTGTTAGGAACGCGCAGCTTGCTGCTGCTGTTGCTGGCCGATAGACCGAGCCAACAACACAACCACGATAGACCGACACGCGAAAGAAGGTGCACAGACGTTTCTCGCCAGGTGTAAAGGCTTTCTGCTCGACGAAACTCTTTTCATACAAGACCTTTTTCGAACGGATGTACATATATATATATATATACCTGGACTACGTTGGTTGGTTGGTTGGTTGGTTGGTTGGTTGGTTGGTTGGTTGGTTGGGTCGAATACGTGTGTGTATTTTATACAAGAATTTATGTGTACGCGCGCGAGTATGGGTGTGCGTGCGCGTGCGCGTGTGTGATGTGGGATATATATATGTGTATGTGTCTATGTGTGTGTGTGTACAACGAAGGGAATAAAGAGGAAGAGATGGAGAAGTTCTCTTTCTCTCTTTAGAGGGCTGTCTACAATATCCATCATTATTCAACGAAGGGAATGTGGGGGATGGCACTCACTATAATTCGCTGCGCCGGTATGCGGGCACGGCTACATGAGAGAGAGAAAGAAAGAAAAAAAAAGAGAGAGAGAGAAAGAGAGAGAAAAGTGCTCGTGGAAATTCTCGTCGAAACGCCTAGCCGACGAGACGATTTGAAAAATTTATACCCAGGTAGAGGAAAATTTAGAACTATCTTTGTATATACACTATACTAGGAACAATGTCGATCTTTCGTCAGATAAATGATCGTTCCCGTCTCGGGAAACGTCGCTCGTTACCTCCCAACGA
Source organism: Polistes fuscatus (assembly GCF_010416935.1). Taxonomy (NCBI): domain Eukaryota; kingdom Metazoa; phylum Arthropoda; class Insecta; order Hymenoptera; family Vespidae; genus Polistes; species Polistes fuscatus. The sequence continues at coordinate 3,091,310 of NW_025113096.1, forward strand.
GCAAATTGTGTAATTGGGAGGGTCGATTAGTATATTATGAAATCGATTGCAATAGAAATAATCGTACGATTATGCTTGTTGCATCGTTATATTTGTTGGCAATCTTTTTGTTACGATATCTATAAATATATACATATTAATATATATTTTATGATATCTACTTTTGTGTTCATTAAATTTCACATTAAAGTTATTAGTTGAATTTTGTTATCAACTTTTGAAATTATTTTTAAAGATAAGTATGAACATTAAGACAATCGAATCTAAGTAATTACTTTCGATGACAAATCGGAAATCGTCATTTTATTTAATGTATTTACTTTCACATAACTTAACGTACAACACATGTATAATATTTGTACGCATATTTACATCGTATAAGATTAATTAGAAAAAAGTAAATACAGTATAAGACCTTGTTTAACCAGTATAATTGGGAGTCAAATTATACGGATAAATCAAGGTCTTATAGTATTATAGGTACATTTAGATATGACTCGACGAACGTTTAACAAAAATAAGATAACTGGAAAAACGAGATACCCAATAACACCATGACCTCGTTTTTAATCAACGTTCTAATACATTTCTAAAATGATTTCGATATTTATTCGTAACTTTGAAATGATACTTCATTTTTTACAATTAAAAAGACAAAAAAAAAGTAACGGTCAATTCGTTTAAGAGTATTTAGCGAATAAAACAATAGGAAACGAGAAAGAAAGAAAAAAAAAACACGTGAATTATTTCCAAAGCATCCTTTTGTAACAACAAAATTCTGTACTCGAAGTGGCACGTCGGTAAACGCATGCGCGATCGTTCGACTGTTCGTTCGGGTTCAAAGGGTGAAATTTGTCGAGGGCAAAAAGGAAAGTGGCGAAGCAGCGACGCGAGGGAAAAGTGGCGTTCGCGTTTCTGCAAATAAAATCGAGCGCTTTAAAATAGCCGACACATTGTGCCGGCCCTGACTCGCAGTTAAGTTTATTGAGAGACCGCTGATGGCAATAAAGAATGAGCTCTGCGACGGATGAGGTAAAGCGTATGTTTCTTTCTTCTCTTTCTCTTCTTCTTCTTCTTCTTTAAAACGTGTACATACACGACGCATATGTATAGATAACTATTTTGTTTTTAACTAAAGGCACGGAAGAATAAAGATTGAGAGGAGAGTGTGGCATAAAAAATACTTTTATTATAGCGATACATTTGAAAAGAAAAAAAAAGTCATGCGGGAGGGAACGGGCAGTTCTCTTCGGGCTTAGTCATTGGTTTCGACTTACTAATGTAAGAAACGAAAGAACCCGCAAGCGGTTTCTCTATCCGTTCCTCAGACTTTATTCACATCGCGCTTTGGCTTCGTAACGCTCGCGAGCAACGATCACTTTCGTTTTATATTGCGCGTATTGCACTTTGATCGAAAGAGAGTAAGAGAGAGAGAGAGAGAGAGAGAGACTCTTCTTGCCCTTTTACAGTGCCTTGTACTTACTTATGTATTTAACGTTATCCAAGATTTCAATTTCTTTCTTTTTTTAAATCAAGAAATACGAACGGTGGATCGGCGTAATCCTATTTATTTTGTTGTACTAATGAAATAGTTGTTGTTGTTGTTCTTTCATCTACTCATTACGTATTGTACGTACTTATCTGTATTTTGTATAAGTTAGATATGACGGATTATATCAAGTTTCTTTTTTTCTTTTTTTTTTTTCACGAATGATTCGTCTGAAAATATCTACGTGAAAAATGGATGACAAATTTATTCGTCATCTTAAATTTACGAGATATTTAAAAAAAAAAGAAAATTCTCAACGCGATCTATAAGATATGATTTTTATTTAATTTACGAGATATATGATATAGAGAAACAAAATTAATTATAAAAGTAATCATATCTCTTTTTTACGCAATTAGAATTAAATGTTAACTCGAATGTTACCGCGATCAATGATTTATCAATGACAATTAAATATCGTATGGTAGATAAGCGTTGAAATATACCTAAAGCGTTATTTTGTATGTATAGGTATGTAATCGTTCGTTGAAAAACGCGCAAAGTATTAGACACATCGGTGCGCGGCGTTAATAAAACATAATCTGGATTTAACGTAGAGTAAATTATGATTAGAATTGCGGGACGTTGATACATGGGGTACCTATAAACCTCTGTGGTACGTAGTAGGTACATGCGTCTAGCTGGCGAACGCTTTATTGATGCACCTTGGTAATTATCGTGGTGAGGTGCACAATAAAGTATCGCGCTTGCGCCTTACATATGTATCCAAGTGTTGTACGTATTTATATACAACATAAGGCAATTTTCTTCGGCGATAATCTTAGCGATTATCAATGAACTATTACAAATTGTAACCTTTCTTTTCGTTTCTCCCCTTTAGCAATAAAAAAAAGCTAAGCTAAGCTAAAGCTCATCTTTAAACTTCAAATTGATCCACGAAAGTAAAAAAAAGAATAAAAAAAAAACCCATCGAAATTTCTTCCAATTCCCCCCCCCATCTCCACCTTGAAAGTATGGAGAAAGATAATGTCTAATTTAACCCATGCATAATGCACGCGCTCATCGAGAAGAATAACTCGCCTTACGTGGGAATGTTATATGCGGCTTTTGAAAGCTCGTTATACTTAGGTCTCTTTCGAGCTGCAGAACGAAGGAAATGCATCCTCGGAGGCTCACCTTCTCGCCGAGTGGACCCTGAATATTTTAACGTATCCTCGTTCCTTTTTCTCTCTCTCTCTTTCTCTCTCTCTCTATATATATATATCTTTTTTCTTTAAGATCTCCGAGACCGATAGTTCGTGCACGAACTTCCCTACCAAAAGTATACGAAGCAACATATATCTATGCATACTATACGTTTGTTTGCTTACGTAGAAAGATATAACAACGGTTGTCGTGATCGACATTTCACAGATTTCTCGTAAAATAAACTCGCGAGAAGAGGTATCCTATCTACCTATCTACCTACCTACTTACCTATCTACCTACCTATCTATGTCAATGAATTTTCCAAGTCTATTGGTTGGTCGAAGAATAATTACGTTTTAATATTTGATCGGCCGATTTGAAAATTTCACGTGAGAATTATACGAAAGAGAGAGAGAGAGAGAGAGAGAGAGAGAGAGAGAGAGAGAGAGAGAGAGAGAGAGAGGGAGGGAGAGAGAGACAGAGATAGTGACGCAGTAGTAGCGGGAAATTCGAGATTTCGATAGCTTCGTTTCAGGAAGGAGAGATTGAGAGGATGGAAGGAGGATAAAGTGTGTGTGCATCTCTCTCTCTCTCTCTCTCTCGTTCTCTCTCCCGTTCTCTCTTTCTCGCTTTCTCTCTGGGGTGCCAGCCAGTTTCGTGATACGAAGCGGCGTGGATCGATAGCGTGAGCTCCTTCGAGTCCTCTCGGGCTAGCGATTCCTGGAGGATTCGAAGGAGAGAACCGAAGCACTTGGTGAGTGAGTGAGTGAGTGAGTGAGTGTATATGTATGTATGTCTCTATGTTATGTACGTATGTGTAGATGTAGATGTAGATGTAGAGATGTATGTGTGCGAGCGAGACCTGCAGAGGGTTTCGACCTGCCGCCATCGACGTCGCCATCGTGTCGTGCCGGTACGCCGCCCTTGCACCGCCCTTGCACCGCCTCAGGAACGACTACCACCTTTTGTCGTTCCTTTCTCTCGTCCTTTTTTTGGTAGTTTGAGTGGACGAGAGAAAGAAAGAAAGAAAAAGAGAAAAAGAGAGAGAGAGAGAGAAGGAGAAAGAAGGAGAGACGAAAATTTGAGGCCTCGACGACGATGACGACAACGACGATGACGTTGTCGAGTAAGCTGGCTCACCAGCTGCTGCTGCTGCTGCTGCCGCTGCTGCCGCTGCTGCTGTTCTTGGGCTCTTTTGGAAAATCAAACGAACGCAGCTGCTTCCATCGTCGTCGACGACGACGACGACGACGATGACGATGACGACGATGAGAGAGAGAGAGAGAGAGAGAGAGAGAAAGAGAACGAGATCTCCTCGACCGATTCGAAATTCGAGAGAGATCCTTTCAACTAAAATCCTCCTTCCTTTCCGATTCGATTCTTCGTGCTCTGGTTGGTTTGGTACCTGGGCCCTCGAAATTTCTCTCGGTCCTTACGTACCTTCAGTCCACTCGAGCTTGAGATTAACGACATACTTCTGAAATACATTTTTATTCTTTTTTGTTGTTGTTGTTGTCGTCGTATTTTCTTTTATTCGTCGGAACATTTTGTTCGTATATAATTTCGATTTTGTTCGTAGTAGAATTCGATCGAACTCTCTGATTTTTCGATAACAAAAATTCTTGAAAAAATTTCACCTTTTCTTGTTTTTATCCCTTTACGGTATTTCGTTTAATAGAAATTCGAATAATGTTGGGAAAGTCGATAGAAATAATTAATATTTTATAAAAATATCGTTACACAATAGACGTTTTATCTTTTTGTATGAATAAAAGAGTGTATCTTAAATACTTGAAAATCATTAATATTTACAATTAGTGTCACTTTAACTATCTTCTTCTTCTATATATATATATGTATTTAGAGTTTTCCTTTTTTAATGCGTCATCGATGCAAAAATAATAATTTGAAGGGAGAGGAGAGACTCGATGCGATGTCTATAGAATTTTTTGTCGAACATAGAGAGGATGATGGGCTACGCTTTTGCTTTTTGTCGGCTCTTGAATCCACCACCGCATTATGGACCGCGAGTTTAAAGGTAAACGAGTTTCTCTTGCCTGTTCAAACGCGCCACATCATCGAAAGAGGCCCAACCTCTTGTGCTTCTGCTTGGGCCTGGATTTATACCTGCATATATGTATGTATAGAGATATACTACATATATATGTCTCTCTACGTATAACTATGTGTATATATATACATGCAGGTATATGCAACTTTGTTATATGCTTACCTCGTGGCCTGAACTGTTCCACTACGCACCGGGGCAACAACGGGGCCTCGATATTCTGGTTACCTTCGCTTCAGCCATACCGGCTGTTACTTTAAATTTATATTAACGCGTTCCTTCCTATTAGGAGACACTCGACAGTGAGTGGGGATTCGAACATTCCAAATGAAATCGGAAGTTAAAAAGAAACTTTAATATAATCTTTTGTTCTTTCAATAATCTACATTCGGTTTTTACTTTGCATTACATTACATTAAAAAAAAAATATATATATATATATTATTCGATTAAATATTTTCTGAATATTCTTACAAATGTAGAATTTTAGGAAAATATCAACGAAATAATTTTTTGTTATTTTTTTAACTTATCTTTCTGTTTTTCCTTTTTAATTTCGTCTGTTTTTGATTTTGCTACGAGAAAAATTATATAATGTGATATCGTAAATTTTTGATATACACCTAATTATCGTTATTGTTATTTTGCCAATTAATCCAAAAATATATATATATATATATATAAAATTTTGTAAGAAATATACTAAAATTACAAATCAGGTTATTCTTCTTAATAGAAAAAAAACACTAAAAATCGGTTACATTTAACCAGGAACACACACACACCAGTATATTCGCTTTGGTAAGCGTTCATTCCGGCGCGAAACTCGTTTCGAAACGCGTTATCGAGGCGAGTGAAACGAGTAGAGTGGTAACGGCGTTCTATGGTTGGCTGTTGCGCGTCTCTCGCAGTGTTCGGCTTAAGGGGGGAGATGCAGTCAGAGGCGTGAAAAAAAAGAGAATTTTGAATAATTTTTTTTTACAATAATTAAGTTTGTTTTATAAAACTGATTAAACAGAGTTTTTATATAATGTTTCAACTTGACTTCTACAAAATTTCACAAAAAAATATTAATTATTTATCAAAATATCGCCATCTTTGCTAGACTCCGTTTCGCAAGTAGTGCTTTACGGTGACCATCAGAACATTTTACTGGATCATCCAAAAAATACAAAATAAATATAAATCATCGTTTGTCAGCTTTCTTTATACGCTGAGAATCTATTTGCTGCTTTCGTCCACTAAATATCAATTCTAGAATATTTCGGAAACTATTCATCGGATTAACTTGAATTTTTCAGAGAATATTTTCGAGACATCATACTCCAAGAAAATGAAAAAAAAAAAAATCAATTTTTTGAAAATTCTAACTGCATCTCCCCCCTTAAATACAAAATTTCTACGTAAATCGATAGGAGGATCATCGAGGAAATTGAATGGCAACAAGAGCAACGTTGGTGTGTCTCGTCGAAAGTGAGTGGGAGAGAGAAAGAAAGAGAAGAGTAGCTGAACGAACGAACGGACGAATGAACGAAGGAACGAAGGAACCAATCGATGTATCGCTACGATCGATAGTTGCTTATTTCGGTGCTTCTCTAAACGATGATCGAAACTATCGTAGGCCTTCATTTTTCGATTAACGTAACGCTGATGTTAGAGAAATTCCGAAACGAGAGAATTCTTTCCTAAATATTCTTTTGCCGGGTTAGTTGACGATGATATATCAAAATAAAAAAAACGAAACGACCAATTTTTTGGTTACTTTCTCGAATTTAAACATTTTCGATTCGAGAAAGACGGACTCGAAAATCGATTGCTATTGGTTGGCGTTCCATTCTTGGAGGAACTTTTTCGTCTTTTGTCCGGTTCATGAGATTGAACGAAAATAGTATGGGAAAAAGAAAGTAAGAAAGAAAGAAAGAAAGAAAGATAGAGAAAGAGAGCTGGGCCCGAAGCAACGGGGCCTGGATATTCCGGTTCACTTAATCGTTTTCCTCGGATTTTGGATCGTGGCCTTTTTGGTGTGGTGGAGGGTGCGAAGGGGAGAGGGGTTACGGTCGACAAAGTTGTATGAGAATCGTTCAGAGACTCCAAAGAAGAAAAGGAGGCGGTATCCTCCGATTCGTTACTTCCTGACCATTGATCCTGATCTCATAGAAATAACGTTTATAAAAAAAAAAAAATAGGAGAAAAGAATATTTTTTTCTTTAGCATCTTACAATCATCTTACAATTTTACAAATGAAAACGGCCTTGGGTTTGACGCCATAAAGAATCAGTGGAATTTTGTTGAGAATCCTTCGATCGAAATTAAATACAAAATTATAATAATAGTCGAATATCATAAAACGATTTTAAATCGAACGTTGTATATACAAAAGTAGGTTGATATTATTACCGCTATTTACGAAATCAATTGAATGAACCTCTAGCGAGTACTAGTACTATACTATAAATGTATCTCGGGTATGTCGTAGCCTTTATTATATCGAAAGCTATTGAAATCCTTTATAGGGACGAGTACACATACAATTACATATACGTATATAAAATAAACCGTGTCCCTGTATATAAACGATAACTCGTTCTACAATCTGAAATATCGACCACGACCAACGTAGAAAAGACTAACGAAACACGTGAGTCAACATATCGTAGAAAGTGGTAATATGCCTTTATATCGAATAAAAAGAAATAAACAAAAAATATAAAAAAAATAAAAAAGTAGGTATTGTCTCATTACTTAAGCGTGAGAGAATGAGTCGAGAATTTACGACTAATTTACGATAATTTGTACTTTTGTTTTTTTTTTTTTGTGGTTTTTACTCTCTATAAAAATATCAGTCAAATGATACACGATGAACGTTACACAAATTTTGTATCAAAAATTTAATAGGACATCAGCGCCGTACTGAGATATGGCACCAGTTCGAGGCAAGATACGAAATAATTGAAAAATATCGTATGTAGAATAACGATATACGTATATGTATGTATGTGTATACGTATATTTCGTCATGAAGTATAAACTAGTCGTAAGACAAAGACTGTACAGTGTACAGTTTACATTCGTTTTCCTCTCCTCTTTCACAGCACGATTCCCTTTTTCTTCTTCTTCTTCTTCTTCTTCTTCACTTATCCCATAGGTCGTAGATATAGAGCTTTTGCGGCATCATGAAAGTAGTTTTATATAGAATTGTCTATGACACGAGAAAACAAACAAATACTACCAAGTCACTTATTACTTATCATTAAATAGAACTTTCATATTAAGTACCCATATGCACACGCGCGCACAGAGATTTATATTTCTTACATAAGCCACTTCAATTTCTTCTTTAGCACTTTTTAATTAAATATATATATATTCTTCTTATTCTTTTGAAAATCCTAATGTGTAGTATGTGCTTTGCTAACATTTCTATTTCCCCGTTTTCTTTGCTTTTAACGCTTTAATCCGCTTAAATTATTTTTGTGTATTATATATTCTTCTTACAAATGGAGAATTTTAAGAAAAGGACAAACAAATGTTTGTTTTGTCATTTTTTGTTTTCTTTTTTTTTAAACATATCTTCTTCTTATTTCTTATTTCCTTTTATAGTTTTGTTTTGAAAAAATATGTCGTGATGTCGTAAATTTTTTTGATATATCTACTAGTTATCATTATTGTTTTTATTTTAATAGTTTAACCGAGAATCGTAATAAATTTATCGTTTATTTTTGTTCCGAGAACATTTTTTAAAAGTATTTATAGTAACAACTGGTCGATTATTAAATGCTCCTTTTCTTAAAATTTTAATCAACATTGGATAGAAACAAGATACGTTTATAAAAAGCGAGCGAGAGAATCCGAAAATCAAAGGAGACGTGCAAAATGGTTGCAAAACATAGCCGAATCTATTGAGACTGGATTAAAACTTTATACATGCGAACTGGTCATTACAAATTTATTATTAAATGATATTTCACTTTACAACTGAACGGATATCAACTGAGTAAATAATAAAAAAAAAAAAAAAAAAGAAAAAGACAATGCGTTCTGACAATTCGAAAAGAAAAGAATCATCATTAAAAGCAGAAGTCTCTCGGTATAATATTTCATTGTGCAAATGATATCTTAAAGTTCTTTAAAAGTATTACAAATTAAGTAAAAAGATAAGAAATTTTTTTCCGCTTGTAAAATGAAATTTAATTAGATAAGAAAAAGAAATATGTCCATTTTTTTTAGCCTCGGAACTTCTAATGAAATATTTTGACGACCAGGTCGAATGTTGTGTTCTTAAAAAAGTCGATAAATGTATCAAATAATTTTCCCTTGTATCGTATAAATATCTAATCTCAAGGAATCGTCGACGTAAAGTCGCTCGAATATCCCGCCAGGTTCCTATTGAAGGACTCGTCGACTAATCAACAGCGTACCGGATACGAACGAACGGTTCTGGATAAAGAGCAAGAAAAGCAAACGAGTAGCAAGCTAGCAAGCTGCTAGTAAGCAAAGCAAGCAAGCAAGCAAGCAAGCAAGAAAGCAAAGCACGAAAGAAAGAGAAAGAGTACGTGGGAGATAGCAGCGAGGTTATCCTCGTCGAGTTGAGCTTCTTCGCAGAGGCAAAAAGGAAAGCAAGTTATATAGGAGGAAAAGGAGGCGTGAAGAAGCAGGAAGGAGGTGGTGTAGAGGTCGCATTCGAGTCTTTGGAGGTGTCTGAGGAAGAGGAGGAGGAGGATAAAGATAAAGATAAAGAAAAGAGACGGAATGAACGGCCCTGGGAGCCATCAGCATCGTGGGTTGGGTATCGCAGGACGTTACAGGGCCGTGGTTGGGAGTGGAGCCTCATCGGGGCCACACACGAGGCCTACGGCACCCCAACATCCTCGTGGGGGATGGCATCCCCACAACCAACATTCTCAGCATATCCAACTTGGTCAGCAATATGCCGGAAACAAGGAATATCCGTATCGACAGTGCCCGTCTCTACCGCGATTTCATAATGGGTATATAACACACACTTCTGATGATGCATCATTGGTGCACATTTTCGGTGCATCGGCCGGCGAATTGTCCTTATTCCAGCTAGGATAGCTCTCTTTCTATTTTCTTCTTCTTTCTTCTTTTTTTTTGTTTCTTTCTTTGTTTTTTTTTTCTATTTTTCTTTTTTCTTATCTACATATTAATTATCTACACATTATTTTTTCCTTACGTTTTCTTACTTTTTGTATATCGTATTCGGCGCAGTATATGTCGATCAAAAGTGTCGGATATAATTTATGTGCGTAGTTATTTTTTTTTTTTATTTACAATTAGATAAATCTCTTAGTATTCGGTAATGTTGCTGACTTGTCGTTCATTTTTTGATAAATCTACTTTTTCCTTTTTTTTCTTGCATTTAAGCCAAATTTGATATGAATTTTTTTTCAATCGATTTAGTTTGATTAGAACTCTCATTTATACGATTTTAATTATATTATTGCGTTTAAATCCAATGTAGATACGCGGAAAACGTGTTGTTGGTTGAGTAATAAAAATTAATTATCGTTAAAGTTTATTTAAAATTTGTAATATGTTATAAATTTTTTGATAGACGCGCGTGTACTATGTATATATATATTATGTAACTACTTGTATGTATTATATCAGTTCTCCATTTGCAAGTACATATATACGTCGCATTTAGTACATACCACAATAACCACCTATCTCCTCCCCTTTCTATCCTCCTCCCCCGTCCCTTTCGCTCGATATCCTGCGTACCTACGTACATAAAACATATATACATACATACGTACATACATACATACATACATACATGCAAACGTGCATAGATACATACGTGCATACATGCATACGTGCATACATACATACGTGCATACATACATGTATACAAACATCGAGATCGATTATATCGCCGAGCGAGGAACGTCTCAACTTCGATCAATCGATTTCGATGAATTTTCGAGGACTCGTGAACTCTTTCGACGCGGTTCGAATACTTCTTAGAAAGCTGGCGACGCGACATACGATCGATGCACCCTTGCTGCATCTTTGATACATCGTTGGCACGTACATCCGATGCATCTCTTGGGTACGCGAACGGGCTCAGGGGTATACGATTCGATTGTCATGGATTTTTTATTTAAAGAGAGAAAAAGAGAGATAGAAAACCACTGATTGTGATTTATCGGTCGATTCACCTGAGCCCCTCTGCGCTACTATATTTTCTTACTTGGTCTGAACACCTCATGATTGTTCCTTATCTTTTATTATTATTATTATTATTATTATTATTATCTCGAATATAACGAGTAATAAATTCAATATTTGTATCTAATATATATTATATGTATATATTTATATAAATATGTAATATTTTGTAAATTATTTAATTATTATTATTATTATTTCTTTTAAATACGCAGAAACTAATTTTTCTTAAATCAATAGGCATAAAATGTTACGACAATATGACGCAACAGTAGTGGGATCTTAAATGTGATGCGTTCAGGCCAAGCAAGTGTGTATTTAATTTTCAGAGCAACCGACATTTAAGAGGTTCGACGATTCTAATAGATGATAATCAACGTGTACATAGGGGTATGCTCCTTGTGCATGCTTCTCAAGGATCATTTCTAGCTCTAACTAGTCGAAGTAGCTTTCTACGATCTTGTGCTCTTGCGTTTTTTAGCAATCGTTTATTCTATGAACAAATTTTTGTATTATTGCTGCACGTTTCTTAATTTTTCGTTTCATTGATCTTATCTCTCTCTTTCTCACTGTCTCTCTCTCTCTCTCCTCCCTCCCTCTTCCCCCTATCTCTTTCTCTGTTTTTTTTTTTACAGTAATAAGAAATCATCGATAAAATTTTATAAATTGTGTTATACACGTACCGGTCGCACGTGTATTATCTGAATGTAATTATATTTTATTATTTCTTTTCTTTTTTTTTTCTTTCCTCTCTTTTCTTTTTCTCTTTATGACGAAAACAAAAATTCCTCGTAATCTTTACCTTTTCACAGTTCGTTAATTTCACTTTCAATAGATAACACACAAAACATATTCGAGGAACATTCGCGTTTTTTCAAGTAAATGCATGCGAGAAATCAATCAAAATTGGCTCGTTGACACGTTTAACGATTTCTTCTTCTTTTTAACAAAATTTTCAATTCACGTATAAATTTAATTACCCAATCGTACGCGCCGCAACCTAGCACTTCTCTTTTTTTGCATTGCTGATAACGAAACTACAAGTCTTTTTATATATTTTTTTTTTATTTTGTGTATCAGCCAGATTGAAACGATTTTTGATTTAAAAAAAAAAGAAAAAAATTCCATTTTGTCAACGTAGTAGATTACTTACACTTAATTTCTAACCGATTGAAAAGTGATTATAAAAAAAAGACGTTATTTTGGTAACATTAAATTCGTTCTCAAATTTTCCATTCTGTGTTTTAGTATTAGCCAGTAGTCTTCAGTCTATCCAATAGAGTATAGTAACTTGAATTGATCGATTGTGAGATATTACCTATACTGAAACGATAGAGAACGATGTATGATGCCCTGCAGCGTCGTCGAGTACAGGGGAACAAACATTCAAATAACCCTTCAGATTTTGCGGACAGGTCAACGGACCAAGTATCGAGCCCCACGAAAACGCGGTTTTCTCATTTTATTTTTCCCTTCATTTTATTTCAATTACTTTACGGTTGAGATTATATTAAATATTTCTTTTGGTGGTATATGCTTATGATATATGGTGGATCGTCAAATTCTCTTAGATTTTTTACCAAAGTTTACGCGTTAAAGGTGTAGCTGGGGGACCCATCACCACACACAATGCGATGGCTGCTCGTTTCTAAATTCGTCAAAATTTACGATCTTGTGTAAAATGAACGAACAACGATTTAAATGCCAACATTCTCACGCAGTAGTACATTTTTTTCTTTTTTCTTATTTGACATGTCATTCGAGAGAACCGTGCATTTTATATCGATTTTTTGTCTTCTACGAATCTCGAATAAAAATCAAACGAATAAATAAAAACTTCTTCTTCTTCTTCATCTTCTTCTTCTAGGACTGTGTCCTGTTATCAAATAAAAATTTAAAAAGTGAATTAAGTCGAACCATTTATATACCATCGCGTCGTATTTCAATTAATATTGTCTGTGTTCCGATAAGATGTCAATTGCATCTTATCAAACGAATAATAATTCTTCGATATAAATTAGGCGATAGGTCGAAAAGAAATAAGAGAAAAAGATTATTTTTCTTTAATATTATCCTTCAATTTTTTTCCTTTTCCATCATAAATAGGGAAAAAACGAAAACGAATGCATTTCGTAGATCGTAACGAAACGACTGGACTTACTACACTACTACTACTATTACTACTACTGCTACTAACGTGCATTCTCGACTTTAGTGCTTCGTGAGATGAAACGGAAAATGATATTAAGGGCATTATACTAAAGTTGCGTCATTTGCTCTGCTGCTGTTGCTGCTCTCTCTCTCTCTCTTTATACTCCTGACTACAACGAATGTGTACAGCACTATATAAAGTTACGAATGCAAACGTGTATCTGTTGGTTGCTGGTTAATAGTGGTGGTGTTGGTGGTAGTAGATTTTTTTTCTCTCCCATCAGAGTCGTGATGATAGACGCATAAAAAGGATTTTCACACGCGTACTTAAACCCGACGTCCGTCTTAATCACGTTTTGAAAATAATCTAAAGGTAGAGAGGGAGGGGGGAAGGAGGAGGAGTAGGAGGAGGGGAGATACTCTTGTTGATCGCTTAATCGAACGTATATATTAATATCTCATTGAAAATTGGCCAATGCCAATGTTTGTGGATCGTTCATAAACGATACTCGTATCTATAAAACGGACTTTAACGTTCAATGTTAATGACAATATTTCTGATTACGTAAGAGTTTGCGAAGATTAAATGATGAACGGTTATAATATATAATGGTATAATATGATGATCAGACTAATGTTATTACTAGGTGGTGTATTTCTAACTGACCGTTATAAAATCCCTTTATAAGAGATAAACACAAAAATTAGTGTCATTAATTTTGTTTTTTCTTTTCTTTCTTTTTTTTAATTTTTGTTTTTTTACGCTTATATAGGGATTGTCCAGGAGTTGGCACATCGTCAGGTCCGACCGGTAAAGAAGTTTCCTACCACGCTAGCGTAGGTGGAAGCAGCGTTGGATACAAACCACCTCCGCAGCACAGTCCACAATCGAGAGGTCCGCCACCTCATTTCCCTCAGGAACCCGTTGGGCCAACAACCAACTCTACGCCGCTTCACATCAGTATTTGCGGACAAGTAAATATTTATAATAAATATTTTAAATACTTTTGAAAAATATTTGCATTACTTACAGTTCGTATCGATAGCGAATTTTGTTAAAAAAGAAAAATGAAAAACAAAATCTACGTTTGAAGGCACAAAGAACGAAGAAAAAAAATTCAATTTATATCTCGAGAAGTTTGTTACGAATCTGACGATACGATGTGTCGTGTATTACGATCGGGTTGCTTTCTCTTATTGGTTGATATTACATCTGACATGAGCGCGTACTACATTTACACGCGCAAATGTAAATTTTTGTAAACAGGCGTCAACAATAAATATAATCTAGTTTCTTTTTTATTCATCCTTGCAAGCAAAGAAAATATCGCCCTGCTTTTCAAGAAATATATATATATATAGTTCCGATCTTGATATCACGTCGATCCTTGCTGTTACGTCGTAGATAATTTTATTTGCTCGTTTTGTTCCAGGAGAATATAATGCGCGGTCCTCTTCCAAATATGAGTCCTGGGCTTGCAGCCAGCGACGTGGACATGGAATATCGTAGAAATTCACAAGGTATAAAGAATATTTTATTTCCGATAGATATAAAGATCTTCTTTATTCAATATTAATTTTGATTTTCTCGATAGTTACTTCGAAGTTTCTTGAATCTTGAGTGTAGTACAGTATGTATATTTTTGCAGCCACAAACCAGTTGCCACTGAGTCCTGTACAGATTCAAGCCTCGCCCGCTTATTATAGGCAGCCTAGTCAGGATGATGGTAGAAAGGTGAGAAACTTAGCATTTTAAATTTAAAATGCTTTTCCAATTTTCACCTAAAGTATAATTAAAATTTCCTTCGATAAAGATATTTCGTAAAGAGATAATGAAATAATTGTACATATATATAAATAAAAGGATAAGTAGGCCTAATTTAGTCAAATGTTTATTCCAGAGCGAATCTCCGTCTAGAAAACGTCGTCGGATATCGAGAAATGGTACGGTTTCTGGAATTGAAGTAAGAGAAACTACACCACCAGCACCAACGCCACCTCTACATACGACCCCACCAACCTGGGAATTTTCATCAGCTTCGCAACGTCGATCTCCACGTAACCACATGTCTACTCGCGGTAGTCCTACAATGAGAAATCGGTATCAACGATATACGGATTCCTTTGGTCTTTCCTATCCCTTTATCCCTGGCCATAATCCCCATGCTACGATCCATAATTCGCATCATGGGATTCATAGTTCGCATCACAATATCCACAACTCCCATCATAATCTACACAGCTCGCATCATAATATTCACAATGCGCATCCTAATATTCACAATGCGCATCAAACGCATCCTCGACATCCGCCTGGTACAGGACATCATCCTGCGCAAGGTGCTAATGGACCAGTAGTCGTTGATGTGGGTCAAGTCGGTGTGTCTGGTCTTAATGTCGCTGTTAGCGGCGAACCATTGTGGCATCCACAACCAACGAGCTATAGGATTCCTTGTCAGGTGCATGGAATTTATACGCCTGGAGCACATCCATTCGCGCATTCGTGTCAAGTGAGTGAGATAAAAGATTGTTGAATTGTTTATACCTACATATTTATCATATATAACTACTGTAGGATTTGTGAAAATATTGAGCCGTTAGTTTGACTAGGCCGGGGGGTGACTGCTCTATCCATTAAGCTTATTCCAGGGTAACACGGTCAATTTCTTCACGAATACCTATTTTATTTGGCACGGAGGAAGGTGCTCGATCCCACACTCGACTCCGAATGTACTTTTTTTTTTTTAGCCGTCTTTCTAATCGTCTTAAATTTCAATATTCCTTTTTTTCCTCGTGTTGTTGCACGCATTTCTAAGCGGGTAATCGAAGTTAACCCCCATTCCGAACGAGCCCCAAATTGTAGGATTTTTGACAAAATTGAGCCACTCGACTAACGACCGGGACTCAACCCCCCCCCCCCCCCCCCGAGTCTTCCGTTTTCCGAGCCAATGTTTTATCTATTGAGATATCCAAAGCCCTCGATCACAACTTTCTCACGGATTCCTATTTTATTTGTCGTGAAGGTCTCGATTCCACATAACGATAAATTTAATTACTTTTATCTATAGGAATAAATGTTATTTTCTAGGTCACGCATCATCATAATCATTATTCTGCGGCTCATGCGACTCATTCTGGTCATAGTTTGGTAGGATCCATAGTTGGCGCAACCTCTAGGGGGTATCCAACTCCTGCAGGAGGTCCAGTTGCTGCACTTCATCATGCACATGCACCACCTCCACCCGTCCATACTACTCATTATACGGCCCACCACCAACTATCTCAACAGGTAATAAAAGAAAGAACATAGCGAAAATATAATAACCATAATTTCTAAGACATTCGTAATTTATTATTGTATCTTTATTTTTTTCTTTCAGAGAGAGGTAGAACTTGAATTAATAGAATCCCACCATCATCACAGAGTTGGAGCCACTGCCGGAGCACCGTTACCATTGCCACATTCGTATTCTCCTCCAGCTCTCACACAAGTAACAACACCGCCTCCGATTTTCTTATCCGAGACGAGAAATAATCAGTTGGAAATGATACAGACGAGAACTCGCAGAGCGGCTTCGAATGTTCATACTCTCAGGCGACCAAGATCGAGTAGATGGAGAGGCACGCCTCCATTACCACCTACGACATATCCAGGATTTTTGTTACATTTCTTGTAAGTTTCATATTGTAATAATTTTTAACATTGTTCAAACCTTTGTCGGTTATAATCAAAAATATATATACATACGTACATATATAAAAACAAATTTTAGAGCGATGTTCAGCAATCCACCTTTATCTCCATACAGCCATGCAGACTTGTCCTCGCCAGATTCAGCAACGGAAAATTACGAGGCACTTCTATCTCTGGCTGAAAGACTTGGAGAAGCTAAACCACGTGGTTTAACGCGTGCCGAGGTTGAACAATTACCTTCCTACAAATTTAATGCAGAAACGCATCAGAGTGATCAAACGAATTGCGTTGTCTGCATGTGTGATTTCGAAGCACTACAATCGCTTCGTGTTTTGCCGTGCTCGCACGAATTTCATTCTAAATGCATCGACAAGTGGCTTAAAGTGAGTACAAGAATATGAATTATTTTTTAAACAAGATTTCAATTCTATTGAATAATAATAATAATAATAATAATAATAATAATAATAATACAATTTGCATTTTTGTTTACAGTCAAACAGAACGTGCCCGATATGTCGTGGTGACGCTGGAGAATATATTTCGTAATAGTGGATAGATAAGTAGCAACTGGCGCCAAGCTGCTGCTCAAATGCGCAATGGCGCCGGATTTTCTTCGTCGTCGTTGGGGACGCTACTTCGTACAGAACCTCCAGCCGTCATGTTGTTGGTTTGTGCAAATTCATGTCCATAAGCATTTCTGCCTTTTCTCCTGTGAAAGTGAATCGTTGATTGTATTCGAACTCCTAAAAATTCTTAGCAGCGTTTTTCGGAGAAGCTAACCCCCCCTGTTTGAAAAAAAGAAAAAAAAAGGAAAAGGAAAATGGAGAAAAGCGGATGCAACGAAAGATATATACAGTAAAAAAAATTTGAGAATGTTGGATTCTTGTAATAGAAGGGTACACATCATTTTTGCTTTTTCCTCAGGCGTTAGTAAATTTACAAGTTAAAGAGCGTAATTTAATAATACGTGTTGAATTATGGTTAAAACCTTAAAGGGGATTAAAAAAGAAAAAAAAAATCAGAATGATAAGGTTTTGCGAGAAAGTTATAAAAAAAAAAAAAACTATGTAGTTTTCATTGACAGAAAAAAAAATTACCTGTCATTCGTTTAATTTTTATTCGAATCGCTTTGATTATGGTTTAACGCTCGTTTGTTAGTTGTGTTGCGCTATTTTATATTAATATATGTTTATGTACATAATATTTGTATACAAAGAAATCAGCACTTTCCATTAACGTTCCATTTTTGTAATAGCTTAAATTTTGATCCTATTCTATAATTGTAAATAATTACATAAACGTCCGTATAAATGTGTGCGTGCGTATAAAAGCCAAGTCTAGGTCTTTGTTTGATAACTTACCAAATGTAGGATAAATTCTTTTGCAATAAAAGGTAAGAGAAACAATTTTTTTCTTAGGCAAAGGAGAAACCGTAACTTCCTATTGTTAATGCTTTCTTGTCTTTGTGTAGGCCGGGTGGTTATTTTTATTATATAAGGAATGTATGTATCTCTACCCATAGCGATTTTGAGTGCTATAAATTAAAAGAGAGAGAGAGAGAGAGAGAGAGAGAGAGAGAGAGAAAGAACAGAACTGTTGAATAGTAAGCACCGATGTGTCACGTAAACTAATTTATAAAAACATATTCAGTGACCTCGTATATCCGATTATAAAACTCATTCCTCTCGCGGTGATTAACAGGCATCCCGTTGTTTTTTCTGTGTTGGTTCGATACAATTTTTGTTAAATGTTTTATGGAATATATATATAGGTCAATTTAGCCTCGTAGGATGTACAGGTAGATGTAAAGGTATGCATGTAAATTAATCCAACCGCGAGAGATCAAGCAGCAGTAAAGAACAGATCTTTCAACAACAGTTATTCGAAATTGCAAAAGAAATGAGAGTGAAAAAGTATAAGAAATACCGCTTCTGTTTCCTGCGCATCTACCTCTGATAGAAGATGAAACGAATTGATTCATATTTTTTTATACACACATCTCATAAAGAATAAACATACTTATGTAATAAGAAGGAGAAGAAGAAGAAAAGGAAGAAGAAGGAGAAGCAACAAAACGAAAGGTAAAAGAAACTGTAGAGATAAAAGATCGAGTTGGCTGTAATTTGGGCATGTTCTATTAAAATTAATACTTCGAGAGATTATTATATTATTATGTATTTCATGAGTTGGCAAATGTTGTTGTAATAATCAATTATAGTGGTTCGGTCGGAAAAAAACTAGGGAAAGTTTGTGTATCCTGAGAGCACTGGTGCATTTTGTAAAAAAAAACCCCCCCAAAAAAAATAAGAAAAAAGAAAAAATTAAATAAGAAGAGGGACTTTTGAAAATTTGGATAGAACGTTGCCATAAAAAGAAAACACACGCTTTTAGTTTTGTATATATATATATATATATATGTATATGTATATATATCTACATATACAAATATATATCTCAAACGCTTTTTCTATTTATATGTTTCGATACAAAAGTGAATGAAGAGAGGATTCCATTTGTATCACGTTTATGATCGTGTATACATTGTACTTCTTAATTCTTCGAATGTATTGTCGAGTAAAGAAAAAAAAAAAAAGAAAAGAAAAAAAAACAGCCGGATAGGCATAATTATTAAAAGCTATTTTTTTTATTCTAAGCAGTAAACATAATGTAGTACAATGAAAACTTTTATCGAATATTTTTCTTCGTCTCTTTCCTTTCTATTATTAAATTTCGAATAAAACTGGCCCGGTAAAATCGTCTGGAAAAATACATCTGTGAATGAATATTATAGTCATCAGCTAATTGAAAAGGCTTTACAAAATCGCAGGAAAAAATACATTTTTATATAAAAACGAAACAAAACAAAACAAAACAGAAAGGGAGAGAGATCAAAGAAATTGCATGGGAGTCGAAAAGTTTCTTCTCCGAATTGTAAACTAATCCATTCTAAAGATCAACGCATAATATTTTTCAATTGATACAAATATTTCTGCCATTGCTGTACTACTGACTCTCGTGTTAATTTATTATTAGTATTCTTGGTATATATACCCATTTAATCTATATGAGCGTGCGTCATTTTGAGAAATGAAAAATAAATGAAAAACAATAATAGCTAAACAAAAAAAAAAGGAAATAAAAGATGATGATGATAATAATAAGAAATAATAAAAAAAAAAAAAAAAACAAGAAATACGAAAAATACTTAAGAAAACTTTTTGAAATAATCTTACAAAGCGAGATCGCGTATCAGTAATTAATCTTCTTGATCTATCCTTCCACTTCTCATTACGTGCCTTTACTATTAGTGATCAAAAAATACATATATCCAAGAAATTTGAGGACAATGAAAGAGAAACTAGAAAAAAAAAAGAAAACAAAGAAAATTTTTAAAAGAACAGTAAAGGGACAGGTATGTTAGAGCAGTGTGTGAAATCATAAACTATTCGCACGAAAGTACTCTTGGAAAAATTACATAAAAAGAGATAAACGAGAGAAAGAGAAAGAGAGAGAGAGAGAGAGAGAAAACCTGGAAAATCACGAGCATATATGTGTGTATGTTTGCTGCGCGTGTGCATGATGTGTGTGTCAACCTGCGAAGTTGATACGCGGATAGATATCAACTTCAAATTCATTTTTTAACAAAAGAAGAAGAAGAAGGAGAAGAAAAAAAAGATTGTTATCATCTTTTGAAACTCATTTCATATATACATACGCGTTTGGTATACCTTAACACAATATCTTGTAAAGTGATCTACTGCGTTTTCTTCATGCAACTACTCTGATGCTGTTGATTGCTGATTCTTCATGCACACTGTTGCTACTGCTGTTTTATATACATTTATTTCTTTTTCTATTTCTTTAATGGTTTTTTGTCTTCCTTTTTTTGTTTTCCCCTCACGATTGTCATGTTCCTTTTCGCAGGTCGACACACAAAAGTCAAAGGAAAAAAAAAATGCTTTACTCTCGGTACACATGAGATAACATTACTAACTCGTCGTACAAGTGAGAATAATCATACGTAAGCAAAAGTATGTGTAAATTAATTTAGAAACATCATTAATTATGGGTATAACACAACTGACACGTTAACGCGTAGAAGTACGGTAATCCTATCACTAAAATAAAGACGCAATATCAAAAGGCATATGAGTAAGTGGCGATCAAAAAGCACAAAGAAGGAAAAAGGGAAAGTTTATAATAGTGGAGGGAATATGAAAAGATAAAGAAGAAGAAAAAAGAAAAGAGAAAAACGGGTCGTCGTTAATTCTTTTTAAGATGCATAAGAACACATATCACATTTTCCATTGCAAACCCACAAGTTAAGCCCTTTTTCTCGTTCCGTCGCTGAGAAGGTGATACAATTAATAAAGAAAATCCAAAGAAAAGAGATAAATGAAGAAATTCACTCGTGGCTTTCAAAAGTTATATTTCAAACGTACGTAAATATATATTAAATACATATACACACATTTTTTAGACGCTTATGTTTGTTCGCGGATGTATCTACCACATCGTGTTTATTAAAATTCTAATTTAAAATAATATATAAAATAAAATAAAAATAATATTCACGATAATTATATTAAAACATTTTGAAATATTGCTACGTGTATTTCAAATATGTCAATTGTATTTGACTCGTCGCATGTTATTTTTTTTTATAACTAAATTCTTGGCTACTTTTTCTTTCGTTTTATTTCTTTTTTTTCCCCCAAAAAAAACTTAACATTCATATCATTATATGTATTTATATACAGGTATGTATGTATGTACGGGTAGTGTTCAGTATCAAAATCCAAACATTCGTCGGTTCCTAAATTACTTTCTACAAATATGCGAAAAAATTTTTAGTCATAGTGTATCATTACAAGGGTTAAAACTTTTTCGGATACGACAATTATATACCGTCCGAGATTTCTGTTTTTTGATGTGATTAGATTTTAAGGGAGGCATAGTGTTAATTATTATATTTATAATTATTCCGATTTGGGGTTGACTGTAATTGAACCTTAGGCTTGTTTCTTGTTATAAGAAAATATTCTTTTTTTTTTGTTTGTTTTTTTCAATTGTAAAAAATAAACGACGTTTATATTATTATTTCTACTTAAAAATTATATATTAATATAATATATATATATAGGTATATATATTATATACATATAATTTCTATTTAAACTTTATTTCTTATATTAAAAAAGAAATAAATGTAAGTAGAAAACAAAATGTAATTTATTTTTGTAGGTTTTACATGTATTCAACCACTTAACGACTTAAATTAATTAGCTTATCGATCATTTCATTAAAAAAGAAAAAAAAAATTATATTATTGATTACTCGGTGATTGGTATAAATAAGAAATTAAATAATATTCAAATTTTTTCGATTTATTTGTAAGCAAAACCAAACAAACGAAGTTATTTAAATGATTTTATAAAATCATTCTTAATTATTTTTTTCTATTTCTCATTAACACTCCTAATCCAGAGTCTAATCAAATCGCTTGAAGATACTTGAAGGATTGACGAACAAAAAACAAAATTGGAGAAAAAAAAAAGAAATAAAATATAAAAAGCACGAAAAAAATTGTTTCGAATTGATACACGAGAGAATTTCTTTTTAGAAAAGGAATAATTAGTGAACATAAGTAAATGTTATTATATACACGTATACACATACAAAAACAATGATTGTTGTTGCAATGATTACATAAACTTTATTAATTCGTGATTAGAGGGACACGATAGGATTTTTAATATCAATGTGAATCAAAATTCAAATAAAAATGGTTACACGTATAAAAAGATGAACAAAATATCTTTATGAAGAATCGAAGAAGAAAAAAAAAACAATAATAAAAGAAAAGAACAAATGAAAAGAGAAAAGATGAACGAAATGAAAGGAGGGATCTCGATGAATGAAAAATTTTGAACAAGAAGTAATATTCAGTGACCTGACGAGATAAAGGCTTATTTTTTCATACTTTCCTCCGCAATAAAAAAAAAAAAAAAATCATTAACAAAAATACGGATTCCTTTTTTAAAATCGATCGGAGTATAGAATCAAACGCCGCTTATAAAAATTAAAAAAAATTGTCCAATGATGATCTCTCTTCGTAGGAAAGAAGGAAAAAAAAAAGAAAGGAAAAGAATTAAAATCTATAACAACGCTGCTTGTTCGAAAAATTCTCTAGCAAAGTATGGTCTAGAAAGAAAGAAAAAGGGGAAAATAAAAAACCGAGATGCTGATTACAAATTTCTGCGTTATTCCAATAATTAAGTTATGTACGATACGTAATAATAATAATAACAACAACAACACCAACAACAATATTCATTAGTTAATATTTAATCGTTGCTTCTTCGAGAACGAGATATATCATTTTTTTTTTTTTTTTTTTTTTTTTTATTTTTTCTTAGATATTAATTTTTTTGTCTCCTTCGCTCGTATCGATGGTGCTTTATTCAGCGTTTTCTCTATATGATGCGTTTCGCGTACTTTTATAAATGTTTAAGTACTATTAAGGATATAGAGAGAGACTGTAATTTAAAAAAAAAAAAAAAAGAAATCTAGCGAAAGAGAAGAAAGAGAACAAAGAAGTTGTAAAATGACTGAAGGTTGAAAGAGAGTTGGTAATTAGCATTCGAGGACATATATCAAAACCATATTTGTATTATTTCCCGGTTATTGTAAAATAGAGAAATACAACTTTAATACTTAATAGACTTTAAATTAACGTAAAGTAAACTCCGAAGCTGAAGCTTTATAAAATATGTGAAAAAAACACGTGCTGCATTACACAGATCGGAATGTCGATTCCGTTTTGTTACCGAATTTTGCTTCTAGATTCCTCTGAACCCTCTTCTCCCCGCCCCACCATCTCCCTTTTTTATGAAATATTTTATAATTACAAACTCTTGCGTCGTCGATCATAATTTATCACTGTAATTATAAGTGTTATGTGTGTAAATATTATGTGCATATATATATATATATATGTATATATATTTACATACATATGTATATAAGTGTAATTGAAAATATCTTGTAAGAGAGTAACAATTGTCAGTGCTATAGCAAACAACGGTCGTTTTTGTTGTTAATTTTTCGTATGAGAAAAAGGGATGTTTATACTCGGTTATATCTTGTTTATAAACGAGATATGTCATCGTTTTTGATTTATCTCGTAAAATTAAGTTCTCCCCCTGTTTATCGTTGTTATATCTCGTCAATGTATGACTATATTATTATTATTATTATTATTATTATTATTATTATTATTATTATTATTATTATTATTATTATTATTACTAGCCGCTTATACGAATACTATTAATACGTTTATTACGTTTATCATTAACTACTAAACCGTATCTCTCGCTATTGTCCAGATAATAGACTTATTAACGCAGTCGTATATTCTCAGTGTTCATAACGCCACGCGAGGTAACTGATTATTTTCTTTTTTCAATGCTAAAAAGTGCCGCAAAAAGAAAAAATTAGATCAAAGCCTGTTGTACAGATGCAATCATAACGATGCCAAACATTACATGTTATATCACTTATTATTATTATTATTATTATTATTATTATTATTATTATTATTATTATTATTATTATAATATTAACTAATCAATTAATATTACATTATTATTATTATTATTATTATTATTATTATTATTATTATTATTATTCCTATTAAACAAATTACACGGTTTTTACACATTAAGTTTTTCTTCAGTTCGTTTTTTTCATACACACTCTTTCAAACTTAATGAAGCATCCTTAACCAAAATCCCATATCAAACGACTCCCTCCGATCGTAAAAAATATTTTCGTCTGGAAAAGAACGGAAATAATAGAACGTGGATAGACAATGAAAATTATCGATATAGAAATAAAACAAAATTGTGAAAAAAAAACTCTCTCTCTCCGCTTTCTTCTACGATCAAAATCGTACACGTTCATTTCCGTTTCCACGGCATTGCTCAAAAAAAGAAAAAAGAAAAAGAAAGTAAAAGAGAAAAAATACGGAGAGGCTCGTACAACACACTTCGCGAACCTAATCGACGTTCCTTAACCACCACCGTGGGGCACCCTTCTTCTTCCGCGTTTGCCTTCTCGTAACCCTCCGGTACTCGTGGATTTGCCTATGGCTACGAGAGAGAAAGAAATAGTGAAAACAAAGGAAGGAAAAACGAGAGGGAGAGAGAGAGGGAGAGGAAAAAAGAGGGTTGGTCGTGTAGTGGAAAAGAGGAGGTAAAAAATATAGAAAGAAAGAAAGAAATAGAGAGAGAGAGAGAGAGAGAAAAGGCACAGAGGAAGGTAATATCTCATAGGCGTCGAAGGGTTGGACCGTGAGAAGAGTGAGAAAGCGTTAACGTGACTTTAAAGGTGGATAGGAGCATATCTCGTGACTATAGGAAACTGAACGGTCTAACAATCCATCTCCCTTTAAAGAACCTATCCCCGAGATATGCGCTTAAAGCGAGCGTTCCCCTTTAAGAAACGCCTCCTATACCTCGCTCGAACTTATGGAATACATGCTGTATTACGTTCCTCGTATATGTATACATATTGTACATATATATACATACATATAGATGTATATGCGAGCTAGCTTTAGAGCAGACTCCTTCCTCATCCTCTGTATCGTTGATTTCAACCCCTATTCTCATACCCTCCGTTTCCCTCTCCCTCTCTCTCTCTCTCTCTCTTTTGGTTCTCTTTTACACGTCCCTTCCATCCTTCCTTTTTTCGTTCCTCGTTTCCTTCCGTCCTCATACTTCCCTTCCTCTCTCTCTCTCTCTCTTTCTCTCTGTTCAGTCATATATACTCGGAAGGCTCGATTTACCCCCTTCAACGTTAACTTGCCATCTCCGGCTGGATAGCTAGCTAGACGGAGATAGGCAAAGGCGTGCGTAGGTAGCCAGCATTGGAGCCAAAATCAATTCGTCCGACAAAATTAACACGGTGGTCGTAGCTATATGCATCCGACGAGGGTTGCGGCCTGTCCATTGGGGTATATCGAGCTAGTAGTAGTATACCAGCAGGGGTGGTACTGATGCTGGCGGGTAGCAGTAGAATATGGTAATGGTAATGGTAGTAGTAATAGGTAGTTGTACTAGTGTTGGTGGTGGTGATGATGGTAGTGGTGGTGGTAGTGGTTGATGGTAGTGGTGGTGGTGGTGTTAGTACTAGCTCCATCAGCTCGAAAGCTCCCTCGCAAGCTCCAACGCAAGCACGGTTCCGCATGGAAAAGCTTCTCCGCTTGGCTGTACTCTCTCTCTCTCTCTTTGTATAGTCATTGATTTCGGCTTTTGTCGAATTTAAACTCGTTCCTTTATCGATCGTACGCCTGAGAAAGGGAAAAGTAGGAGAGAGAAATAACGACTTTTCGGTCTGATTTGTCAAAACGTATTATTTATATTTCTTCTCCAATACACGTTGAACATTGAACAAACTGTGCTTAGATATTTCAAGTCTTTTAATCCGTTCTAACTTAAGATTCGAGTCACATTGTTCGGATTTTTTTTCTTTTCTTTTATTTTCTTTTTCTTTTCATGGTCAGAGGATTTTTTACTCTTTATGAAAGAACGACCGTTATTTTATTCATGAATTATTATTTATATATTTGAATTTGAAATCAAATCGTACATACGATAAGAATTATAAGGTTCTATATGTGGCAATAATTATGAAAGTTGGCCTAAGTCATAGGGATATCTCTTGTTTCGAGATGTTTAAAGGATTACATTTGAATATTAAATGAATTTCTATATAACGTTGAAATAACAAACACTATCTAACGGTTGATTTTTGACAATATCGTACAAATTACATCGAATTAAGAGTTAGTTTCAATCAATAATGTGATGTGAAATAATTGATAAACTTATTTTTTCTAATAACTTTGATTTAAACCGCTTTCATAATTATGGACACATGTAATGTTAATACGAGTCAATCTGTGTTTGTAAACTTCACGATACCAAAATGAACAAAAAATAATGGTAAAGATATGTCGCATTACAGTGTACTGTAACATGTGTACAATTTTTTAAAGAGGATCCTACATACGAACAAGAGAGAATAAAATGGCAAAGGAAATTAACTTTTTTAGAGGAATCTGAGATAATAAGAAAGAGGCTTTTTCAAATGTTTCTTCTGTCCTTGAACAATTTTAATATATCGAACGCGTATTATTAATTATTATTCGTATTTTTCATATTCATTTTTACTTCGTATTAATATTTTAAATGTATACTAGCCACAGCAAGAAAAGACTAAAATTTCGTAAAGAATCTAACGATTTCGTGTATATATGTTGGCGTTATTTTGTAAAATAGTTAGTTAAACCTTGAAATAACTATACTGATTTGCTTAAAATATGAAAAAAAGAAAAGACAGAATTACATACTTCGACTAGGTAATATATAAATTTACAAGAGACGAGTAGTTAAGGTATGAAATTGAAATTTGATTCGTAAATTAGATCCGATAGAACAAACACAACTAACAGAAAATTGATTTTCAAAGTCTAAGAAGAAATAAGAACGGATAATTACGATCATTGTTGTAGAAATAAAAGCAAACTTTTAATACGGATCAAATTTTAATTTGATTCAAACTATTAGTTTTATAGTATATAATAAAATTCCTTTCGTATACTTTCTCAAAAAACGCCTAGTTGTATTTGGGATAACAAAAAATCTAAGGTTTCCAAGATTTAACAGAATTATGCAATTTAACGCTGACATATATTTACAAGAATAAAAAAGATCTCATATTTCTTTTATAAAAATAATTTATACAGTCTATCCATATATGTATATATGAGAAAAATAGGAAACATGAGAATATACCCCTGTTGATGACTTTACGTCATGAAAATTTAGCGCATATTTTGCACAAAACAAAATTTTATTTATTATTTAATATAATTTCATGAAATTAATTTTATTTTAAATATAATATTATCCCCAACCACCCTCCCACCCTCTTCTATCTATCTTTCCTTCTTACTATCGTGCACGTTCAATTAAAGAGGTGAACAATTAATGGTTCTTTAAGAAATTTTCGTTAAAATTTATAACCAATTAACGCGTAAAGCACAAACGCCGATATAATTAGAAGAGAATATAATAATAAAATAAAAAAAATATATGTTTGGGATTTGCTAAGATTAGTTAAAAGGACGATAGCAGGTGTGCATATGCGCACATACACACATACACACACACACAACGTTCTAATAACGTTAACGATCAAGCTTAATTAATAAGAACCAAGAATGAGGCGGAGATTCTAAAATCGATTCGCGATAAAAACAATAAAGGGGTACATACTTTCGCCTAATAAATACGACCAGGAATAATACGATTTATTATTTACATTACGATGGTCCGTGACGATTTTATTATTACCGTAGAATAATTAACGATAATTGTTGAAAGATGATAATTAAAATAAGGAGGAAATACGCGCGTTTAATAATCGATTGAATTTAACTTCTCGTTGTAATGAAATAAATGGCCGCTTTTGTAGCCCTCCACCTTCTCCTCCTCCTTCTTCGTAAACATAATAACGAATAACAACAAGAATTAATAAAAAAAAAAAGAAAAGAAAAAGGAAAAAAAAAAAGAAAATAAATAAAAACATTCACGAGAAGAAACGTAGGATATAAGTATAAGGATATATGTACATGTAGTTTATTAACACGTACGATGTACAGAAAGCAATATATAAATATACACACATACATATATACGTAAATGATACATACACGTACCTATTACTCTCGAGTTAAATCATTACATTTGCCACTCGATTGTAAATTTCGATAGGATGTGCTTTGTAAGAGCGTAACTGCTGTGCATAATGTATATACATACAATCGTATATTAAAATTATATATGAGGATTGTGTACGTAAAGTGAAAGGGACGACGATGGCGAATGAGAAATTAAAGAAGAAAAAAAATAAATAAATAAATACTAGGGTGGGCAAAAAAAAAGAAAGAAATAAAGAAAAAAGGAAGGAAGAAAGGAAGAAAGGAAGGAAGGAAGGAAGGAAGGAAAGAGCAAAATTATTGTCCGAGGAAATCATGTGTCTTACATATGGCAAATAGAACTGAGAAATTAATAAGCGATATTTCTCTTACAACTCAATCGGTTGCAAATAATAGGTGTATTTCTCTCGTTAGAAGGAGTAAAAATGTAATAGTTTCATAATTGCCAGAGAAAAAATATAGATTACAAAGTCACGAGGACTGCTTTGTCTTGTTATAATCAAATACTTTATATTATGTAGTACAGATTGTCATTAAACGTGTGAACGAAACATTTGTATTCTTTTCACGATCTCTCTCTTTCGTTTTTAATTTTTTTTTCTTTTTTAAGATAGGTTTATTTGGGCACAAGAATTCAAAGATATGCAGCTTATTCTTTATTGTTATTAATTTGTTTTTTTTCATCACGCGAAACGATTATCCCCCAACCATTTTAATGAAACTATTGAAAAAAGAACAAAATAATAAAAAATAATAATAATAATTTCGCACGAAAATATTCGAAAGGAGAGAATTAGTAAGTTTATAATCAAATAAATATTTTAATCTATTATTAACCGTTCTCTATTGTAAACGATCGATGTTTAGATTGTAAATTGTACATTGTCTTTTTTAATACGTAATTAAATTATTCTCTCAAAATATCTACCCATATTGTTTTACGTGACGTAAATGACGTGTGCATATTTTTGCAAGAGCGATATGTGCACAATCAGTGGAAAAAAGTATTTTAAAAGGTTTCACGTTTATTTTAATTACTTTAATTGTGTTATTTTATGCATTTTAATTCTTCATAAATAATTACCTAAAAAAATGTTAAACCTGATATAATAATGGTGTAATGTAAATAAGTAGATTAGATAAAAATTAAGTAATACATACGTGTGATTTTGGTTTTTTGTTAATTTAATAGAATAAGAATGCAGGTAAGTTTTATTAGGGTTTTTAATTCGATAATTTGATATATTTCTACGTAATTTTTATAAAATTTAATATATCGTTTGTATACCAATGGGTGTTTTTAATTTTTAACTACAACGTACAACGTATTTGTTTAATTAATATACTTTGGTACAAGTTCGTTTAATATATACAAATTAAATATTATATGTACAAGATTTAAAAAAATATTTTACTACTTTATTAGTTATTAACAGCTTATGCGATCTTGTATAATTGCACTCATTTTCTTAAAATAATAAGTAAAAACAGATTAAAATAATACAGGTAAACATTTCATAATGTATAAAATAGTAATATTATAACAGAATATTATAACAGAACATTTTGTTAAAATTACAGAGAAGAATTTTCAATACATATACATATATATATATATATCATATAGAAAATGTTAATACAAATTATAGGCATTATTTATTTCATTTGTTCTTTAATCAAAATAACGATGTTATGTTAAGATATAATGTGACTAGATGATAAATTGATATTATATTACAGAAAGATTTGTAATGACGGTATTTAAAATTGTTATGGACTTAGCTTTGGATTATAATTTCTTTCGATTAAAAGGACTAGATAATATTTCTATTTAAGATATACTGTTTGTAACATGAAGTTTTTATATTTTTGAAAGTTTTTGTTTTTTTTTTGTCATTCCTTAGACTTTAAAAATAAATTGATCACTATAGAAATAAAATTATTACAATAAAATATTTCATTGCATACTTTCTACTTGCTTAAAGTATCGTTATAAGTAAGTCTAATTCTTGGAAAAATTTGTTTCTAATTTACATATAAAATTTTGGACTATTCATGCCTTTCAAATCAAACAATCAATTCAGTTTGTTCGAAGTCAAGTCGGAGTAAATTCAGAAATGTTAATGAAGACACGATATTTTGTAAGTTTTAAAATACAATTATAAATTAAACAACAAAAAAGGTTTGTGGTAATATATTTCTAGCTCATCAATTGTCTTTGTTGATTTTGTTTTGTTAACTTAGCTATTTCTGCGCCTAATATATCAACGCTATCCTGCAAATACATAAAGATATATAGAAATATACATATAAAAATATTAATTACCTTTAATTAACTGCATATTTAATATCTTTTAATTACCCTCAAAGTCATATTTTTTAATAATATATCTTCCACTACGGCTTGTAATTTCTGATTAATTTCTAAAGAAAGTTCTAAACTCATGTTGTCATCTGAAACTCTTTGATTGTAGACAGATGCCATTATACCTCCATACCTTGCTAATTCTGCCTATAGTTTACATTAAAAAAATAAATATGTTAATTTACATATAATAATATAAAAATATATTTTGGGATTCTATATATATCCTAAAAAAATTTGATAAAAAGTGTAATCCTACAAGTAACTTACAGTATTTTTCCTGCTTTTGATAAGCTATAATGACAAAAATAATACGCATACTATATATTAGTATGCTTTAATTTCTAAACATTGTTAAAGTATTTTTACCAAGTCGGGATAAAGAAATCGTTTCAATATTTTAAATGCAATAATAACGAAACTATTATAAAATTAATTAATTACCTTATGCTTATCTCTTTCATTACTACCCATGGCACCAGAATTCTCTTGTAAAATATAATGTTGTATTATTTTTGTTTTCTTCTGTATTTCTTCGACTAATGTTTGTGCATGTCCTTCCAAGAATTCGATTTTTTCTAATTTTTTTACATTATCATTTTGTAAACTCACAATGCGATCCATTAATAATTTTGTACTAGGTTCATTAGAATGAATATAATTTTCACCATTAGTGTTGTTATCAGATAAAGTACCATTCGGTGTTTCACCTACACGATAACACAAAAAATTAATAAAATTAAAAGTCAATATTAAAAAACAAAAATCACCAGTATAATGTTAAGGAGAAAAAAATATATATATTTAAAACTATGAAACCTGTATTTAAGGATGTATTAGAGCCAGCTCTTGATGCAACAATCAATGAATTATTAGATGAAGATAACTGAAATGCCTCCAATTTTTTACGACACTGCTGTAACTCTCGTGTTATTTCTTTCATATTTCTTTGTTGTTTTCTTTTAAGTACTTCATTTTCTCCTTGACTATCCTCTAACTTTTGTGTTAAGCTCTGAACAAGTTGTGTTTGCTCTGCTACATGTTTCGCTAAGATTTCACATTCTTCAATTCTTCTTTTTTGTTCGGACGTTAGATTGTCTTCAAGCAATTTTATTTTTTTTTTCAATTCATTCACTTGATCACGAAGTGGACCTTGTTCTTCCTCAAGCTGTTTAGTTTTTGTTTCAAGTGCAGTAAATTCTGATTGAAGACATACGTTTTTATCTGTTAACTTTTGTGTAAAATCTAACATAGCGGCCTCGCGTAAACGACATGCATGTATATCAGATCCTAATTCTTGATTTGTTAAATGCAATTTTTCTAATTCATCTGACGTAGATGTTAAACTCTTCTCTGCTCTATATAGTCAATATATAATATTTATAGAAAACTAATTTTTATTTATAAAAAGTTATCATTTGTAAATCTTAAAGTATAAATACTTACTCTTGTAATTGGGATTTTAATACTTCAATTTGTGAAACTTTTTGGGACAAATCAATAATTTCCGTTTGTCGTTGTTCCGCTAGAATTTTCAAATTATTAAGAGTATCTTCATATTCTTGTTGCCGTATTTCATAATTTTGTATTTTTATAGTAAGTGCGTTGTTTTCTTCAATTAATAATTGCTGTCTGTTGAGTAATGTTTCAACTTCTTTTTGTAATTGTAAACATAGCATTTCCTTATCCTCAGTTACATATCTTTCTAAAATTAATCGTGCTTGTTGTTCTTTAAGCTGCTGATCTAATGTTATAGCTTTATTTTCTTCAGATAATTGAAATTTTCTAATAGTCTGTTGTGTGTCTTTACGTACTTGTTCACACTCCTCCTTCATTTCATTAATTCTACTCTATAATTATAAATATAACGTTAAATATAATACAAAGCTTAAAGTACTTTAAAGAATCTTTCATAATGAAATATTAATGTTTAACAATCTATTTCATTTATTTTCTTACCAAAGCTTTGTCAAGTTTTTGCTGTGTTTCTTTTTGCGATTCCATTTCCGTTTTTAATTTATTTTGAGACCATTTGAGTTTAACTTCTTTCATCTGTACATCTCCGTTAAGCCTTTCAACTTCTTTCTGCAATTCAGTTATTTCACGACATTTCCCATCCAATATATTACATATTCTGGTTTTCTCTCCTTGAAGTTGCCGTAATTTATTCTGCAAGAGTTCCTGCTCTTTTGTAACATCTTTCAATTTACGTTCAGCATATTCTCTTGCCCTACCAAAGATATAATATTAAATAAAAATATCTCTTTTGTCAAGATTTTTTTCAAACTTTCCTGTCACAGATAATATACCTTTGTGTATCAATAAATTGTTTCTCACTGACTGCATACTTTATTACCATAGATTCCATTTCTTTATTAGCAGCAGAGTGTTCCCTTTTTAATATGTCCTGGGTAGCTAATGACGAACGTAATTCAAACGTTAATCTATCTACAGTTTTTTCTAATGTTTCGATTTGTATTTTATAAAGTTCTCCGTTTTTTTCTGCTTCCAACGTGGCATTTCTTGCTTCTAAGGCTTCTACCCTTTCTGATAATTTAATATTATTAGCTTTTAATTTGGCATAATCTTTCAACAGTGTTAAGTATGAGGGATGCTGTAATAAATTAGTTTCATAAGAACTTTCATCATTTACTGAGTGATTTTGACATCCAGCTAAATTTTCTTGTAATATTACTCCTATAAAATATTTGCAATTAAAAAGTGAAAATACAATTGTAATAGATTAAAATAATCATTATTTTTACCATCTGTTGTTGTTAAAGCTTCTTCAGCTTGGGTTGTAATATGTTTTTCAAAATTATTTAACTTGCAATTATTTGTAATATTTGTTGATGTATCATTAATTAAGTCAACAGAAGGTGAGTTTAACATTGAAGAAACTTGATGTTTGGAATTGTTCTCATTTAATACATCTTTTTGTTCATCTTTTTTGGCTTGTTCTATTGCAGATTCAACTGATGGATTTGCAATATTTGTTGTTGTATCACATTTTGTAGGAGGCATTAAATATTTAGGTGATAATTCCGTTTTCGAAGAAGCTCCATTTATATTCTTCTTTTCATTACTACTCATATATCCTGAGGTATATTTCATAGTTAAATGTTGAGGTAACAATGCTTTCTCCATAATATTTGTCGATTTCTCTGTGATGAAATTAAGAAAATTCCTACTTCTATTAATAAAATGTGCATTAGATTGTATTAAACTCATTGGATTTGTTGGCAGTGGTATTCTTACAAGTCTACTGTCGTCATTCAGAGTTGGTCGATACACGGAAGTACCATCTACTTTTCCTTTTTGCACAGAAATTTCAGATGGTTGTAATTTAATTTCTTGTTTAAATTCTTTATCCATACTTTCTGACAAATTCGATAAAACATTAACTTTATTTATACATTCCATATCTTTACTAGTTTCTTCTGTCGATGTTGCATTCATTTCAACTACTTTTGTAGAATCATCATCATCATCATCATTATTATTTTGTAAACTTTTTAAATCTAAATCTTTTTCTATTGAAGAGTTAGGAGAAATGCTTACAATTAATGACTGTTTAGTTGTGGATGTTTCCAATTTAATATCATACATATTAACTTCAGATGCATTACTAATAACTGTGTCAGTCTCAGATGTCTTATCTAGATTTCTATGCAAATGATTGATATACGATGAATTATTAGAAGATAATTCTTGAAAATCTTGTTCATTTGGAAGATCAAGGTTTATCGATGATAATGAATTCGTATCTTCTTCATTTAAAATGCTATTCGTATGTACATTTGTTTCAAGGGTATCATCAGCCTTAATACTGACTCTGTTTAAAAATGCACTATTTTCATTTGAATTATTATCTTTTCTTAATACTTCATTATCGCATTCGTCTTCTGCCTTATCCTCTTTAGAATAAATGTTTTCATTTTGTTGAGTGTTATTTTGTTTTATATTTTCATTTAAAGGCAGCAGACAATTATCTGTTAAACAAACTAAATGAAATAATCGATTAATACCTTCGATATATAATATATTCATAAAGAAACTTATTCATTAATTAATATTTATATCGTATACAGGCAAATGTATGACTAAAGTTAATCTTTTTTTATTGATCATATACCTTTAATCGGATCTTTTTTAAATTTACTTATAGAATCGATATTGTCAAATTGATCTTCGTTTGAATACAAATTTGACTTATTCACATCCATTTCAAAAAAATCACTTTTATTTTTTGGTTAAATTAATATGGACTTCATTTGATTCTATTGAAATTTCACGATTAAAATACGTAACGCACGTTAACACTTTACAATTTTAAATCTATTTGAATACGTGGCAAAACTTGATGAACGCGAAAAGAACCTTTAAAGGAGCAGAGAAAGTAACCTAAAATCCGTAATATTTAACTGTCAATGTACAGACATGTTTGCATCAATTGCATTCATCGCTACTATATACCTGAGAAACATCGATTACAGTTGCAGTCATTTAATCCATGCATATCGATATGTACGATATATATATATATCGATTAATATCGATTATCAGAATTTTATCGAATCGTATTGTAAGACAGAAAAAAGAAAGAAAAGCCCTCTAGGTAGTTTTTTTTTTCTTGAAACTTCTTTTGATCTTAAATCTTCGTACTGGTTGACTGTGTGCCGTTAGGAATGAATAAAATTTGAATTTAGTTATTACACCACATGCTTATTCATAAATAATTGAATAGATATAATATATTTATAATATTTATATAATTTCTTAGGAAAAATGATAGTCGACGACATTAATAAACGTGTATTAAAATTAGTACAAGATATTCATTACGGGTATGTAGGATTTTTTTCCTAACCCCAAATATGAGATTGACTAAATAAGTGATGCATTTTTATATTTCAGAGATATCCAAGGAACTTATAACATTGTTATTGCTACTATTTGCGTATTTAAAGATATTATTAATGGTTCAGAATGGAATACTGCAAAGTAAGTTCTATACCTTACCTTATGTTATATTTTATGTATCTAAATTTGATAAAATGATGTAACAAGATATAATTGCCTCAAAGAATTATGAATCATTTAACATATTTTTACTGAGTTACTCTAAATTAAAATATTTTAGTAAAGTTAAGCTTTATAATTAAAAATAGAAAAGAAAAAAGTTTACATAATTATATGCCCAATATATATATTTTGTCTTCTTATTTTAGCATACTGAAATTACTCCTGTAGATATTTTAAAACATTAATCCTGTACATATTTTAAAACACCATGTATAATAGCATAATAATAATTTAACTATATATTTTTTTTGTGTAGAAATTTAATGGATATTATTACAAAAAATGGAAAATATTTGATCGAATCTGTTCCACTTGAAGCATCTATTGGAAATATGGTGAGACGTATATTGCGAATAATTAGGGAAGAATATCGATCAGAGCTTAAAAGTAAAACTGAAGAAACGGATACTCAGGAATCATTACATAAAATTCTTACTGCTGAATGTGATCAAGACACTGATTATGATATAATTGTACCTTCCCTCAAATCAGCACTTATTGAACATATCAATGAAGTCGAAGTGGAATTAGAAACATGGTAACTTAATATAATGTAGGATTAGGCACCTTGATACAAAATAAAATAGGCATTTGTAAGGAAGTTGATTAAAAGTCCCTGAATAGCTCAAAGGTTAGAGCAATCGTGTGAAAAGTGGAATGCTCAAGTTCTAGTCTCTATCCAGTTGGCCTAATGGCCTAATTATTTTGACAACTTTTACAACGAAGTAATTTTTTGTTCTCTTGCAGTAAATTAAATTCTTTGTTTTATAGTTCAATAAATATCACGCAACAAGCTTCGGAACACATTCATTCCAATGAAATCATAATGACTATTGGTAAATCTAATTTAGTCGAAGAGTTTTTTAAAAAAGCTGCTGCAACAAGAACTTTTGAAGTTATAGTGGCAGAAGGAGGACCATCTCTAAAAGTAAATATGCATTTACTTAATAATAATATCTAATGAGATTATAGTAGTTTTATATATTTTAATTATATTAAATTACTTATTATTTATAGGGTCATGAAATGGCTGTAAATCTAGCCAAAGCTAAAATTAAAACTACTTTAATATCTGATGTGGCAATTTTTGCAATGATGTCACGTGTAAATAAAGTAATTATTGGTACTCATACTGTCATGGCTAATGGAGGACTAAGAGCTATTTCGGGTTCGCATACAGTTGCTCAGGCTGCAAAACATTATTCTGTTCCTGTAATGGTGTTACTACCTCTATATAAACTTTCACCACTTTACTTATGCTCACATGAACAGGATGGATTTAATCTACATATTTCTCCTATGCAAAGTGTATTAGATGGAGCTAATGAACCTCTTATGGAAAAGATTTATGCTTATAATCCAGTATTTGATTTCGTACCTTCTGATCTTGTCACATTATTCATTTCCAATACGTAAGTCATTTATTTCATTAATATTATTTTGCAAAAATATCTCATTTCAAATGATTTTTATTCTTTTATTTCAGGGGTGGAAATGCACCATCATATATTTATAGATTACTTAGTGAACTTTATCATCCGGATGATTACGAATTATAGCTTTACTAGAATATTTTAATTTATAATATTATAATAATATGAATGAGTTAAATGACTCATGATTAGTTCAGACAATTTCTATTTAAACATCAAATCTATCGTTTATATAAAAACATATAAGATTCTTTTATAAAACCGATTATAAAATACATTGTTCTAAATGGAGAATTTTTACATAGATATAATCTTCATTTGTACTTATGTAAAAAATTGTAATTGTATCAACTAATACTGACAGTTATGCAATAGAATGTATGTCCTTAAACAATGTATTTATATTACAGTGTTATAAAATTTTTAACAATATTTATATAAACATATATGCAATGTGTTCACTATACATAAGGATTCCAATTACTTCCATCTTCAGGTTGCAAAGAATTAGTAACCAATAGAATAACATCGACGACCCACCATACTCCGACACCACCTACTGTCAACAATTTACCCACTGCAGTTCCTGTTTGTCCAAGACAAAATCGATCCATGCCTAATACACCTAACAATATGCTATAAAGTAGCGTAGTTACAAAAAAATGTTCACTGTATTTTATACAAGGAACACCCTTGCGAAAAAATGTTCTAGGACCAAAACATTCTATGTCTGGCAATACAGTACAGAATACTTTAGTTTTTTCCACATCTTCATAGCGGGATCCTCCAAACTGAAAATGGAATATTTAAACAAATATTGATGAATCTTTAAGAAATTTGTTTACTCTTACATTCTGATCTATACCTTGACACAACCAAAACCCGTTTCTTCTTTTGCAGTTTTATTTCCTTTATGATCAACTGGATCTTCACATTCGATAAATTCCTTTGGACTAAAAAAAATATGGATTATCGATGAATCTTTTTAAATTTCCTTGATTTATTAAAGACTAAACTGATATATCAATTATTGAAGGTCATTTGATAAATAATATCTATGTACTCACAGAAATTTGCACAATACCAACGGACCAAACGGTTTATACTCTTGTTGTGTTTCCGTACTTTTATTTGTTGCCGTAACTACCAAACATTCGATCAAATTCCAGCAAAATCCGATAAGAATGAGAAATGTCAGATCTAACCTCATTTTGTCAAATATAACATCTTAAATACATCGTCGTATGAATTGTCAGGTTTATATTTAAAAGGACTGATTATTCGTTGGTTATATTAGGAGAGAGAGGGAAAAAATAAAAAGGTCAAATCAGTTCTAGTCGAAGTCTCAAGATAAATTATTGTTATTACTTTTTTCTTATTGATCTACGTGACATTTTCGTCTCATCTCTTTCCATTATATTGAAAAGTTGTCAAGAATAGAGAGAAACTACATTTCGATACGAGTTACGTTCGATAGATCGTTCCGTATAGTAATAACAACCTGCGATTGGTCATATACATTCGCCATGATTGTACGTCGACCAATCATTGCATTCTTTAATCTCGAACTGATGTCACGTGTGTCGGTCTCTCTCGCACGCAACTAGTGGCTCCCCAAAGGATGCACACCCAAAACGCTTTTGTTTTGTCAGTCGTGCGGTATGTGCTAAGAGATAGTCAGTCGGTGTTTGGATTCGTCGTCGGGTCGTTCGTCCGTGAGAGTTTGTACGACACGGACGAAGGGTTTCGCGTCGTCCTGACTTGTCGAGGGGGCATTACATTTACTACGACGAATTCTTTCGATCTAAATAACCGTACTTTTATGTACAACAATATGCACGAAAGAGAAGAATTTCACAGAGGTTGTTCGTCAGGACAATCTAGTCAAGTACCACCACCACCAGCAGCCAGAGCACTTGGTTTGGACGCCTTGCATGGATTGTGTAAAGAAATTTATCCTGACCAAGGCAATCCTCTTACTGTCACAGCTGTTGTAAAATATTGGTAAGAATTTATAACCAACAAATTTAACTAGTTAAGAAGTTATACATAAATATTGTGTTTTGATGTAATATTAAGTCTATACTTGTATTAAATATATCATTAGTTTCAATTAATTAGTATTAAGATATATTAATTGTTTTAGTATGTCGACGAATTCTCGTAGTTACGGAGAATTTCGCTGTCGAGTATTGTTTTGAAAAGTTGTATATATATATATATACACGACGATAACAAGAAAAAGTAAAGGAATCTAGATTATTATAATTCGATTTTACTCTTTTTCTATAGTATACATTGTTCGACTGATATGATAAGAAGATTATTTCATCGATGTTAATCAAATAGAAATAATTATATCGAAGCATTTAATTAGATGATTTTACGTTAATAAATGGATCAATGATTACCAATAATCAATCGATAGCTGCCATTTTGGTGATAGCAGCGCCACCATCTAATATAATAGATTTCTATGAAAAAAAGAATTCGAATTGCGTTGCTGGACACAGTTTGGTATGCGTTAGAACAAAAAATGCCAAGCGTTTAAACGTCATGAAGGAGGAAAAGGGTAGCTTATATTTAGCCACCCTTCGTTTGTCATGTATATACGAGTCTAGCCCGGATGTACAATCAAATAAATCGAATTTCCTGTGTACTTATTTGCAGGTTGGGTGGTCCTGATCCTCTCGACTATATAAGCATGTACGAAAATCCTGGCTGTCCCGAACTAGGCGTGCCTCCGCATTGGCATTACGTGAGGTAAGTATCGAATTACTTCTTATTTCCTTTACCAGAATGTTTAAATAGATGTTTACAGTAAGATGTGCTTCTAATACGAATGTGATCTTTAAAAAACACTACATTTAAGATGTGAATAAAAAACATCGTTATGTAAATTATATTACAATATTATAATACAAATTATATATCCCCTTCTAGGTACTTACTATATTTGAAAATCTTCGAAATGAATCTATTATTTAGGTACTCTAACTCTCTTTCCTTTTACATTCTATAATTACTTCAATTAAAATAATATATTATATTCCACAAAATCTATTTTCTAGATCAGCGTTTTACAAATTATGTTTTGCGGAACATTGCTGGGTTACGTGAAAAATTATACAAAAAAAAAAATAATACAGACCTCGTATGATTTTAATTTCAACTTTTATATTTACTTGCTTTATTTATTATTAACCTATCCTATAAAATAACCAAGACGTTCCATCATAGGAAAAATTTGAGAAACGTTGTTCTAGATTTTATTGTCATTTCAAAATGGCCAGAAATGACGATGAGATTCTAGTGTTTTTATATAACTCTTTTTATTCTAAAACTGATATTCTTCTTATTATAGAAGTTAATAAATCCATCAAATGACAATCATCATCCTACTATCTAATTTTTGCGAATAGTTATTTCGACTCGAATTTAGAATGTTACTCTACGTCAAAAGATGAACATCCATCGAACGTTGGCGATTCATTTTGCTCTCATCGCTCTGCCACATGCTTCTTCTTCCTTTTCTCTTCTTCGAGGCATCATTCATTCAGAAAAGACAGCCCTTCGTTTTTTATGCCATAGGGGAAGAGAGACGCCGAGCTAAAGAAAGAGATAAAAAAAAACGGGAAGTCAGGCATTCGTTAATGTCACCCTGTTTAGGTAGAAGTGTGCCCGTGGCCTCTTTGTACAAGCCTGCGAGCATCTTGTACGCGAGTACGCACGCGCGCGCGCGTACAGCTCATGTACACGGCTAGGTGAAAATTTATATACATACGTACGTAAATATATAATAAGAAAAATATTAATAATATATATATATAATAAAATAATTATAATATATATTATTATAATATTATTGTACTATATAATAATAATAATAATATTATATATATATATATATATTACGTATATATATATATAATATATTTATGGATATGTATATATATACACGTGACACGTGTACATCTCGTGCATTTCAATCTCCGTCTTCCTCTTCTTCGTCATTTTAAAGACGTTCCTTCTCCCTCTCTTCGGTACATCCCTATATTTTCTTTAATCTTCGTTCCCATCCTCATTCCAGTCGTAATATAATTCATCCTATAAAAACCATCAGCAGCATTTGTCCTTCAAAAATCAAGCTTACTAGAGAAAAAGAAGAAGAAGGAGGAGGAGGAAAAAAAGCGAACAAAAGGTCCTTCCTCTTCGATTTTTTTTATTCCTAAGAAGTAGTCGATTAATTCGTTCAATACGTTTTTTCATTCGCGTCGAGTGAATCCAAGTGTCTGTATATATGTATATGGTATATAGGAAATAGAATGGTATGAATTGGAGAAGAGAGAAAGAGAAAGAAAGAGTCTCTTGACGAACGAAAGGATTTCGTCGTAGCCACGAGTTCCGACAATATCTGCATAACGAGCGACAAGTGGCTTTTCGCTAAAGGGCATCTTTTCTTCCTTTCTTTTTTAAAGTGGTCCATGCTTCTTCGATTTCAAGCAGCTGCTCTAATAGTTCGTGCCTTTCTCTATATATAGATGACGATAGGGCGCAAGAGGATGAAGTCGTTGAAAAGCTCAAGGAATCGGAAATAGAAGCACGAGACTTTCCTCTTTTTCGTCTGTCCGGACTAAATATAATCTGCCATTGACCGTACCTCTTGACTTTCTTCTATTTCTTTTCTATTTTTTTTTCTTTCCCCAAAGGAAGATAAAGAGAGAAAGAGAGAGAGAGCTCTTTTCTATTTTACACAATATATGAAGCATTATCATTATTTCATTTTAATTCAATTTTATTAAATATGATTTTAATTTGAACAATCTTTATTGTTAATCAAAAGGAAAATGATATATCTTTTTTTATTTGATTATTTTTGTCTGATCTCTAGTTTGGGTCTTTCCGATTTGCATGGAGATGGAAGGTTACATCCAAAAAGTGGTCCAGGTCGTCCAAGTGGTTTTGGTTTTGAACTCACCTTTAGATTAGTACGAGAAAGAGGCGAAACTACTCCACCTACCTGGCCAGCTAACGTAATGCAACAATTGGCTAAATATGTCTTTAACTCTGGCAACATGTTACTTCCTGGTGATCACGTTTCATGGCACGCTCCTTTGGACAATGGCAGCGGTCGCATCACGCAAATTTTAATGGGCAGAGATCCTCAATTGCCGGCATCCGTT
Organism: Polistes fuscatus; assembly: GCF_010416935.1. Taxonomy (NCBI): domain Eukaryota; kingdom Metazoa; phylum Arthropoda; class Insecta; order Hymenoptera; family Vespidae; genus Polistes; species Polistes fuscatus. The sequence continues at coordinate 3,133,976 of NW_025113096.1, forward strand.
TCAACTCCTCATGGCGAAGTACTTTCTCTTGATAATTTAATTTATTATGGAATAATATAATAGAGCTAATCGTTTTATTAATTTTATATAATTACATTTTTGTTTTCTAGGTTTCATTTGTACAAATTGTTGGCGTTACTTCCGAGGAGTTACAAGCGGCTCAACATTGGAATGGTCTAGGTGTAGTAAATCTTTTGAAAACGACTAGAGGTTGCGGTCCGTGGTTGCTGACAAATATGAAAAGGATGCATTCTGTTATGGAAGAGGATCCTTCCGTAGCTGAAAAAATTCAATGTGGTATTGAAAGGGAAGGATCCAATTTAAGTGGCGTTTCTGCCAAGTGCTGGTATTATATTTAAAATCAAAATATATTTTGTTTCTTTTTCGAATGAAAATAAATGTTACGAACGAAGATTTACAATCGCAGTATTATGACACTTTTAGGTGGGTACAAGTTAGTGGCGACAAAAATACAGAAAAGTATAGAGAAAGTAAAGAAGACTCTGACGATGAAGATATTAAACCTATAATAAAGACAGAACGATTATCTCCTTGTGAACAAGAGAGAGATACAGGCTTCCACGATATGAATTGTGTCAAAGTTTTACCAGGATTACACTTAACGTTTAATCTAGAAGCTGGTTCCTTACTGCCATTAGCAATAAAGTGAGTAGACGAATTTATTCATAAGATTTATTTTTAAGCATGGTCATAATGTAAAACAATGGATGATCATTTACAGATTGATATTTTTTATTGCAGAGGACGAGTCATGCACGGAAGGCATTTTACGTTTAAATCCATATTATCTCATACAGCTGTGACGATAGTAGCTCCCTCGGTTACAGGCACTTTGGTATCCAAAGAAAAACCATATGTTATACAAGGTCCTTGGTTACAAGTTTTACTTCCCGAAGATTTATCAGAAAAAATGGCTAACGAATTTCAAGTCTTGAATACGCCAGAACAAGTGAGTCTTACAATTAGATACGATTAGTCAAATTTATATTTACCGTTGTACTTGAATGATTTTTTTACTTTCATATTTTTTACAGATTCAATTGCCAAAAACATTTTCTTGGCCCGAACATAAATTGGTTATAACCGTTGTAAATGACTGAAAATTAAAATAATTAATATAAAATAGGTAAGGTCCTCTGTGACGAATCTCACGAAAAAATTTCGTTCGTATTCTCTAATGTTTAAGTACGTAACATGCATTGAGAAGGATTAAAGTATTATACAGTTACATTAAAAGGCAACTTCGAAACGGATATTTATAACGCGATCGCTTTTTTTTTACGAATATACACATTTTGTAAGTTTATGTAATTTGTGAATATTATAAATCGTGCGTTAGTTTGTAGGAATATATGATACGTAGGGAAGAATTACAAGAGCGTATATAAAAGTGGAGAGGAAATATTTTTAATAACGATTTTAAAAGAAACAAGCAGGTTGTCGTGTATCAACGTATTTAAATACGTACAATGTGTGTACATTGATAAGTAGCAATAGAAACAGATGGAAGAGTCTCTCTTATTAAATGGTGCCTTATGCTTCGTATTTAATAATGTATATAATAAGATATAACTTATTATATAAAGTGTATGGTATTTAAAATACCATATAAAGTGTATAAAGTATAATGGTATTTAAAATACGGCTTTACACATTGTTATGTATAATAAACGTTTACACAAAGACGATGTTTAAGATTCTAAGATTATTTCAGTGAATTTATAAAGATTTTAAAAATTGATAGAATATCTATTATATTACCTTGACAAATAATCCTTCTATGTTTTATTCAACAAGATCTTTTTCCGAGATTGTATTCTGGAGACGTTTTACGTATCGACCCCTACGTTTGCCAGATTTCTTACATGTGCAATACTGATTGTCATAAGCTTTAGAATTTGCGTTTAAATGATTATTTTCCTGTTTTATTTTTCGGTCAAACCAAGTCCATATTTTCATCCGTGGATTCTGAAGAATCATAACATTGAATTTACAATGTAAATTTAATCTTTAATATTATAATGCTACTAAATCAAAAACCAGATAACTCTTGATAAAGTTTAATATTTTTATTAAAAATCGATTAATTTAATCTTATTAAAGTTCAAGTGCGAAATGTGTTACCTGGTTTTTGTATCATAGCCATCAATGTCATTGCTGAAGCGAATTCTTCAATATTTCATTTGAGCCCATTGAGACTCCAATATTTTCTGTCCTAGATCCTTTCTACAGCAAAACCATTCCTCGTACCTGCTTCAACAATTTCAAAACTATCCTGATAGCTTCGATCCAAAGAATGACGACGATGCACGCGGAGGCAAAATCTTCCACGTCATCGCATTTGATGTTTTTGATGACATTGACGATACCATGAAAAACGTTCAAATACGTTCTCATGGAGTCAATACAGAGATCCCTAAAGAAACACATCACTTGGAAGAATAAGTTCATTATAGCCAGTATAAATTCTAGCATTCTCGCTAAGAAATCCAAAAAAATGTCCAATAAGGATTCGAAGGTGTCCCATGACCAACACGTGACGCGCGCGAAGAATTCGGTGAACTGTTCGGAAACATTCGATAGCCTTTTTTTCATGATCGATCATTCATTTATACCGGTACTATAATAATTTATTTTATTTACGTCAGGGTTTTGATACGCGACCATGGATTTAATTGGAAAATTCGTATTTCTTTCGCGTGATCAACAGGAAAGAATACAAAAAAGGTTAAAAGGTATACGAAGTTGAAGATGAAGTTGTCATTATTATTCGCTTAGATAATCAATAATTAACATTCTTTTGTTTTCGATTAATAATTTTATTTTTTTGACGATATTTTGTAAGATATACAAATTGATTATGACAATTTTATGTTTTTTTTTTCATCTACGAACTATCGATTTTACAGAATGATAGTAGAAAATTGTAGCGACGGTGAAAAGCTAAAACGGGGTAGCAAATTATGCTTACGTATCATAAGGTATAAGCTTACAAAATTATTCACAAGATTGACTTTCATTTTGTTCGATGCAAAGCGGCGGCCAGTTTTAAAATATCGTAACGTGGCAGTTTTCGTTATTATTTGTGTTTAGAAAATGATTAAAACGTAATTAGATATGTCCCTTCCTCATTCATTGGTCGAAGTAATTGTTCTTTAAATTGAAATTGTCTTCGCTTAAACGAGTCCGAAAAAAATAGGTAATATTAAAATGATCAAGGATGTTTCCTTGATCTGAGTGGTCCCGTTACACGCATCTGCATCATTACAAGATTGAACGCAGCCCCGAACATATCTAAAAATTGGATAAATTATATCGAACGTTGTCGTCAATTATAATTATATCATTCTAACGTAATATATTCTTTTTTTTTTTTAAATTACTTATCGTCAAAGTAGAAACCACCACAGTGAGACATTCTTATGATCTCAGAATCCGTAGTAAGAGTTCCGCTATCCAATGCGCAGCTTCTGACAGTAAGCGAAATGCCGGTTTCGTCTGAAAAATGTCTACTATAATAAAACACTCGAATTCTTTATTTTTCTATCTGAAAAATCACCATAGATCCCAGCTATTTTGATACAAGCGGTTGCAGGAAAGAGACCATCTCGACCTTTGCGGCCACCCAAACAAGGTGACTCCAAAAATGCAAGACTGCCATTATTGTGAAAGGGATCGTCACAGGGTTTGTTATCGCCGTCGATCGAAACACATTTAAAACAATCAATGGCCCAAGCTTAAAATAGTAGAAAAAAGTAAAAAACCAATTTAATCTTTGAATAAATAGATAGATAGAACAATAGAAAATCAAACGACACTTTAAACACTTTCGACACTTGCCAAACAACCGTCGTATTGATTTTCTCACGCTATTGCAAATCATCATTGAAAAGATTCATTGATCAACAACTAATATTTAAAAAAAAAAAAAGAAATAGAGAGAAAGAGAGAGAGAGAGAGAGAGAGAAAACTGACCTCTTTGTAGAAGAATTATTAGTAAGACGAGAATGGAGCAAATAATCGATGGAAATTCCCGATTCATCTTCCCTTGGAAGGAAAGAACTATCTTCAGGAAAAATTCCACTAATCTTCGTCAGCTGTTGGACAGTTGAAAAAGTTGATTGAAGTCTTCGCCGACGTTCATGACAGGATCGATATCGATTGGAAAATAATTAATTGGATCGATCCTTCTCTTCAATATTGTTCCTCGATCCACCGTCCACGGTTGATCTTATCGTTCCTTGCTAGATCCATAGAGTAATCTTCTTTAGGAAGAAGAGAGTATAGGCCTCGACAACGTTCCTCGACGTATTACACTAGCTTGCTTGCTACTGACGCAGTGTTTTGCCACGACGTTGCTAAGGAGATATATATCGTAGCCTCATATCGTTGTTAGACCCCGCTGATCTCTCCTTTGAAGATTTATAACTTCATAACGGATCGATTATCTCCCTTATGCCTCACCTCATTATCCTCACCGTTAATCTGGCAAATCTCGAAGGAATTTGAGGGCAAAGGGACACGGACTAAACTCAATGCCTACCTACCGTAGATCGTTAACAATTCCGTCGACTATCTTTCACAACAACGAAGAGAAAACGTTTCGAGAAGCTTACAGTGTCTCGGACAAACTTACTCGATTTATTTCGAATTTCTCTATTTCACATTGTAATCACGTGATAGTGGTTTAGTAAAGAACGAACGAACGAAAGGACGATGACAACGGACTACGACGAGGATGACGATATTCATGCGACACGCGAATTCTAGGCGCAGTTTATGATTTACAGAAATGTGACAGCGATCTATAGGAAACGGAAACGCCCGGAAGAATGCCAATATTTCTGCCTAAATACGGTTCAATTCAATCTAGGATTAAAGTAGAAATTAACGCAACACAACGCATACGAGATATTACTAATTTGATATTAAACGTATTTAAACGTATTTTTCAACGTTACGCGTAATATGTAACGAAATAATTTTATATTAAACAACGATAAACGAAAGAATCGCGAGTAGTGATAGATTCGTATTGGATAATTCGTATTTTAAAGTCCGTAAGCGCTTGAGAAGGTAGGTAGAAAAGGCAATTTAAATAGTCGCGGGTCGCGCATGCGCGCGCATCGTCGCGGGCCAATCACCTCTCGTCGGCGCAGTGCGAGAAAGAAAGAAAGAGGGAGTGAGAGAGGGAGAGAGGTAAGAGTGAGAGAGTGAGAGAAAGAGAAGGAGAGAGAGAGAGAAGGTTGGTTAAGGGGAGGGAGGCTTGTGCACGTCTCCTCTGCCGTAGCGACACACCGCGCACGGTTTACAACACCATCACACTAGCACAATGTGACTCTGTGTATTATTGTTTCGTACTGGGGTAAAAAATGTGTCGGTCTCTTTTTCGTATCCATGTTTGTTCGAGAAGTTAACGTGAGTTCGGGTTTGGGAGGACAGTGCCGCATCGCCTCGTGCCTCTGATCGTGCCTCACATCGTTCAAGGTGCGACAATAATAATGGGCCAGTCATCGAGCAACACCGGACACAGCGGTGAGTGAGTCTTCTTGCTCCTTCTCTCGCACTTCCTATATATATGTGAACCTTACGCGTTCCCTATCTCTTTCTTTTCTACCTAGTTATATATACACACACACATATATATATATATATAATATATATATACGCGTATACATACACTCACGCACGCGGGGCCCTTTTTCCTCCATAGAAGAGAACGCGTTAAAAAAGACGACATCCTGTTTGCCAGTATTTACCATCCAGAGAGATTTCTTTCTCTATCCTACATCGTATGTTAATACCTAATAGATCTCGACTATTTTTTCTAAGCATTTATAACGATCCCTTTTTAAGAAACATCGATTTGGTCATTTAACGTGTGACAACTTGTCACGAGTTCTTCTCGTTCCACGTCCTTCCAAACTAACCCTACGACCTTCCTTCCTTCCTTTCTTTTTCTCTTCTCTCATCTTCTTTCTATTTCTCTGTCTCTATTACTTCTCTCATTCTTCCATTCTGTCTTTTCTCTTTTTCTTTTTTTTCTTTTCCTCTTTCTTCTTCCTTCCTTTCTACTTTTTCTTCTCTCTTTCTTTCTCTCTCTTTCCCTCTCTCTCTCTACTTCTCTCTCTTCCTCTTTCTCTCTTTCTTTCTTTCTTTCTTTGTCCTTTTCATGTACGATTTAGCAATCTGAGAGAAGGTTCATCGCCTTCTTTCCTTTCTTTATTTCTTTTTGTTCTTTGCAAATTTCTCGTCTATACCTATCTCTTGAGAAGGATAGAAAATGGGATAGAAAATGTTCGTTTTTAAGGTTAGGTCGACCGTGCGTCGATGTAATCAAAATTACCGAAACGGTTTTCTCTCTCTCTCTCCCTCTCTCCCTCTCTCTCTCTCTCTCATGCACTCATGTTTTAACGCATATACACGCTGCAGTGCGTTCGTTCATTTTCATTTTTTCTTTCTTTTGCAATGAAGTACCTAAAGCTATCGTGTTATTCGTTTTGTCCCTCTCTCTCCCTTTCTCTCTTTCTCTCTTCTCTCTTTCTCTCTCTCTCTCTCTCTCTCTTTCTTTCTTTCTTTCTCTTTCTGATTATGTCTCCATTAGGATCCAGTTACCCTTCCATGCAAAATAATCACATCCGTCTGCGATTTTTCTGCCGCATTGACTGGATCTGCGCAAAACGATCGTTATCGTATCACCAATAGGACATTTTCTAGCTATTCTACTTCATACGCCTATATTTTATCATATTTCTATTCTTTCTACATTATTCCTTCGTCCTCCGTTTATCATTATGTTTTCTCTTTCTCTAATGTACGCTCATTTTTGTCTATAAACTCTCTTTCATATTTTTAATTCATTCATTTCGTCGTGGAAAAAAATAAATAGACTGTCGTAATTTCGATTTTTCGTTTGTTTACACTTTGTGCTTGAATGAAGAAGAATGTTCTATGATAAGGCAGGGTGTCATCTGTTTTGGCGTAATTTCGAATAATCTTACATTTTTCTCTTATTTGATTGTAGGATAAGTATTCTTAGTGCAATGTATACATAAATCGCGAAGTAAACTCGTATTATTAATCGTTATTTTTTCTAGATTTCATGTTTACCCAGTTGTTTATATCGTTGATAAATAGAATTTCCGAAAATGGATAGGTACGATTATTTTCTTACCGACCCGCCAGATTCGTCTTAGGGCGACACCTATACTGGACAGTTTACCTGGTCGGTAAGAAAGAAAAATGCTCTTTTGGTATGTGCAATTGTACCGGTGACAATGTAGTTATTGGTTTTTAATTAAAGCTTTTTTTTTGTAACAAGAAACGTTATAAATATATTGTATTTTTATTATACTATGTCAATCGTTTATAAATATATATATATATATTTTTTTTTAAATATTGTTTCTCTAACGTCTTACATAGATTTAATTTTTTTGTTTTATAAATTTACATTATTAATATAGTTAGAAGATATTTAGAAATAATGTAGTCTAAGTCCTTGGATAATTTGTATTATCTTTTAAACTGTTAATAGTTCAAGCGGATAGTAACAAATATATGTGATAAACTATTGAGCTGTTTATGCATCGTTTTATTTTAGAAGAGATAACAATGTCTACGACGTAGAATATTGTATCAGCTTTGTAGTTTTTATCATTTTTAGAGTTTTATAGATTTCAATGTAGTTGATTGACCTATTATTTTGTGTTTATATTAAAGTAATTATTAATTATAATTGCATATTTATTTATTGATTATTTAATATAAAATATTTACGCGTTTTTGTATGAAAAATGGGCATTTTTCCAAGTCCCTTGTGATAGGCAACACGTTTGTAGATGCATGTAATCAGGAGTTGCCCTAATAAGGGGCTTAAAAAAGTTTTTTACTGATAGATGGCGTTGTTAACCACAATTATCACAAGGCATAGACGGTTGCATATCTTCAGGCTCGATATTAAGTAATCGTATTAATAATTAAAAAAAATTACCATTAATAATATATTTATTCATTTGAATTAATTTTTAAAAGTATGAGAAATGTTTTTAGAAAATTTTATAAACGAACATACAGATACCGTACGTTTTTCATTTTTCAAATGCGAATCCTTTTAATTGCAATGGAAAATATTCATCAACGTATATAAATTATTCATCGAGAACAATGTTTCAACGTAAATAAAACTCGTTGCGATTGAAATAATGATTTTTTCGTAATAAATAATTCATTATATTTCTGCGTTAGATTGTTATGGCAAAGAGTAATAAATTTCCAAGCGTTCTATGATCAATGAAAGAGCAACAAGCGAAGTATTTTTTACATATTTGTCATTTAATAGCACGTTATTTATTTTAATCGTGTTTGACGAAGAGTCTGGTTACTTCATTGTTTAGATAAACCGAGAATGTAATGATTTCATGAAAATATTTCAAAGTCTTGTCTTGTCGTTTAATTACGATCGTCTCGTTAATCATATAATATTATCAGAAGACTCTAATTCCATCGTTGTTGAAGCAAATATTTCAACAGCTGCAACTTTTCGCACTTTACTATTACCTTTTATACTTTGGTAAGGCTTTCGATTGCTTTTTACTCGTATAAGAAGGTTGGGTTTCGAGGCTTGCAAGATGGTCCCTTGCACCCCCGTAGTACTCCTTTCCTTTTCTCTAGGTGCCCAGGTATATGTGTCGATGTATATAGTATGGGCCACAGATGTTATTGTCATATGGCAGACACACGGCCGAAAAGAAGGGTCTAGCTAGCATCGAGGTAGCCGAAAAACCGCGATTGCACGTTCCTCGCGAACGGATCCTCCCTAATATCGAGTCAAACACGGAGTCAACGAGTGAAAGAGATAGATAGATGGAAAGAGAAGAAGAAGAAGAAGAAGAAGTAGAAGAAGGAGAAGGAGAAGGAGAAGGAGAGAAAGAGGAGACTTCCTTCGTGATTATCTAATCGCCGTCACGCGAACATCGACCGCAGTAATTTTGCTCGTTAGTAATCGAGGAAGAGGGAAAAAAGAGTACAAATATTCATGTACTGCCATTGTCCTATATAATAGACGTGATGTATAAAGCGAGAAGAAAGGAAACCAAGGATGTGAAATGAAATAAAGAAAAAAATATATTTATTTAGAAAAATGAAAAAATCTTTTTAATAAATATATTTTTACTTTTTTTTTTTTCTTATATAGGCATATTTTCAAATATATAATATATATATATAATATCTATTCTTTTCTTCTCTTTCCTTTTTTTCGCTTTTCTTTGATATTCTATATTTTTTTCTTTTTTTTAATTTTGTTTTTAAAGATTAAAGAGTGTTCGTCGTGTTCAAAGGAATGGTAAGGATTTAATGAGCCGTATAGCAAATCCTTGGGACTAAGCTTTGACGTTAGATGAAATTTCGTTAGGATACGTGAGCGTAAGAGCGACGATAAAGGGTCAAAGGCACCACTTCCGGGAGGGTGCGGACGAGGTGGTTAAAACAAGACTAGGAGGAGGAAGAAATCGCGTAGACGAGGCGCTAGAGAGTTGCCTTTGCGCTTCAGGGCAGCGACCCAATTCTCATATGTATTTATACCAGAAGACGCTATGCCGGCTGCTTGTAGCCATTTTGAAGAGAGTGAGAGAGTGGGGGGGGAGGGAGAGAGAAAGAGAGGGTAGACGCGTGTAAGAAAAAAGAGACGTCTCGTGCGTCACGAGACGCACTGCGAGATCTAATGACTTTGGAAATTCAATTCCGCCTTCCGTTTTGATACACCTTCTATTATTGTTTAATTTTTCTTTTTTTTTCCGTTTTTTAATTTTTGTTATTTCATAATCTTCATTAATTCGATATCGATGAATATAATTGAAATTTCGAACGTTAGACGTTATTGTTTTTGTATTTCCCATTATTTATTTTGTTTTATTTGTTTGTTTTTCTCAAAGAAATATATATCAAATCTTTCAAATATTACGTTAGTTCGATCATTTTTCTTTCCCCTTTTTTTCGTTTTTTGTTCGCAGTAAGTTTTACGCTCGCAATAAATTTATCATTTGATATTATCTTACTCGAGTTACAAATACGATCCATTATTCTTGCTTATATTTCTTTATATAAAGTAAGATAACGTATAGAATATATACAAAATATTGCGATCGTAAAATATAAACAAAAAAAAGAAAGAAAAGATCAAACAATTTTTGAAATAATGTAATACAAATTATGATTATTATTTGTTTTCATTTATATCATTCTGTTATCTTTCTCTTAAAAATACATCGAAAAATGAAGTTAATTTATTAAGAAAGATGAGAAAGTCGATAAAGATAATGTTTTTCGGAAGAACACGAGAAATTTCAAAAAGAAAAAGAAGAAGCAGAAGAAGCAGAAGAAGAAGAATAAGAAGAATAAGAAGATGCTGGACGGAATTCGGAGGAAAAGCGTCTAGGTGAAATATCATCAGGCAGCCACTTCGTCTTACGCGAGCGTGCATATTTCTCTTGCATAATCGCGGAACGCTTTCGAGAGTAGTGCTCTTGTTTACGACCCAAGCTCTCGTATTTTCTCCCTCACTTCGTCGTAGCTTCCGAGCGGTGGTTTTTCTTTTCGAACGAACTTACGTATTGTGTGACGTATATACGACTTTTACGAGTGTCGAGGATGATGATGGAAGGTAAAGAATCATTAGTAAAGAGAAACAGAAATGACAATGTTGAAATAGTAAAAGAGGAAAAGAGAAAGAGAATGAGAAAGAAAGAGTGAAAGAGAGAGAGAGAGGGAGAGAGAGTGAGAGTGAGAGGGTGAGAGAAATCTATAAATCTCGTTCTCGAGATCCTCCCACGCTTCTAGTCGACACAGCTGATTTCGTCGTTGCGTATTTCTTCTAGCTCGAGACGTTCTTACGTAGACATTGCACAATGACTTTTTACTTTTAAAGCTCCCGGGACAATTTTAAAGAACCCTCTTTATACGAGAGGAAAACCAGTCCGCCGGAAAATCGGTGAAAAATACTCGTCTTCCATTTAAACGTTTACCTTCTCTCTCTCTCTCTCTTTCTCTCTCTGGATTTTTTTTTCTTTCTTTCGTATTACTACTGTCCTCTCGTTTTACGAAACTCCACGTGTGTCTGAAGAAGAATCGGTAGAAAAGGAAAGGTAGCTTATTGTTATACGAACAACTTGCGTTTTTCGTTATTAAAGAATGAGAAAGAGAGAGAGAGAAAGAGAGAAGGCGGGAGAGAGGACCTAAACTTTTTCAACCTGAGCCAGATAGGTGTATTTTCTTTTGTAAAGAAAACGGCAAGAAGCTCGAAGGGTCTTCTTACGTTAGATTAATATCTCGAAACCGCAATGATCGAGGAAAGATCGATTCGATGAAAAGAAAATCAGGATGGTAGTGGTAGTTGTCGTGTGCATGAGATTTGGGTTCGGACGTTCTTTTAATACTATATTCGTAAATATACTGTAAAACTTGACCGACAAGAAAAGAAACAAAATAGTTATGAGTAAAAAAGGTAGATTATTATTAATAAATAATGATTGAATGAAACAATGATTCATTGACTTGTATTTATTCTTGATGTTTAACAGAGTTGATATAATCGACATTTGAATTAGATCGTATAGACAATAGGAAAATGGATGCACCTGATATTTATACTTTATTACATGGGTTAATTTACTTGACTTTTATCGATCCTAAAAATTGATAAACGTGTGCGTTTATACGTATAAACACATCCACATTGACTTTCTTAGGAGTTATATATTGTAAATATAACAAAGATATATGGGAGAAAGAAAAACATAAAATCCAATGGAATAAGAAGAATTCGAATTCGTATAGACATTAGAAAAATGGATGCACCTGATATTATGACTTTATTACACGGTTAGTTTACTTGACTTTTATCGATCCTAAACACATCGATCGTATGCGTTTATACGTATAAACATACACACACACACACACATCTACATTAACTTTCTTAGGAGTTATATATCGTAAATATAACAAAGATATAGTGAGAAAGAAAAACAGAAGATGTAATGGAATAAAAGGAGGATTCGCATCTGATCGCTAAACTATCGACAAATCGATGCGAAATCTGTCGAGTTATCGCACGTTACACGGGATTTCGTACATACACAAACACACACACATATATACAGACACATGAGAAAATTTATTTCTGGTTTTGCGGGAGTATATTCGTCTTGGTATTATACTACCAAAGCGTATGTATGCCTTCGTTAAAACGGAAGAGCAAAAGCAGATAGAGAGAGAGAGATAGATAAATAGATAGGTAGATAGATAGAGAGAGAGAGAGAGAAAGGGAAAGGAAAGAAAATCTTACGATGATCTAGTCGTTGGTACGATTCGTCAATAAACATTCGTGGTATACCAGAAGATCCATACGATATACATACGTGGGACGTCGAGACTCGAGAATATGGGTCGTGCGAAGCTGTTTATTTGCGAAAAAACTACACCTGCTATTTCCGTCGCAATGTTGCATGCACCAAGAGAAAGAAAGAAAGTAAGAAAAAAAAAATTAAGAAGAAAAAATGATGGACCCCGTTTTCTTAAGTCCTATCAACAAAAAGTGATGTTATATTTTTTTCGTTGAATATTTTTCAAGACCAACTTTCTTTTAACTCTAGCAACAAAAAAAATCGTTTCTTTAATTCGTTTTGAAAGAAATCGACGATTAATATTATATTTTATCTGTTAATGTTAATGTTTATCAGATTAACAGATTACGCACCCGTGTATTCGTCGTATATTCGTGCATTTCGTTGAATTTCACGCGGAAAACTTGTATGGGACATTTTTGCGCGCGTTTCGTTTAAATTAAAAGCACAGAATTTTGAAGTTCGTAGAACTTCGCGGAACCTGTCATATCTCAAATTTGTGAAGATACGAAAGTTTTGTATTTACGAAGCTTAAAGAAAAAAAGTTTCAAATATATTTGACTATGTTTAATTTCACCTGATAACAGAGGAATTTGGCTTTTCTCTTCTTTCTTACTTTTTTTTGTTTTTTTTTTTAGAAACATTAACGGTATGCTAATGCGTTCATATATTATTTTTAGTATTTTGTTACGAGTATCCAAAATAATAAGTGAAAGTGTTGATGGAGTATTTAATATTAGCACGACGCGCGTTAACTATCCTAACTCTTTGCTTTTAAAGAAAAACATATACACAGTTAACATCGTAAGGATTACTAAGACGGAAGAAATCGATCTTCTTGATAAACCACACGTGTACCTACTATATCTTTATATAACTTTTTATTATTCCATTTTTATCTTCATGCGGAAAGAAAATATACACACTCTTCTCTTCGATGGCTTTTCTTCGAGTTAAGGATGACGTTATGTTCGTGGGGTTGCTTAATGACATTTCGTAAGAATCATCTCTCATGCTTACTTATTTATTTATATCCAGAGCTTCCCGCTCTCTAAGGGCGGAAACGTGGAGAGAGAGAGAGAGAGAGAAGGATGGAAAAAAAAAATATATATATATACATATTCAAACGTAGGTGGCGGTCAATTCTTTTGGTAAAATGCATTCGCGTGTATTTAAGCCGAGATAGATTACGATAATCATTGCGGTGCGAGCATATGTGTGCATTCCCGTGCGAGTTAAACGAGGAAGGGACGACGGATGATCGTGCATTTAACGCGTGCACCTTCGGACAACGGCTATTCTAAGAAACACGATGCACGTGATTTTCTTGCGATATTTTACTTAACCAAATAAAGGAGAAATCTTTTCTTTTTTTTTTTTTTGTTAATAAATATTTATTAATTAACATTAATATATTAGGCGTGCAACTTTGCTTCCGCCGTATTTTTTGTTTTGTTTTTGTTTATAATATAAGTATTCACATTTATATTTTTAATTATATTCATTTAATATTCTCTCGTACAATCGTTCGAACATTAATGTATATTACGTTGCAAATGATTTTTATATTGTAACAACTATAAAGAAAAAAAAGGAAACCAAAAAATTGTTACGAGACTACATTTGTCACAATTGTATATATTTACTTGTTAGTATCGTCAAACCTGCCGATATACGTTGTGTCCGATTTTCAAAATAACGTATCTAATACCATCCCGATAGACTTAGGTTAATTCAGCCTAGCTGACCGTCTATTCCCAGTGCAGAACGTTGCAACACATAGGCTGAAAGTAATCCCGCCACGCTGTATTCTTAACTCGGTGGATGTACGAAGACGACGAGGAGAAAGAGAGAAGAAACGTGCTAGTGTAAAAGAGAGAAACGGTGTGAGAAAGATAGAGAAAGAGATAGATAGATGGAAGAGGATGGTGGGACGATGGTCTGCATTTAAGGAGGGGAAGTAAAGGGGGATAAAAAAAGGGCAAAAGAGTACGACGATGACGTCAATCGGAAAAGGTTCCTCTCGTGCCACGAGACACGAACGAATAACCACTCTCTCTCTCTCTCTTTCTCTCTTTCTTTTTTTATTCTTTTTTTTCCACTCTCTCTCTTGAACCCTCCATCTTCGATACTAAACTCAAAGTTGAAGCCAAAGTTTTCATAGTCTCTTTCTCTCTTTCTTTCTCTTTCTCTCTCTCTCTTTCTCTCTTTCTCTTCCTTCTAATTGTTCTTATCTTCCTCTTCCTCTTCCCTTTCCTTATCCTTACCCTCGACGACGGCGTCTTCTCATTAGAATAGGTGAAAGCACGCGGTTAGTGGCATGCGTGCGTTCCAAACGCGAGAATTGGCCCCACGTCAAAGAAGCTATTTGCAACTCTCGCGGATTAATTTTAAGAGCGAACGACGATTTTGTTAACCTCCTCGTCTCACCGTCTCCGGATCCTTTGCCAACTTCCCTCCTTTTATTCTCTCTTTCTTTCTTTCTTTCTTTCTTTCTTTCTCTGTTTTTTCTTTTTCTTTTTTTGTTCGATGTAAAGGCGAGAACACCTGCGCCGTAGTTCCGTTGATTTAAGATACGTACGATAGAGGTATAACAACGCTTACTGTTACGTTGAAATTTATTCATATTATTATATATATATATATAAATAGGTTTAGTTTTATCTTGAAATATTATTATTAATATTAATTGATTTTGAT
The DNA here is from genome assembly GCF_010416935.1 of Polistes fuscatus. Taxonomy (NCBI): domain Eukaryota; kingdom Metazoa; phylum Arthropoda; class Insecta; order Hymenoptera; family Vespidae; genus Polistes; species Polistes fuscatus. The sequence continues at coordinate 3,149,101 of NW_025113096.1, forward strand.
ATTAAATGAGATATTAAATTATATATTATTAAACGAACGATTCTTATATATTTGCCAATTTTATCTTTAAAATTGATCTAGAACGATTTTGATATATATTAGATTAAACAATGATTCTATTAGTTCTTAATTTTAAGACAATTCATTTAAAGGGATTAAATAAATAGATTAAATATATAAATAATTTTTATCATAACATACTAAAATTAATGTTACGTGTTATAATATTCATTTAGTTTTTATATGGTTGCTTTAAATATATATATCATTTTTACTAAAACTTATTTAACTATGTAATAAAAAAAAAGATATCTGGTGGACGATTTACGATGCGTCAAGGTCTAAACTTTAATAAGAAGTACACGGCGTTATTGAAATAAGAGCAAGTATAAAATACCGTATATTATTTTTTTTTCTCGAGTCACAAGAGGTGAAGCAGTTTAAGAGTCCTATTATCGTCAAAAATATCCAAGTCACCCCCGTAATTTTGTATACAAATAAATATTGAACACCACAGAAGTTAACCTGAATATAACGCTTATAGAACCTGTATTATGTGAAGAAAACGATGACAGTTATCACGATAACATGAAGGATTTTAACAATAAAGTAAAATAATAATACTATAACAATATATTTTTTATTTTTTATCATAACGATGCATATATATTTTCTCATACAATGTATATTTTACGAATTATTTTGAAACGTCACGTTCCATGACTTACCCTGTATATATATATTATATATTTCTTTTTATATATAAAGAAATATTTTTACGATGCGAACTATGAATTGTATCTTCGCCATACAGTACACCAAATAAGTAAATTATATAATAATATTATTATTATTATAAATAACATTTATAATAGTAAGACATTTAAAACATATACAAAAAAAAAAGAAACAATCAAATAGAATAATTATATACATTATTCAAATCGTTCATTTATCCTTACGAATTAAATCTCTCGAAAAGTTTTTCATTTACAGTAAGTATCGATCGTATAACGCGGTAAATTTTAAAAGCGATATACTAGTTGTCGCCGAGAGTTGTGCGTTAATTATATGATCTTTCAACCCTTATTTTCTCGCTCTATCTCTCTCTCTCTCTCTCTCTCTCATATTTCTCAGTATACCTACTCGTGATCGCTATTGAAGGGCAACCGCGGCGTTGCAGTTTTCAAGGTGTACGATAGAAGAAATATCAGGGTCGTGAAGGGGGAAGAAGGTACGGGGAGGAGGTGGTCGGAAGTTTCGCGAGGGTTGGAAACATGGAATAAAGAGTACGAAGGATGGAAAGGGATGGAGTGGTGGAATACGACATCGGAGGTAGAAAAGTACGAGAAGAAAGAGAGAGAGAGAGAGAAAGAAAATAAGGACTTTCATCCCTCGTTAAGGACGACGATGGAAATCCTCCTCCCCCTCCTCCTCCTCCGCCTCATCCTCCTCTCTCGTTTCTCTCTTTTACCCCGTTCCCCCGTCTTTTTCCTCTTTCGCAATTATAAAAGCCCACCCTTTGATGCCCTCGACGGGGCGACTTCGGCAACCCCAAGCGGAATAATCATTTCTACGCGTTCGAAGAAAAGCGTTCGAACGGTAGCACGCCAACCGACGACCGTTCGTTCTTTCTTTCCTTCTCTTTTATCCTCACCACGATTCATATTTGTACTTTTGCAACCTCCTTTCCCTCCCCTCCCCTCCCCTCTCCCTGCCCTTCCCCCTCCTTTCCCTTCCCCTTTTTCCAATTCCCTTTCTCCTCTTCTACCTTCCTACTTTAACAGGGTAGGGAAAACACGTTCACGCGGATTTTAAGCGTCTCCCTTCACTAAATCACCCATTTAAAAAGTACCTTCCCTTCAACCCGTTCGCCCCTCCTTCTCTTCATCCTCCAATTCTTCTTCTTTCTCTTCCTCTCTTCTTCTCTTTTCCTCTTATTCTTTCTGTTTCCTCGCGGTCGTTGTTGTTCAGTGTCAATTATACCTTAATTATACGGGACACGTTAATTATTTACAATGTACATCGGCTAACGACGTCCTTCGTGTTCTTTCCCCTTCCCCGAATAAGTGAAATTTTCCAGGAAAGCGATAATATACTACGTGTTAGCATGATGTTTTCATTCGAGCGTATTCCTTTGCGGTACCAAACACGCCAGGTTTCTTTATTTTTCTTTCTTCTTTGCCGTTTTATCTTTCTCTTTCTCTCTTTTTCTTATTCTCTTTCTCTTTCTCTTTATTTTTTTTCTTGAAAAGGTGTCGTATAGATCACGTGTGATAAAATACGGTAATTGTATATGTAATAACGCGTTTTTGTTGTTCGCCGGTAACAACAGCTTATAAAAAAGATTAAGAACGATTGAACTTTGGTGTTTTTTTTTTTTAATCGATTATAACTAGGATTAAAGATTATTACTATATATAATATTATATAATAATATATTATTAGTGACGCAACCCTGACGCATTTGTTCGTTAGAAGAACTCTCCTAATAAATTCGAGCTTCAATTGTTTAAAAAATCGAGAGGGCCCGGGATTCGAACCCAGGATCTTTCGCATACCAAAAGAACGCTCTATCACTTGAGCCACGAAGACCTGTATAATAATATATATTAATATATTAAATAAATAATATATATATATATATATATTTTATTTTTGATTTATACATTGTAATAGTAATATATATAATAGTAATAAGTGATACGTACTATATCGAAATATTAGGGTGGGATGAATCGTGGTTGAAGGAGAGAAGAAAACAAATTTTTTTCTTCTTATCGCACACAAAGGGCTTTTTTTCTCCGTGGTCCGTATTTTATGCACTTTTTATGGAATTTTTTTCCTTCCTTTTTTTTTTTCGTGCAACCAACACGACCCTTCGCCAAGGGCTCAAGCTCAAAACATTCGTCGACATACGACATCTCGGTGCAGTCGAAATGTCATAACTCATCGAGTCAGCGGAGGTACTGTTGGAACAAACAGTGGGAATCGTAGCACTTGTCCTTTGAACGAGCGTTAATGGCCAGAATTAACCCCTTCGTCGTTTGCTCGACGAGGATCTCAACCCTTATGTTGTATTTTCGGTACGTTGCTTTTATTGTTAACCGATATACGCTAGACGACTGACATGAGTGAAAGAGTTCATTCGTTTCTCTCTCTTCGCGTCTTTTCGTATTTTTTCAATGACTTTAAGACATAAGGGCTCTTTCAACGATTCAAATTGGATTCTTTGATGTGATTTTTATTTAATTAAAGTATTCATAAGATAAAACTGATTTATTTAGATATATTTATTTAGAGGATGTTGTTTTGAGTAGATAAATCGACATTTGTTAAGAATTTCTTGTTGTCTATTTAACATAATAAAAATTTTAATAATTTTTTATAGCATCGTATAACTTTTTAAGTATGGTACTAATATATATACTTTTATAAATCTTATTTTATTTTATCATTATAAAATTCTTTGATAATTCGTATCAAGAATTATTATAATGCTACTTTTTTTTTCCATCGTAAAAATTATATATAATTTAATATAATACTATAACATTTATGTTATATAACATAACTATAGGAAACCAAAAAAAATATTATAGATGTAGCGTTATAAAGAGTTAAGTTACCGAAATGAATTAATTATTAGATTTTTAATGAATATATACACGTCGAGTATCGATAACTTAATTATTATTGGTTAAAATTTTGTGAGTTTTTCAAAAAAAAAAAAAGGGCCGTCTCGCTTAAATTCCAGGACAAGAAGGATACGTTCTTCCTTCCTCTTTCATCTTTCTCGATAATGATTCGCGTAAGGGGCCCTGTTTTGCACGTTGGCCGGCTGACAAAACGGACCCTCGCTTATTTCCTGAAAAGAGAGAGAAGGAAAGATGAAGAAGAAGAAGAAGAAGAAGAGGAAGAAGAGGAAGAAGAGAAAAAGGGATTGGTAAAAGAGGAGGAGGAGGTGGAGGAGGAAAAAAGAAACGCCGAATCTTTATTATCGTCGAGTGAATGCGAAATTCAAGGCAATGTTGGGCCGATGCACCCTTTCGTAGGACAATGAAAGTTCTGCGTACGCACCGGGCCTTGCTCCCTAGACATGTCGGGACATTAAAAGTTGTCCTTTTGATCTCGTTTATCTTGGGTAGGGGTGTGGGGGGGTGAGGGGGCGGTATGGAGGGGGTGGGGGAGGAGGAGAGTAATACATCCCATAGATATTCTCGTATTCTTTAATCCACACACTGTGTTAGTCATCATCTCGTTGAGATGATTTTAACGAGGTTTCATTTATATTCGTTAACATAATTACAGGATACCAATTGGAATAAAATTATTATAATTTAGATAGTTTTTTTTTTTTTTTAATTTGCTATAATGAATCGGTAGTCTTCTTTCCGAATTTCTCGAGTACTAACTTATTCACTGAATTTAAGAGAAAAGTAGTAGTCTTATCAACCACCTGTTTGATGTCTACTATTGCTGTTACTATTGCTATTACTATTATTATATAACACATTGTAATTTAATTTGTTTTTAATGAAATTAATCGGTTAATTATTATAAACGGTGTAAGAATATAATTGAATATACATTTGCGAATATAAGAAGTAAACACACGGTAATTTCTCTCGATACGTTACACTTATCCGAAGTTACGTTTTCTTTTGCCGAATCGATATGAGTTTCTCCCCTTTCACGGTGAAGTCTTTCATTGAAAGAAGACACGCGCGTTCTTAACCATTGATAATAATGAGTTTCTTAGGTGCCGTTGAGTATGCTATATACGCAGCTTCTCTTTTAAAGCCGCTTATGTTACACCAAAGGCTTGGCTCAGAGGGATATTTTTATCCCCACCAAGGAGGCCATACCGACACGCGACAAACGGCACGGCAGGCGCGTGTCTCTCTCTTTCTCTCTCCCTCTCCCTCTCTCTCTCTTTATTCTGTTCATGTAAGTACGTATACGACTTCGAAAAGGAGAGTCGAACGGAGAAAGGTATAGAGAAAAGTAGAATGGTGGGGGGTGTAAAAAAAGAGAAACAGTAAGAAAGAAAGAGAGAGAATGATAAGGAATACCAAGGATAAGAGAGAGAGAGGGAGAAACAAGAATATGTTGCCACCTGCCACAAATATGGGCAGATGTGCTCGGTTTGACCGACGTCGTTGAATTGCCTCCTGGTTATTACAAAAATCGAAAATGTATTTATTTATTTATTATATTTCGAAAGGTAATATATGTAAACAAATTAATTAATCTAAAAGAACAATTATTTTCTAATCATTCAATTCGATCCTTACGAATGTGAAATTTACACTTTTTAATAAATAACAAATAAATATTTGATAAAAGAGAATAAATATTTATTTATTATATGCTTATATATAATTTACCTTTTTATTTATCACACCTGTGGCACGAATGAAGATCATCTAAACCATGGAAGAGATACGTTTTCTTACTACTACCTTTTTATATATACATATATATGTTTATATATACTCTCTTCCTTCTTAGAATCTCGAGACGGTAGAACAAACCTCTCGAGGAGCAGCCGAGATGTGTTGGCTGTTACCAAGTGAACGTATCAAGGGTGGTAGAAGGCTCGACAGATGTTGAGAATGAGAGAAAGAAAGAGAGAGAGAGAGAGAGAGAGAGAGAGAGAGAAAAGCCAGTAAAGCTTTGTAGATGGTGAGAGGTAGAAGATCGAAGAAGGCGAAGCAGACACGGAAAGGAAAGATGAAGAAGAGAGAGAGTGAGAGTGAGAGAGAGAGAGGGCAAGAGAGAAAGGGCTAAGAAAAGAAAGAAAAAGGTAGAGAGGAATATGGATATTAAGGGAGACGAGAAACGTTCGGTGGGAAGACAATGCGGAACGATGGCGCGTGGCTACCGAGCGTTCAGGTGGGGATAAGTGTAGGATGTAGGAGATACTTAACAAGAAGAAGAAGAAGAAGCAGAAGCAGAAGCAGAAGATGATGATGATGATGATTATGATGATTATGATGATGATGATGATGATGATGATGATGATTGCGACCATGGATAGACTCTAGAAAGAAGAAGGGTAGAGAAGTGGGGGTGGAGGGGAGAGGGGAGGGAGGAACGTTTAGAAGTAAAGAGTGTTGAACCCTAATACTTCGTGCATTTTTTTGTCTTTTTTTGTTGAGTACATTTTCGGCAGACTGTAAGAATATTCGTAAAAATTTGAATACTTTGACCCTACACTACAACATCCCTTTGCCATGTTTTCCTGAACTTTCGTCAGAATCTCAATTCTTTTCTTATTTCGCGAGAAGAGATATGAGATGAGAGAGACACTTTTGAAGTTTTCTTTATTATAACTTTTCTACGTTCTCTCCCCTCGCGTGTTACTTTTCTTTTTTTTTTTTGGGTCTTTTTTTTCTCTTTTATTTTTCATCAACGTGTGTTACGTATTCCTTGTTATTTTTTTTTATCTTATACGTTCTCTACCTCTTTCTATCTCTTACTACTTTTTTCTTTTCCTTTTGATATTTACCAACTCGATTATTAATCGTTTAACGTTGTCCGATATGATGAACGAAGATATTTATCGCAAATAAAAACCTGCTGGCACGATCGAAGGAAGGCGGCGTATGGTGTGCAGGGCTCGGTCTTTTTCACCAGCTGACACTACCTTGGCACGTGGTGATTTTTTGGGAGAAAAACGTTCTATACATCTGATTTTTATCCTAACCGTTGTTAATGAAACTTAATCGGGTGACCGCGTGCTTGTGTAGATACTTTCGAACGGGACTGCTACTTTTGTTTTTTTTTTTTTACCTCGTTTAATTCTTTTTACCTTTTTCGTTTGTTTTTTGTATTTTTATTTTATCGTAGTAGTCGGTTGCTCGCATGGATTCACGAGGATAAATTCATTCATTGTTTTTCCGTGTGATCGAACGTAGAAGTACAATCGAACTGGTCATGGTTGTACGATAAATCGAATGACCATTGGTCAATGTTCCCCTGAGGGAACACCAAAGAGTACCGTTTGTTCGAAAACTCGTAAACATTCGGACAATCGAGTCTTAACGATTTTCTCGATCGCCTTTCTTTTGATTGTCCTGCGAAATCTAATACCATGGGAAATAGAGACACGACTCGTATTATATCATTGTTCCATTTTTCGTACATTCGTTGATTGACAACGACCTAACGCTATTTACATTTTTTTTATTCGAAAAGAATCATCGTAGAAAGTTAAACGTAATATTTCTTTTTTAACGCTAAACAATTATCACGCGCGATCAAATTATCGGGTCCAATTATTGGTAAGAATTCTGTAATTTAAAAAAAAAAAATAAATGCGATAAAAACGCATGAAGTGTACATCATTAACTTATAAATAAAAGAAAATATTTTGCTCGCGCTATTGGACTAAAAATCTCGTTCTAAATTACGATATATGAATTTTTAAAGCGGTCATTTAAACAGCTCACGGTAGAGATAAATATGAACGAAGTGTCGGTAGAAGTTTAACGTTAAATAGTTTCATGTCACGTTTTCACGATATATTCGTTCAAGGTATATCCAAGAAGATTCACAACTTTCCTTTGGTATTCCAACGTTAGCTAGGTCGGGGATGATATCGCAGTACCGTAAGTCAGGTATAATGGTATAAAAATCTAAGTCTAGGACGAGAGATGAATTCTCGTAGTGGTGTAAGGAAAAAGGGTCGAAAACCTCGTTTCGCGTGAACGAGTCAACGTGGAAAGAAAAACAGACGACTAAGTAGAGATCCTCTCCCTTTTCTCTACTTCCACCACCACCACCATTTACCTCTTCTACTTTTTCTTCTTTTTATTTCACCACCTGAAAAATCCGGAGATCGTGCCTTCGTTATTTTCGCTTTATGCCTCCTTGAAGATTTTTGTGCCACGTGGTACTCACTTAAACCTTTGGTTCCTTTCTTTTTTTTTCTTTTTTTTTTCCCCCCCAACAAACATCCACACAGAGTTTTCCTTTACAAACTAGAAACGACTTCTTAAAAGAGAAAGAAGGAAAGAAAGAAAAAGAACTGGTGCGTGGATAGAAATCAGGTAGTTCTTTGATGTTACAGTTAAGTAAACTTTACGAGAAATTCTTTTTCTCCATTTCTCTCACACTCGCATATTATATTTCCTTTTAGTTTGTCAATATTTATTAATCAGTTTTACAAATAATTCGAATAATATTTTGTCTAATCTTTAATATTATTTGTTTCACATTAATTTTACCAGATGAGGTTGTATAATTTGTAAAAAATACGGTACAAATACATAAAATATATATTATTTATTTCTAAATAAAAGAAAATATAATATTCGCTATCCAATTGTTCACTAAAATAAAGTGCCCATAATAATAAAAGTGGTTTAAGTCAAAATTCAAATGAGTTTATCAGTTATTTCATACCACATTATTTTAAATGAAAATAATTCAATGTAATTTTCACGATATTGTCAAAAATGAACCGTAAGATAGTGTTTGTTATTTCAATATTATATAGAATTCATTTAGCGTACAAATGTAATCCTTTAAATATCTTGAAACAAGAGATATATGACTTATGTTAGACAACTTCTGTAATTATTGCTACATATATGGTTTTTTTCTTACGATAGGAATAGGTATGCACGGAAGTGTCGTTAGGTTTAGTGTTTAAAATATTATCAATATTAAAAAAAAAAAAACAAGAGAGAGAGAGAGAGAAATTTTTTTCGTCACGACGCCAAGAAAAAAAAAAGAAAAAGAAGGAAAAGAATTTAAGCAGAGGATGTATAAGAGAAAGCGTTTGCGAATATTCCGAAGGAGAGAACAACGTATACGTTGTACGTGGGTTTTGTAAACCGATGAAAAGTTTGAAGAAGTGCCCTTCGACCTAAAAAACGGAAAGGGGTTTCACGAAAGAAGGGTGACGGCTTCTTCCGTAGCTCGAATGGACCGAGCGGCGTTGTCTTCGTGTGCTCGTTCGGTGTCCGACCTCTCTCTCTCTCTCTCTCTCTCTCTCTCTCTTTCGTTCACTCGTACTATTACGAGGGTGGGTACAAGGGGGTAATATAAAGTGGGTGGATGAGATGAATGGAATATGTTGTGAGCTGTTCGGTTGAGCATTGTCGATCGAACAATGGCGTCTGGCTTGTGCACGCTGGGGGGGAGCACCAGGAGGCAGCTGACATGGTCTGACTGCGAGGAGCACCTCCGCCTGGTAACAAACGCGTAATAAAATTATGTTGAAAGGATATCAAGATGAAAAAAAAAAAAAAGGGCTTTAAGGGAACTAGTTAGTTCAACGTTGTTTAGATTCTTCATTCGTAATAACGCAATTTTCATTTATCTTTTAACGTTACCAAATTGTTAGGGTGAATCGAAAGTTCGTTTGTTCGTACGTTCGTTCGTTCGTTCGTTGTGTTGAGATACTTTACTTTATAACTGCTTAAATTTGATTGTTTTTTGTAGAATTTATTTTGTTAATGTTCATTTAAAAACGCACGAACTTTTGGTTCACCCTAATATATATCGTTTTAACGTTAAAATCCCTGCCACGGGTGGTCAAATCATCACCGGCGTCCTGTTTAATTTGTAAATTAATGCGATAATGATGCATTAAATATACATTATTCGTTTTTAATACTTGACTTACCGACGTTTGGTATATTCCTTATTCCTAACGTAAGCGGGGTCAAATGGTCGTTTTAAAAAAAAGCATATATTTTTATATAGAATGAGATTTTAGTAACAATTCGATAGTGAACAATATACCTCTTCTTTTTTTTTATTTAGAAATAAATAACGTACATTTTATGCGTTTTCATCGAATTTTTTACAAATTATCACATCTTTACTAATTACAGGACGCGAACATTTGACCGGTCGTGGTACGTTTAGTGTTAAATAAAAGAAAATATCTTCTTCGCTATCCAATTGGACTAAAATCTCATTTTGTATAAAGATATATGTTTTTTTATTTTTTAAAGCGGTCTTTCGACCATTTACGGTAGAAATAGATTATACATAAAGTATCGATAGGTTTAGCGTTAAAACTTTTATTACAAGTTATTTTATCAAATTATTTTACATTAATATCGTTATAAATAATATACAGTATAGAAAAATATATTGATCTTGTATTATTTAATAAAATAACAAATATAATGGTATACACCACGCGCGTAAAATTTACTTCAAATAAAGCTAGAAAAAACTTTAGGTGACGATATTTTTGTACGTAACTATCGAGAAGGAAGAATCGATGGGGGACGCAATTATCATATTTATTTTTTAACGAAACTAAATTATAAAGTATAATTGTGAGCAGTTCAAACTGGTTTTTTTTTCTCGATATCTCGATCAAAGTAGGACGTGATAGAAAAAAAACATCAACAAAAAAAAAGGGGTAGATCGCTTATCGTATAATGTATAATCCGAATAACGACCGTTAAACGTATCGAATTCTCTTAATGTTTATATACGAGATGACGAAAGAAAAGCATCTATTTCCTGTTTCTCAGGCACGTGTCTTCCCCGTTCCTCTGTTACCACGCAAACTCTTTTTCGAAAGTTTCGATCAACGTTTTGTATCAATAAGGAAAAAAGCAGCTGTAGATATTTTTTCGTGCTGATATTATAGAACTTTGATAATAATCGATTAAAACAATAATATTTGTTATCATAATTCGTCATTAAATTAACTAATCGAATATAATTTGATTGACCTAGTTTAAACAATAAGTAAGAAAAATTCATCTATTCCATTTGATTACATTTTTAGCAACATTCTCATCGCATTTTTCATGTTTGGGAATATGATGCAGCTGTGCAGTTTCTGGATGATCAGTACGTACAGAAATCAATGGTTTCAATACGGAACCTATTGAAGCCAGAACATTAGGAGTCGGTTTGCTCGTACAAGCACCTGGGTCTTTACTCGGAGACTCCCAACACGAATTTGTGACACCTGGATAACACATGCCGAGGTCGCGGTTACCACAATTTTCTCCCATTCTTTCTTTGATACCTTGTATCTTTACTTGTGATTATTGATCTTTCCTTTTTCTTTTTTTATCATCTAGAAAAAAGAAAAGAAAAAAACAGATTTACTTAATTTTCTTTAACAAACAATATATATCGTATTATTTCTAATTATCCCACGAAATTTCTTAAGAATTTTCAAAAAGTATCGTCCCGTTACGCAACTAACAAAGTTGTTTTATCTACCTAGCACACCCCTATTTCTCTCTCGATAAATCTGTTTAGTCTCGTTTATTCCGTGACGGTCTCACCTGGATTTAGGGTGTGTTACCCCTAAAAGGTATAGTGAATTTAATGGGGAAAGGGATCGTCGTACCCCCCGTATACATCTTTGGTTTTATTCAAATATATTCGAAGGCCCCTTGGCATTCCTATACTGTGCACGAAAATGAGGGTCATCCTCGTTGGCGCCAGATGTTTTCAAAGAGACCCTACGGGTTCGATGTCCCGTTTTGCCTGTTGCACGTTGAATTTTTCATTCTATTTAATTCACGTTGGGAGAGTGCGAAGATCTAAAAGGACGAATCAAAAAAGGAAAAAGTTTATTTTGAATGTTTGTTTCTATTTTCTTTTTTTGTTTTTCGTGAAATGATCTCGATCGAAAGATTTTCATTTAACTTCGACCAAAAAAGAAAAAAAACATCAAATTCAATTTGACGTCGAATTTTTCTTTCTCTTTTGTTTCTCTGATTTTTTTTTTTTTCTTTCTTTCTTTTCATATATGTCATACCATTCAACTTGGAACTTTGTTTCTCCCTTCGATCCACTCAACGCTTCCTCGGCACAGCCTGTCACGAACATGGATTGAAGCCGTCCATTTCACTTTGATCTACGGCGCGTGGAAATTGCATTTCCACGTATATAACCTACTGGATTATTTGACATGCGTACCTATATACACGTACATACGCGTATGAACGCCAGGGTTATAGCGGTTTTAAGTTTGAAGAGCTTCCAGCCCCGTATATGCACGCAATGATTCACGCTAGAAGACACGATGCCAAAGTTAATTGACTTAATTCTACACATTCTAGGATTTTCATTATCGAGTTTTCATTTAGAACTTCATTTCCAAGATCTAAGCAATTTATTTTTCTAAATGATGCGTAAAGATATGCAATTTTTTTAAATTTTATTATTATTATTATTATTAACGTTGGAAGACATGATACTAAGTTTATTTACTTAACGCTACGCGTTCTAAGATTTTTATTTCGAATTAAATTCCCAAGATCTATGGAATTTATTTTGGAAGATGATGCGAAACTATGCAATTTCTAAGTTTTTTATGTTATAATAATAATAATAATAATAATAATAGTTATTATTATTGACCCATTTGTCTACTCGTTGTTTTTTTTTCTACCTCTCTTTTTATTCATATAAATAATTATGTTATAAAAAAAAAATCTCGGTTTTAAGCTAAGATTATTATTCATCTAATTTCTTTTAAAAAGTTTGTTAAAAACAAGAAAAAAAAGAAAAGAAGAAAAAATAAATAGAAAATAATCCTTTGTCAATTATTTGAATCATGCGTAAAAGGATAAAAAGAAAATGAAAAAAAAAGAAAGAAAAAAGCCCCAACAGTAAAGCAATTTACGTGCTTACAATGACTTTTGTTCACGCGTTAGACTCTCCGGTGCTTCTCGCGCATGGAATATCAAAGTGAAAACGTCTAATAGTGAACGAGTGGTGGTGATGGTGGTGGTCTTAACTCGACACTGCAGAATCCATTGTGTGTTACTTTTTTAAAGACGCTTCGTAAGGTAATGAACTTTTATTAAACGATTACTTGGTAAACTTAACACGGGTCGTGGTTTGGCACGTGCCAATGGACGACGACTACGTCGCGTTACAACACGGCTTCCCTTTTACGTGTATTTGAGATATTGATACTCCTGTCCGATCCATAGTAAAAAGGTAAACAACGTGAGATGGAAAAGAAAATTCTTTTTCGTAAAGCGATAAAGTAAGGAAAAGAAAAAAAAAAGAAAAGAAAGGAAATTGTGAAATATCAAAAAAAAAAAAAAAAGAAAAAAACACGGACCGTGTAATTATGCGTTTTTGATACAATGTAAGTAAAGTTGTCACTATTGACGCATAAAAGTTATAATTATATCGTTTAATAAATGATTTTATGGAATTATTTTAACGAGATTAATTGACAATTATCTTTTTCCTTTTATTTTTTAATTACGCGTTATTAAGTGTTAATCGTTCAATTTATTTATTTCCGTAAGAACGAAAATAAGGAAAAAAAAAATATTTTTTCACCTTTTTCTTAAATATTTCTCCTTTTAGTATTTCAACCAAGGGCATCGACGATAATGATTAATCGTTTCCCGTTCACCTGTCGAGTAATGTTCGATTGGCAATCATTATTTAAAAATATAGCACGCGCAAATCGATCGCCAGATATATAATATTATCTTATTTTCAACAACAAAAAAATAGAAATCATCGAATAAACCATCTTCGTAAACGTTTTCCTCCCCTCCCCTCCCTCCCTTCCTCCTTGTCAAACTCTATTAGTAAATCATAAAGAAAAATTGAATCGAATAAATTGGAAGATATAATATAAAAAAAAACGAAAAGTAGGTCAACCCATTAAGATAATATATCGACAAATATACGAATATCGTATAATACTTTTCTATATAAATCAACTCTTACCGTATTTATAAAATTTCATAATGAATTTTCGAATAAATTTATCGGGGTCATTGGTTATATTATAATCGTGTAATCGATTTCGCGTAATTAAAAGAATTTCATCATTTCCGAATATAAAAGTAGAGAAGAACAGTTTGTCGGCATCGGTGCAAGGTGCATCTTATATATATATATATCTTACATCTCCTTTTTCTTTCCTTGTCTTGAATGACATCGAAAAAAGAAAGAAGAAAAAAGAAAGAAGAAAGAAGAAAAAAAGAAAGAAACAGAGAAATGTGTCTCCGTTTGCAAGTTTTCATTTTAAATTATTCCACGGAAGAAGCAGTAAATTATCGAGGCCGTTGCAGACTCGTTCGATTATTATCGTATTAATACAGGCGTTTTCTTTGAAAGGACGACAACTAACGGGTATGAGAAGAAGAGGACCATGGAGTTTACCATAGGAATTCTGTCAATGAGATCGAGACCCGAGGATGCAAGGTGCATCGTGTGTTTTTCGATCTCTCTCTCTCTCTCTCTCTTTCTTTTTCTTTCTTTATTTATTTCTCTTTCTTTCCTTGCCTTCCTCGTTCATTCTTTCTCTCTCTCTCTCTTTCTTTCTCTTTCTCTTTTCTTTCATGGCAAAACGTAAGACGGTACAAAGAGCGTGTTCCCCCCGTCGATCGTCCAAACCGAGTTATCCCATTGGTCGACTGGCACGCGTACGCACCTGCCACGCATCTTTTTCGACTCACCTTTGTCGAGCCGCCCTGGTCGGTAGGTCGGTTTAACAGCGGCAAGAAAGTTTCTCCGTGTGAAACGGATGGAAAATAGGTGTGTGCATCTTTTAAATGCATCCAAGGATATATGTATATATGTATATTCAAAATGATGTGACCTATCAACTCCATTATAATTATTTTTCTTTCATTCAAATAATTCATTCGAATCTTCTTTTGACTTTAATCATTTTAACACAGATTTTATTTACTTTTTATTTCTTTTTTATTTATATATATTATTTTTTAAATATTATATATTATATTATTCGTTCATATTAATTTTATATATTATATTATATTATATTATATTATTCAAATGGCGATGTTATTTAAGAAATTGTTTTGTTGTAACTTCGTGTGAAACGAATGGAAAATAAATGTGTGCATCTTTTAAATGCATCCAAGGATATATGTATATATGTATATTCAAAATGATGTGACCTATCAACTCCATTATAATTATTTTTCTTTCATTCAAATAATTCATTCGAATCTTTTTTTGACTTTAATCATTTTAACACAGATTTTATTTACTTTTTATTTCTTTTTTATTTATATATATTATTTTTTAAATATTATATAAATATTATTCGTTCATATTAATTTTATATATTATTATATTATTCAAACGGCGATGTTATTTAAGAAATTGTTTTGTTGTAACTTCGTGTGAAACGAATGGAAAATAAATGTGTGCATCTTTTAAATGCATCCAAGGATATATATGTATATTCAAAATGATGTGACCTATCAATTCCATTATAATTATTTTTCTTTCATTCAAATAATTCATTCGAATCTTTTTTTGACTTTAATCATTTTAACACAGATTTTATTTACTTTTTTAAAATATTATTCAAAATATCTTCTGTTATTTAAAATAATTAACTGTGACGAATATATTGTTCATAACATGGAGTATATGCAGCTAATATCAAATTGAATTAAATTATGATTATTTCTTATAATAATGTAATTTAATATAATAAGCACTCTTATATATATATATATACAGTTATAAGTTATGAACAAAAGAGAAAATTTCTTCTGGAAAAATTTTTATGCACATTTATTAACAGCTGGAATTAACATTAAATCTACTGATATTTTATATATACCTGTTCCTACCGTGAGCGGTCAAATGACCGCTTAAAAAAAAAACAATCATATATCTTTAAAAAAAAAAACAAATCATATATCTTCATATAGAATGAGATTTTATTCAATGGTATAGTATATACATAATAATATATTTTCTTTTATTTAAAAATTAATAATATACATTTTATACGTTTTTGTAGCATTTTTTTACGAATTACATGACACCTGTAATTCTATCATTTGATCGCATATGGTAGGGGTTCAGTGTTTAATTCCAGATAAGTGTCCCTTATCTCTAACCCTTTCCAAACTACTCTAAATTCTTCTCAAGGTCTTATATAATCGTTCAAGAATCTAACTTCTATTTAAAAACACTCCTATCCTAGACAAACAGGAAGAAAAATACAGTCGTGTTAGGCACGCATACACACAGGTATGGCACCTTTCTATCATAGAAAATAATTTCTTTCTTCTGATAACGTATATAATATTCGTCATAATTCAATTAATTGCCATATCATCGTGACGAAGTATACTCATCAAACACAATTAACAGGTTAAATAGCTCAGCTGGCTTGCTCGAAGAAATCGTCCGATTATATCGATACCTTTTTTCGTTTTCTCTACCTGCTTAAGGATTTAAACTGGTAAACAGGTCAGAAACTCACATCAGTTGTGCGTTTCATTTTGAAACGAAACGACACGTGTCGCGCGTCGAAGTGTGTGTAATACAAGGATTAATAGGATATTTAAATAATTTTTCGGAATGATTTTGATGAAACTAAAACCAATTATAAAATTTGATTAATATATTATTCGCAATATACAATATACAATAACAAAGAAACGAGAAATAATGAATTTACAAGAAATTATTTGTCGTTCCTTTCGTTTCGATATACAAGTATGAATCGATTGATTTATTATTCTGTTCGATCAATCGTTGGTAAATAGAAGAATTTCTTTTCCCCTTTTTCCTTTCCTTCTCGCTTAGATACCTGGGCATCATCTTTCTTAAGACGTCCTGCAATACTCGAAATGGTCCAAACCGATTCTATTCGATAGGATTTAAGATGCTATTATTACGTTTGAAGTATCACAGGAGATCGAAGGACATTTATAAGAATTTTTTCCTTTTGTTGGATAGTACAATGAACGAAGAAACGAGCAAGTGGGGTATCACTTTTCGATGTGTGTTTACAACTTCGGATTTAAAAGGCACGTTTAGTCGACAAATCGGACAGATATAAGAAGAAAAAAGTAGACGGAATGTCATGTTAAAATGGTGAGGAATGAAAAAGAAAAAAAAAAGATATAAAATGACGACGAAGTTCATATCTTTTTTTTTTTTATTTAATACAAAAGAAAAAGTTATACATATTTATCTTAAAGCTTTCTCTTGATCGACCATACTTGTGTACGTATATAAAGTAATCGTATTAAAGGTACATCCTCTCGTACAAAAGACCTACTCGCTAGGTTCTGAAGATTTTTTTACATGCACCTGTCCGCCATAAGAGCATTTTTTTCAGGATGGCATCCATAGTCTTCCGAGTTTATCTTCGGAGGATCAAACATCTGTCTTCCGTAGGGAGCAGAATACATTTTCTGAGAGAGCCTTTTAATTACTCGCTACGTTTACTAAGTTGCTAGGCGTTGTTTTAAAAAATAATAATAATAAGAACAAAAAAAAATATATATATATATATTGTTACGTTCCACTGTCGGTCAGGGAGATGTAAGTAGAAAAATCTTGATAATCCCGCCCTCTTTACTCGACTAGAATTATAATTTGACCTCAGTTTTGGTCAATCTTATTGCAAAGATTTGACGGGGTTGAGGGAGCTTCGATACGTGCTGCAAGTCTTCCTGAACATAAATTTTGACCTACGGATTTATTCATAATCATTTGAACACGCTTCAGTTACAAACAGTCGAAGAATTACAGATAATTACTTTTCAGAACGCTGGTCAAATACAGAGATTATTAAATTAACGAATTGTCAAAGTAGCTGAACGGAGGAGAAATTGTCGCTACTGGAACCCAAATACGCACGAGTCTAACTGATACAGAAATTAGTCGAGTTACAGAATTGGTTTTAATACCTTACAGTTAACTCAAGTCTTCAGACTGATAATAGACTTTGACAGCGATTTGGGCAGATCCTTTAATATTCCCAAACAGAACTTGAATTTTTGAACACAGAACAGATTCAGAACTGACTTACACTCACAACCAGAAATCACTAACAGAGGACCTAAGTTGTAGAAAAATAGTAAAAAAAACCTTTAACAGAGAGTTGCTTAACTTACAGTGTACAAACTTTAAGAGAAAATTCGTTTAAACATATAACGGAAGATTCGTTCGTAATATTTGTTTGATTTTATATTTCTTACCTTTATGTCTTTTAAATACGTATCTATTTTTGTTTGTTTTAAAATCGATCTCGAACCTTACCGAAATTGTTCCACATCGAGTTTGATTTGTGTTTTTTTTTTTTTTTTTATAATTTTTGCGTAAAATATATTAAGAAGTAAATTTTTGTAATAGCTAACGGGTTCAGACCGCATGCATGCATGCATGCACATGCATGCACCTGATCCGTCTTAACCGCAAAACCACATGCCACTTACTCGCATATCTGTTACGTGGCACGCGAGCAAAATTACATACAAACGATGTCGCTCTCGTGCAAACATTCTCTCTTCCGTTGTGTTAGTTTGCGCGAAGAAACTGCATCGTCGAATCGCACCATAAATAGTCTTTACTCGGATACTTTCACTTTGGATTATTCTTAACTTGGGTATCAATTTACTTTAATCATCGTCGTCGTCGTCGTCGTTGTCGTAATCATTATCGTCACCTTTTTTCCTTTTTAAATTATTTCTTTCTTCGAGATAAAAAATTAATTCGAGCAGGGATCCTCCTTGTTTTATCAAAATGTAGAAAACATTTTCGGTTTTTTTTTTTTTTTTTTTTTTTTCATCGTCGTTTGACTTCTTTTGAAACACCCTGTATACTGCGTGCGAGGACGCCGATAAGCGGTCTATCTATGTAATGAGATAATGGTCGCCTTTGTCGCTACTACCAAAAAGCTTATTAGCCGTTCATTGTGTATCCCTCCTCCTCGTTCCCCCCTCACCCTACCTTCATCCCACCCCACCCCCTCGTCGCAGCAAGCAGATGATAAAATCTCCCTTAACTTCGTTTACATCGACGCCTTTTATGAAACGTTTCCAATCTTACAGATCAACAACGAGTACTTTAAGTATTTTAGTACGGAGATTTTATTTTTAAAAGTTTTCTTTTTTTTTTTTTTTTAGTAGAACTTTTTGGGCAAAGGTAACGATAATATTTTATATAGAATCAGTTCGTTTAAATGTATCAATTATTTTAAGTATCAGAATTAGTTTGTGTGATATTCGTTAAAGGAAGAGAATAATATAAAGTAGATTTGTTTAAAAATGACATATGTCTCTCTATTGATATATTTGAAATATTAAACAATTTTCTTTTGATATTTTATTAGACCAAAATGTTCAACTCGAATTAATCACTGTGTAGAAACATTACAAAAGAAATGTATGTTGGATTAAATAATCCTATATATATATGTATATTAATAAAGCACATTGAAGTATTAGATATACCTTAAAAATTTGTTAATTAATTAAAAAAATGTGTATTTTAGTTTAAAAGCATGTAATACAAATGCTACGTACCGTACTCTTGGAAATCGATCGTTAGACTGGCACGTTGTCCTCTATGAAAGTTCTTTTATTGAATGTTGTTTCTATGACTTTATTTCGAATATTATTTTCGTTATACGTATGTATACAACCTTCGAAAAGTCATATGAGCAAAAATCAATAAAAGAACTTTCATAGAGGACAACGTGCCAGTCTAACGATGGATTTCGAAGAGGAAGGTACGTTAAACATATACTCCGTGTTTTTAAATTAAAATATATATTTTTTACGATTAATTAACAATCATTTAAGAAATCATCGAACACTAATTTACTCTACAAATATTTTTGCTTATTTAAACTAAAATAGATGTATTTTTTCATATTTCTGGCTAATGATGTCTTTGAATTCCAAATATATATTTTCATTGTCATTTTTTAAACAAATCTACTTTGCGTCATTCTTAATTTAATCGATATATTAATTTTAATATTTTACAAAACATTTAAATAACAGTAAAAATATAGGACGGCCAATTATTAGATTAGAAAAAAATCAGATAATTTAATTCATTTGTTACATAGAAAGATTTCAAATTAAATTCATTAAATATGTAATTAGGGTATATTAATATATTTATTTCTACATTTTCTTCGTTCTAAACAACACACTATGCCAATAGTATTGAAATAAAATTTTTAGTAAGCGAAACGATGTACAATTTTAAGGAAAACTCACTATAGATATGAATCAATTGATTATTTTCCATATTTCATTTCTATCACGCATATTTCTCTCTCTCTTTCTTCCATCAGCATAATATCATTAATAACTGTTCTTCAACGTTACGTCGAAGATCTTTTAGATTTTTCAACTTTGACCATATCCAATAGGATTTTTCGAGTTTGAACACACGTTGATAACCCGCATCTTATGGATTATTTTCAGGATAATAAGAATATCGAAAAAATAACTAAAAGCAATCATAAGAGAAGAACAAAGAGAAAGAGAGAGAGATAAAGACAGGTGTTCCATCGTATTGTCAAAAAAAAAAAAAAAAAAGAAGAATAAGAACGTAACGTGTCATCTTCGAATGATCACTTGACAGCTGAGAAGATCATCGTATAGCATCATCATATCCGTACACACGAAAAATAACGCACCCGTATGCACCTGCCATTGCTTTAAAATAGTCTTTAAAATAATGCTAGAATAAGATTATAGAATATATAGATATATATATATCTCATATTCAACTCTTAGCCTTCGTTTGAGCATTTTATCCTACGTTTTGTTTGTGTATATATGTATATATGTATCTCACTAACAAAAATTCATCTCATTGCTGACGTTCCATTTCTTCGTTCTTCTGCGTTCGTTTTAACATCACACGTTCGTGTTACCTAGAATCACCTATCGTCCATGAATTTACATCAATTTGAAAGATTAACCATCGACAACGACGTTGCGAAAAAATACCAGGACCACCCTTTTTCATTCGTCCTTTATCAAAAGGACGCGCAAAAGGTCCCGGTACATAAATTTTTTCAAATCCTCTAACTTAAGGACGTTTATGTAAGCCTTTTGAGAAGGGAATGTTGCTAGTGCTTTTCGGTTCCATCCGTGGCGAAGAAAATGGGTAGACGTTGCGGTTAATAGCTTGGCAGATGTTCTTCCCTGTCGTCTTTTAAAAAAATCTACGAGCTATTTTTATACGAGATTTTATTAAAATTTCGTTTTCATTTTTCTTATCAAAAAATAAAACAAGATGAAAAAAAAGAAAAAAGAATAGGAGGAGGGGACACACACACGCGCACGCGCACACGCAGGATTTCCGATGATAATATTCTAAGATTATCCTGTTCGTTTCGCTATGTTATTAAAATCGATTAAATGCACAAATGATACCGCATTCGTTTCGGTTGATTTAAATTCAATTCAAAAAACACGAGGGAAATAGGTAAATAAAAATATCCTTATGTTGGTATGTGCGCACAATTGCGCGGTAGTAGATTAAAGTGAAAGTAATTGAAAATCATTTGTTTTATGATTTTTTTTTATAATATAAAAAAAAAAAATCATTTTAATATAAAATTAATCATGAAGTTATATTTTTATCAATCAGTTTTAATTTGTTCAGTATTATATGATCCAATATGGGATTTTCAGCAAGATTCAATTTTATTTAAAAAAAAAAATAAGAAGGTATTATCTCGTCGAGGGCCAAAACTTTTCAACTCACTCTCGTACACATTAATCCTTATATGTGCCCATAATTATGAAAGTGGTCTAAGTTATATATTTCTTGTTTCGAGACATTTAAAGGATTACATTTGAATATTAAATGAATTCTATATAATATTGAAATAACAAACACTATCTAACGGTTCATTTTTGACAATATCGTGAACATTACATTGAATTAATTTAGTTTAAAATAATGTGGTGTGGAATAACTAATATACTCATTTTTGTTTTAAATTTTGACTTAGACCACTTTTATATTTATGGGCACATATAATGTAGTACTAATATTACAACACGATTTTTTTATTTAACGTGATACACATTGATCGCGTTACAGGAGGGTTGATTATTATACATAGACAGTGTTTGTGCGTTAATGACGTTTTATCGTGATACTTTAGAAATTGATTTTTGAAAGGAACAGTATACTCGATGACCACTTTAAATCGCTATGGGACTTCTATATATAGTTCCTATATATGTGTATATGTATAATTTATTTTGCTTCTACTTCTTCTTCTTCATCATCACGTTGGTACTTCTTTCATTGGTTCGTCCGTAATAAGCGCGTATCATTCCTTGCAAGTGGGTGTGCGAGTGCGCGCGCACTTGTACTCGGCGAATTGAATGATAATGAAATGATTGTCGGTACAATGGGGTCAGATTTATCTGTAGGCTCCTATCTTCTCTTTGCCGTTTGCTCAAGTCTTCAACCTCCTATGTAACCATACTAGTCACGTATGAGTCTCTTAAGGAGATACTTTATGTTTCCTTCGTACAGAAACCTTTTTAGTCCTTGCGATGGTGAGAACGACGTTCAAAGCTTTTGTTGTCGCTCGAAACCGTCTCTTGATTCGTCTGATAAAAATTGATCGTTAAATCATAACTCTAAACTCGTAACAATAATTATGTCGATGATAATTGTGAGAATACAAATTTAAATCCAATATATATATATATATTATAATTTATATTGCATTACAATTATATTTGTTATACGACAAATCGTAAAATAAATATTTGCAATTTTTTTTCATTCAGATCGCTATCATGATTAGTGATACCAATTACGAAATATACCGAAATTATGATTTTGCGAATTATATGATTTTTAAATAAATTTTTGTAATAATCAGTTTAGAATTATAAACAGTTGAACGAGTATAGAATTTCGTCGAGAAATATGATTGTCTATTGAAGAAAAAAAAAAAAGAAAAAAGAAAAATTTCAGGTAAGTTTTGATCGATCAATTTTCGAAATACATTTCATTTATTTTTCTTAACATTGAATTTTTCACGTTAGACAGTGGCCTAAGGATTGTCAGAATGAATTCCGACGTGTGATTGCCGAGCGTATCTCCGCTTCCTCGGACGAACCCAACAAAACGTGTACTACGTATGAGAAGCCTTATTCGTTCCGTTATCTTTTTGTGCTCACCAATACGGTGGCCGGAAGCTTAAGATTTCGGTTGGTTATACCGTGTTACAATCATCAAATAACAAAGTTCATATTATTTTATTCAAAATAAAATAATCATATCGATATGATACGATACGATTTTTTAATATTTTTAATCGACAAAACGTTCGTTTGTACATCTTTCACTGTCAATGACAATTTACAATTAGAAGAGAGAATTAAATAAAACTGGAGGGTATTAAAAAAAAAGAAAGAAAAGAAAAAAAAACAACAAGGAGAACACTCGACCGGTCGTCTGGCCGGCCGTCTGTCTTTTCGAAATAAAAACCGAAGTAAAAGATTGTATTTTCGGTCAATGCCTCAGTCAGATGTGTGCTGGTTTCCCTGGGCCGAAGAAGTAGAAGCAGAAGCAGAAGAAGAAGAAGAAGAAGAAGAAGAAGAACAAGAAGGGGGCGGTGGACTCGAAATGGATTGCAAGGGGTGCCCTCCGGCTTCTCGAAGGTTCTCATTCTTCGCGACTACCTCTTTCAATTGGAGGGAGGAAGTAAGAAAGAAAGAAAGGAAGGAAGAAAGGAAGGAAGGAAAGAAGAAGGAAGTAAGTAGTCGGAGACTCTCGAGGTTCGAAACTCGTCGAAGGATACGCATTTGCAAACTCCTGCAAAATACTTTTTCTTTTATCTTACTCGTGTATTAATAACCCTTCAAATGTATTTAAATAATCAAAAAGAAAAAGAAAAAACAAACAAATCAATTCCGTTCCGAGAAATGATTTGAAGAATTTAAGAGAAGAGTACGAACACGGTTTCGGTGTTCGATTAAATATCGAACGTCGAATGTACCGAAAGAAAAATCACGAAATAATACTCGGAAAAGCATTCGTTAAAAGTGAAACAGAAGAAAGGATAGAAAAAGTAATAATAATATATAGTATATCGAAAAAAAAGAGAGAGATGCTTTGTGAGAGATATTTTTGTCATCGTCCATCTCTCTCTCTCTCGCTCTTTCCTTCTCTCACCCTCTTTTACTCTCTTCTCCCTTTCTTTGTGGTTGCCTCGGGTGAGGGAATTTCGTGTCACGATTGCACGAAAACCGAAGGAAAAGGCGAAAGGTTGACAACCGTTCGAGGATATATATGTTTTCCTCTCTTTTTTTTCCCCCTCCCTTACCCTCTCTTCGGACTATAGTAACCCGAGCCGACAATACACTTCTAAAATACCCCCGCGTCTTCTATATTTTCATGGGGGGTTGCGCACGCGCCAGTCTCTCCGACTTCCTGCCATCCGCCTTGCTTCCGCTATTTCACATTATGTTATATGCACACTAACCCCCTCCCTCTTTTCCCCTCCCTTCTCCACTAACATCCTCGTTTTCGCCCTACGGACCTACCTCCTTAAGCCCTCGGTCTCTACGGAAACACATCTGCACTTCGATATACCTATATGTACCTATATATATATATCAAATATATGAGAAAGAGAGAGAGAGAGAGAGAGAGAGTGAGAAAGAAAGAAAGAGAATCGCGAGACATCGCGAAAGACAGATGTTGAACCGGACGATAATCCTCCCCCTCAATTCCCTCCCCCTCTCTTCTTTCACTCTCTCATTTTACTTCTCCTTCTTCTTCTTCTTCTCATTTTCTTGCCTACTCCTTCGCTAATTAAATCGCCTCACTCCGTTACTGAACCTCCTCTCTCTTTCCTTCTTAACCTTTTCGATGTACGAGGAAACTTATACGTACGTTGAAGATGCATACTTAAGAAATCGTTTTCTAATGACTATTCTTGCAAATATTATTTTTGATTTTTTTCTTTTTTTTTTTCGTTTTTTCTTATATTACATTTTTATTCGATATTCGTATCAGGTTTTTAGGATTTCATAAGATTTTTATTTTACGCTTCATCAGTTCTGTTTGATATCTCATATCGTTAAAGATATGTATGTTACTATTATTTTATTTTCCTGTAGAATTTGAGAGACTGTATGATATTAACGATCGGTTAGTTCGCTTCGACTGATCATAAATTACACAATGAAAATAGGAGAGAAAACATGGTAACGGTGAGAAGAGTAGGTATATCTTATTCGAATCCTGTTTCTGTTAATATCAAGTAAACATAATTACGTTGTAGAAATGTAATTTACTCGCCGATCCTGATTATTTAACTTTCGATCGTTAAGATCGACATTTTACCAATTAACTAATTAACCGGATTTATCATTTTTATCGAATTATCGAATACGTGATGTGTAAGTTTAGTTTAACAAGTGAACGTTCGAAATTTAATAGGTTTAGGATAATAAAAAGAAATCTCTCATATAGAAAGATGTGGATTATCTAATAAATTCTACATAAATTGTACCTGCGAATTTTTTCATATCGATGTACACGTATCTATTTTTCGTTTGTACGATCTCGAATAATTGTTTGTTCGAGAACAACGTTACACGAACGATGTACTAACCATAAGAGATGGTTGTAAGTTTGTTGCACGCGACGAGATAAAGCTTCTCTTACGTTTTGTTAAAAGAACCTTTAGCCGACGTTTAACCATTAAAGTGATATCGCGTTTTAAATATTCGGTAAGATAAAAGGGAAGACTTTTTTAATCTTATACTCGCGAGTAATATATTACTTATTTTTTCACGTAGAGTAAATATCTTTTTACGAGTTATATTTTTAAATAACAAACGTCGCAATGACAATGAGATAAGATCGTGAAGAAGATCGTTGTAAAATTCGTTTCTAGTATTTTCTTTTTTTTATTTCGCGTTAATTCGTGACACGCGATCGTTACGAAAATAAATATAAGAAGAAGAACAGAAAACAATGTTTTACTCATAAAACAACATTCTTACCTCTTTCCTTCGTCTCATTGTAATTCTCAATTCGTAATTCGAGTGTATCGTCTTTTAAGACGAAAATTTATACGAAATTGTTATCTTTTTTATTTATTTATTTTTTTTTCTATTACTCATAGCAAGAATCTCGTTACTAATTTATTTCGAATCACGTATGTTTTCTTCTTTATTTTTCCAACGAGTTTACGGTTAGTATTATATCACGTATTTTTTCTTCTTTATTTTTCCAACGAGTTTACGGTTAGTATTATAACAACGTGTGGCAACATTTACCTTTCCCTTGCTCCTTTTTAGATTCTCTCTCTCTCTCTCCCTCTCTCTTTCGTTGGACTTAATCTGAAGTACGATAAAACGTTTTGCTATACACACTAGAGATGTACGAGTAAAACTCAACAGTGTTATAACGCTTATGGTAGGAGTAAACAACCGAGCCGTGTCTCCGTTTCCTCGAGCTTGGAAGCCGTCCTCCGGATTTACGATTGTTGCCATTCTGCTCGTGGAATCGTCAGGATATATCCCCCGAAATTGTAGGCAACTCACTGCCAACGAGCGTCCAACCCACGCGTTTCCTCCCCCTCCTTCCTCCGTCCTTACCCTCATCCTCAATCTCATTCTCATTCTCATTCTCATTCTCATTCTCATTCTCCATTCTCCTTCTTCGTTCATGAACTCTCTGCAATTTAACTTACGTATTTTCCGTCCATTCATGTTTCCTTTCAACACTGACACTGTACTACAATACTTGGATATATAGTTGACTCTATTCTGATTATATTCTGATATTATCTTTACATTATATGTTATATTCTGATATTATCTTTACATTATATATTATCTTTACATATTTCTGATATTATCATTACATTTTTTTTTTTTTATTAAAATAAATCAAATGTTTTTTTTTTTTTTCATGGGGGAAGAGGTATAATTTTGTATTCACTAACGTTTCGATTGTATCTGTGAAATGAAATATTAATTCGTTCGTAAATGTAAGATTTATTACAAATTGTCGTATATTATGATAATATAATTAGAAAATGATTTCGATTATTATTATTATTATTATTATTATTATCATCGAAGATGGATTAATAAAAATAACGCAAAAGAAAAAATAATATTCATAGTAGTAATATTTGTCGTTTATTCAACGTGGAAACGAGTAAGAATTTCTTAGCACGCGCGTCCTGAAATTCACGCATCTATGGTCGCGCGGTCAACAACGGTGCTCTCTGTGCATTATCATTTTATAATGACGTGCGAAACGAACACGCTTTGCTTGTGTGCATACTTACGATCATCTTTGTATTGTTTTTGTGTTAGATGAAGGAACAATGCGAGATAATAACGTGCGTGAGTGTAATAAGTTGCGTGTAAATTGGTCGGGGAGGAACCGACCGACCGACCGACCGATCGACGACGAGATGCAAAGGAAAAAAAAAAAGAAAAAAAGAAAAGGCCATTTTAAACTCCAACATTAACTATTTCGTAATAATCACGCGCAAGATTCCTTTAAGAGCTATGGTTTTTCTTGCGAACACAATGAAATCGTTACAATCTTCGTTTTTCTCTCTCTTTCTGTCTTTTTTTTTGTCCTTAAATATATAATATTGTGTATCTATTTATTATTTTAAAATAAATATAAAAAAAAAGTAGAAGAATATATACGATTAAATTTGATTGATTAAAAATTCTTATAAAATAATGAAACATTACAAGCGTGAAAGCATCGTATATTTATACTAGTTTAAAAATCGGTGTTAATCGTTTTCAGTTTAAACGGAGTTCCGAGGGATTTGAAAAGTTCAACAGTAGGTAGAATAATCCGTTTCCCTGGTAAATGTTTGTGGGATAAAGTTCGCGAAATGTAAAAAGTTTTGTATCGTTGGGTTAGAGAGACCGCACGATCACTCTTTCCTCCCTTCGTAAACTATGTGGTAGAAAAAGAAAAAAAGAAAACAAAAAACCAGAAAGCTTGGTACACAACCCCCTCACGAGGACTCTCTTCAGTAAGCCCTGATATTAAATAGAATTAGATCGATACGAGCGTACTTATGATGATGGAGGGTTACTCGGAACAATTTCGCAACGTTGGTGTGACAGGGGAATGTCAGGAAGGGGTGCATAATGTGGGACTCGGATGCACCTTACTGGAATTTAACCTGTTACCGTCCTTAAATCAAAGGGATCCAAAATATCGGGACATAAAGGTCGAATTTAATGGTTCGAAAAATTTCTATTAATTTTATGACGTTTAATGCAATTTTTAATAACATTTACAAAAGAGATGATGATGATTTAATAATTATTATCCGTGATATATCTAAATTTATATATATACAAGAAAGAAAGTGAGAAGATTGTAAGTAGCATCAAATTATGAGATACCTATATCCTTTCGATGAATCGATCTTGGCAACCGAGACTTAGGTTTCAATGTTTCTATTCGATATAGAACCAATCTCTGAATTTAATATCGTTTCTTTCTGGATGAGAGATAGATACCTACGTACGTCTGCTCTCTTTGTATCTTTTCCTTCGGGGTAGACTCTGACCTCGTAAATTGAGTTTCATCTTGAAAGTAGAAAAATCGAGAGAGACCGATATAAAGATAAACATCGAAAGAATCGATATACGGCGTAGAATTGTATTTGCTCCAACTACGTCCATTCTCGTTACTTCTTCTTATTCTTCTTCTTTACGTTATTTACAGATTCCTTTTTATTAATATATTATTTCGTAATGTACGCGAGTACGATGTCGTAAAAGGATTCCATTTCAATTCGATTTATCTTAATAAACCAACAACGTCAAGAAAAAGGTTTTTAGATATATATATATATATACCTTTCTACCTGTTTTTTTTTTTTTAACTAATTTATTACTTTTGAATACGCCCGCATCCAAGTTAATAATTTATTTCAGAATAAAATAAGAATGATTCATCTCAACTGTATTTGCCTAGGCTTATTGTTAGAGATTTTTAATTATATTAATATATGGGTACCTGTATAAAAACGTCATTTAATAGCATAGTAATTAACACACCCGTGTATATAAGTAAATCATCATCGTAAAAACTGCGAAATCATGAAATGACATTTATTCTTTCCCTTTTCGCTTTTGACGTGTCATTTGGATCGCTTGGTCTCATGGGATGAGAAATATATCTTGAGTCCCATGGAAACACGATCTGTACTGTCGATATGCTTCGGGACTTGTAGTTTCATGTGGAAAACCAAAAGGAAGATACACACCGACTCGTCTCGGTCAGTGAAGACCTCGTGAGTTCATATCTTCGAGATACCCATTCAATTCCAGAAACTGCAAAGAGTACATTTCTAAGATTATATCGTAAAAATATTGACTCACCCGTTATATTTCATCGTGAGAAAGAGAAAAAGCGTTGAAATCTCAGCGAACCTTTTGACGTACTTTGAAAAACAAAAAAAAATACAAAAAACCACACAGAAAGGGTGATTTTCCCGAACTCTTTCTTGCCACCGACGTATAGATACGAGAAAGAACTAAAGATAAAAAAAAAAGGGAAAAACTTATCTCGTCCGTACTTTTCATACCGCAAAGTGCGAGACTGCATTATTCATGAAGCGTAGTAAGAGGGGTGCCCTGGCATTTGGACCATTTTCAACGGCAAATCCACGGAGTAGTTCGTCCGGGATATTTCTACGGCCCTATTTACATACATCTCTTGCCACTGAATCACACGGTGCTCTCTAGCTAGCAGTTGCCCTTTCATCAACGCTGCAACATCTCTCACGAGATAGAGAAGAAGAAGAAGTAGTAGTAGTAGTAGTAGTAGTAGTAGAAGAAGAACGTTTCTCGGTAAACGGAGAACAATAACTCATAGAAAATTGTTCTCTCATTCTTTCATAACAGATTTGATCGACGAATTATTTTTCGCTTATATACCATATATATCGTATCATTTTATTATTTTTGTTTTCGACGAATAACGACAATACGACGAGCAGGGGGGAGTTTCTATTCGGAAGGAGGAGAGAATTACATTTTTTTTTTCAAGGGATGACAGTAGGTACGCGAGAAACAGCCCCATGGTAACAAGCCTAGTATTCCAGGGAGAAGAAAAAGAAAAATAAAAAGAAGAGAGGAAAGGTAAAAAGAATGAAAAATAAAACGAATAATACTCGCGGAGGGCTCGTCCGACAGATCGATGCACGGGCCGGCCAGTCGGCGGGTAGTTTGAATTTCCAACTCTTGAGAGATGGAACCAACGGGCACCAGACATGTATATATATCTATATATATATATACATATACATATAGAGATACGTTTATACATACACGTGGACGCGACACGTACGTCGCGTCGCACACGTAGATATTTAGAAAGGATAGAGACAGATATACAGGGTAGGCAAGAGAAAGAGAGAGAGAGAGAAAGAAATAGCAAAGCACACGAGGGGTGGCCCGGTGCGTCGTCCCAGGTAAGGGGCAGCTGTCCACCAGGTGCCACTCGCTCCATTGCGCGCGCCCAGTCTATCAGGCCCGTGTAGTGGGGAATACGGCGATTCTATTGGCTGATGGCTCGCGCGCGGATCGGAGATACTCCGGCGCGCCGTGCTCGAGCAGTCAGTCGTCCCTGGGCGCTCGAGGGACCCGCAGTCGTTCGGTAGATTCGCTTCACGGCGCATCATTCGCCGCGGCTTGTGACACGCGGTTTTTTCTCCCTTTCTCATTGTCATTCTTATTCTTTTTCTAATTCTTATTATACATATATATTAATTCTTTGATATAATACAAAACAACAAATCGCATTTCGAGTAACGTCAACTCGAAGAAAGGAGATTCGTGGCTGTGAGTGCAAGAGAAAGATCGAAATAAGAAGAATTCTAGTCATTGTTTCGCTACTCGTGATTTATTATTATTTTTATTTTTATTATTATTATTATTATTATTATTATTATTATTATTATTATTATATGTATATAAATATATATAATATAATTATTATTATTAATTATATTTTTTTTTGGCGAAACAATTCCGTCTCACGGAAACATTTCTATCGGTGATTCTTATTCATCGTCGTTGTGCTTCGAGTGACGGACAAAACTGTGTTCACGTTTATTCGTCTTTGATTCCGATACACTTGGTCGTTCGTTTTCTCTTTTCGCAAGAAGACGGATAAAAATACATCATCATTGAAAGTTGGATTCTATCTTCGTGGTATTTGGTCTTCGCACGTACATTCGTCCGTATTAATTATTTCAAGATTTCGCACGCTCTCGACTCTCGAGAGCAGCACGGCCAGATTTATGGGGGTGTCCGGAGAGTGCGCGGTCAAGGGCAGCAAGAGCCAACCCTGTCACTGCTGCGCGAGTCACGTCGTTGCTAGTCCAAGCGCAAGCGTGCACCAGCAACAACTTCAACAACATCACCATCATCATCAATTGCAACAGCAACAACATCAACGACATAATAATCATCATCATCACCACCATCATCACGAGGTACACCATACTATTCATCCGAATTATCACAACCACAATCATCGTCATCAAGATAAAAACAACGCGCCGGTTGAGGTCCAAAACAACGGTGACAACAGCAACATTCTCGGACCTCTTCGCAGCAAAATGAAAGTATTGAAGAAGCTTAAACGCAAGATGGGCTTAGGTGAGCGCAGGCCACGCCTACGAATTTCTTCCCTTTTTTTTTTCTCTATATATCTTTTTATTTCGTATTTCTTTTTCCCGAAGTTTAACGAAATTGTCCTTGCCTTCTTCGAAATTTAATTTCGACATTGCTTTTATATCAGGAACAATACAAATGAGTTCGTGTATATGTGTGTGTTCCTATAGTAAATATCATATTTATAAACAAGCAGAGGTTATTGACCTATTTGTATACATCGAAAATCTTTCCTGAAACTTTCGTCTATTTATGGATCGGGGATTTCGAAATATCATCTTTATAGGGTAACATAAATACATATTTATGCATTTACTACAATACAGACGTAAATATCATCCCGTAAAGGACTCGCGTTATGTTTCCGAGGTTAACGTGTCGTCTGTCCGGGCAACGATCTTCTTGTCGTTTGCTTCGTCCTCTTCCGGATATTGTCGTTGCGAAGTATCAAAGGGCGAGGCATAAGTAAAGTGACGGCACTGCAACGTGCATTTCTTGTAGTAACACTCTACCGTTGTATTATTTTGATCTCACGCGTCTAATGTTACCCTCTATACGGTGGTTTAACATTCTAGACGATATTATAAATCGTTTCGTTTTCATTTCTTCAAAAGAGAGAGACGAAGAGAGAGAGAGAAAGAAACAAGAACAAATATAAAATTAATCATCTTTTTTCTCCCTGTTCCTATCGGAATCGTTAAAATGATAAAAACGTAACCGGTTACAAAATTACGGTAGGACAACTTTAGTTAGGCAAAACTTATAAAAATGAAGAGAAAAACGAATTTGTTTGACTCACCGAACGGTCGACGGATAACGATTCAAGTACGCAACTTCGAACATTACTTTTTGCGGTTCGGTCAGCGGTTATCTACCATTCTCGTCTCCGATAATTATCGGCGATGTTCCGTGACCCGAGTTTTCCGATATATCCACCAAAAAGCATGAGAGCTATCGGTCTTCGATGCTACGAATTTTCTCTCTCTCCCCCCCTTCTTCCCTTCCCCCTTCGTCTACTTTTCTTTACGTTCGATCGAAATCTCTCGTTAATAGTTGACGTCCTTGTCGCAAGACTACCAGTCGCTTCATTTCATTCTCCTTATTCGATCCTATCGTTCACGACGATCGTTCGCTTTCGAAAAAAAAAAAAAGAAAGAAAGAAAAAAATAAGCACCACTTTTTACCGCGCTTTTTTCTTTTATCTCGAAGAAAATACCAAAATCTATGTATATCACCATAATATATAGATTGTCAAGATAAATTTATATAAATTCCTTTTTTTTTTTTTTTTTTTTTTTCTAATAAAACGAAAAAATACGTCTAAGAAAAGAGAGAGAGAGAGATATATATTATAATAGATTAATTTTTGTTTGTGGCATATTCGAATTTTGATTGAACACGGTATACTCTACTATCTTTCTTTATCATCATCGTCCTATCTGTCTTCCTCTCAACCCCTCCCCTATCCCTTCCTCGTATTCATCGTTTCATCCTTCGCATCTTCAAAAAGTCTCTACCACCACCACCCCCTTCATTTTTTCTCCCACCACCTATCGAGTCTGCCAGGTAGATTGTACTTA
This sequence comes from Polistes fuscatus, assembly GCF_010416935.1. Lineage (NCBI taxonomy): Eukaryota > Metazoa > Arthropoda > Insecta > Hymenoptera > Vespidae > Polistes > Polistes fuscatus. Next base: position 3,182,132 of record NW_025113096.1, read on the forward strand.
TCTGCTATGCGAGTCTTTCGTACAGCTCGATTTTTACTTTCCTCTTTTCCCCCACCTAGCTGCAGCATCGTTTATCATACATACATACATACCTATCTTCTTCCCCCCCTTCCCCACATAGACGCGTGTTTCAGTGTATGCGTTCGCATCGTTGACCGACTTTTCCTTCAATGGATGATTTAGCAGTAACCACGCGAGTCTCTTGCTCTTGTCTTCTTTTTTCCTTTTCCTTTGTCTCTCTCTCTCTCTCTCTTTCTCTTTCTCTCTCTCTCTTTCTCTTTCCCTTCTCTCCGTCAGGTTTCTTCTCCACCCTATTCCGCACATACCGTTCTCATCAGATATTCGCTGTTCCCAACCAGTCACGACCCTTTTTTCCACGAGCAGCGTCCATTGTCAGCGACAGCTTTTGCGAAGTGGAAACCTTCTTCCTCTCTTCTCTTCTCTTCTCTTCTCTTCTACTTTCTCTATCTATCTCTCTCACTCTCTCTTCGTCTCTATTCCCAAAGAACTTTTTGTCTTGTCTGCCATAGCAGAAGTAGTAGTAGTAATAGCAGTAGCAGAAGCGCCAGTAACAGTAGTAGTGATTGTGTTAGTAGTAGTTGTAGCAGTGGTAGTAGCAGTAGCAGCAGCAGCAGCAGGCAGCAGCATCGTTCTTTGCTGCATCTCTTCTTCTCTTCTCATAGTTTTTCACCGATATCTCTCTTAGAGAAAATTTTCAAGCACACCGATGACGCCGAGAGACAAAAACATCATCATCGCCAACGACACAACTACTACGAACGCGAAAGCTCGATCGGACTGGGCTAGTAAGATTATTTTTTTTCTTTTTTTCTTTCTTTTTTTTTACATCGACAATAATGAAGAGAGATTGAAATGAATGAAAAATGAAAAGGATTTGTCTTTTTCTTTTTTTTTTCTTTTTTTTTTGGTTAAAGTTATTTTGTATATTAGAATTATCTCGAAAGAATTATCTTGACTGGTTTCTATTATTTTTTGGTTTGTTCGTTACTTTCGTATTTCAATGCTCTTGTTTGTTAATACTAAACTTATTTTATATTATTTCGTGTATAGCTATTCCTATCGTGAGTAGTCAAATGACCGTTTAAAAAAAGAAAAACATGTATCTTAATATAGAAAATGAGATTTTAGTTCAATTGAATACTGAACAACAAATATTTTCTATTATTTATAAATGAATAATGTAGATTTTGTTATACGTTTTTATATTTAAGTTATAGGAAGCACGTGGCAGGTTTAATGTTAATGTAAAAAAAAAAAAATAAAAAACAAAAACAATAAGGAATGATAACGTGAATAATTAATAATTTTCTAAGATCGAAAAGGGAATAGACGTATCGAATTAAATTAGTGTACCGATGGACCAACGCAAAGTAAAACGATTCTTTTCGCCTGTTGAACTTTGTAGGAGGTCCGAAATGAAAGAAAGATAGGAAGGGAGAGGGTGGAGGTCCTTAAAAAATCATCCAGTCGAGAACCGGTTTCTTCGAGCTCATTTGTCTCCGGACGCGTGGCAATTGTTACACGAAAGTTAATGATTTCCGTATCTAACTGTTTGTATGCATGTGTACGTGTATGTGTGCGTATGATCGTTCGAAATAAGGCATGATTAATTAATTACATTAATATTCAATTAATAATAAAATCACGTATCTCTCATTTGAGCCGTTAAATTTTTTCAAATTTTATTATCAAACCCTTTGACGAACACTTAATATTTTGCATATTTAATATTAATTTTTTGAATAATTAGAATTAATGATGTTGTTACATATGAGAACAATTTTAATCGGCATTAATTACGATAATGAATAATAACACGACGATGATAATTATTTATTAATAATATCAATTTTCTCTATATATTTTATTTCGCGAAGTTAATAACTGTTATTTGACGAATAAACCGTCATTCTCGTCTTATTAGTAGAGGAAATTCGATTATTTAAACGATGTAATGATATATTTTGTTTGACCTTTCTTTTTTTTTTTGTATTTCTTTTTTTTATTAACAAATTCAGGTATAAACGAATTTTTTTTATTTGCTTTTCTAGTAGGTCGGTTTCAAGCTGACGACTATTCTTACGTTAGTAGCAGCTGTTCGAACAACCAACCCCTCGCAATTTTAACCCTCGTTCTATTTTCTTCTTTTTTTTTCTTGAGAATAACGTAAGGCTCTCTTTCCCTCTTTCTCTTTCTCGTTCACTTCCCTTGTTCTTTCTGTCTCTCTCTCTCAAATCCAACCTACCCTCTGTGGTTAGGGCAAAGAGCATAACAACCGATGGTACGATCGTCTTTAAATTTTCCTAAATTCGATTTTTACCTGAAGATTTGAACGTAAAAGTAACCGTTACGTATTTTTCCTTTTTTCATATTTATCGTCAATGCATGCATTCATCGATTATCATCGTCGAGATTGAACTATCAAAAGACTCCGTTGATTTATTTTCGTAGACCACGACAAAAAAGTAGTAGAAAACGTAAAGCGCGTTTCGAAAAAGAAAGAAGACAAATATTTTTTTCCTTTCGTCTAAGATAAATTGACGACGAGAACTGATTCCTTCGTAAAAACGAGATGAAATAATAAAATGAAATAAATCAGGCGATTTTTTTGGTTAGAAAAATAATATGAAAATATAAAGAGAATAGGAATCGATAGATGAGAATAACACGTTTCGATGAGAAATAAGAATCAGCTGATCGGTAGAAACTTTTTTTTTTAATCGAGAAGACACCAACCATCAACGTTTCACGTTTCTTGCTACCATCGACTGGTTTGTTCGAATAATAAAATGGATAGAAAAGGAAGAACTTACTTCCTTTATCTTTTGCTTCCTTCCTTTCATCTCGTTTTTTCCTTACGATATTATTTATTATTTTTTTTTCCATCGGGTCACGGGATTACCGTGATGAATCATTCTCTTTCCTTTCCTCTTTTCTTTTTTTGCAGAAATTCTTAAACGAAATATTCGCGTCTTCGTAATACTCTTTATCTTACTTTGACACAGGTGGAGTTTACGTTGTTGATGTAGTCGTCGTCATCATCAGCATCGTCGTTTTTTAAACGAGAAACCTTGCGTCATAGTTGAAGCAAATAAGAAAATTCAAGACCGTGCTGCGTGTTATAGGAGGAACTGGCCTTTTTCTCTCTTTCACTCGTCGACTACCAATGGGGTTCTCTTTCTCTTTCTTTATCTTACTGTCTATGAGTCGTAAGTCCAAGAGACTGACTCATTGCTTCGCCAAGTTGTAAGATCCAACAATGAGAAAGAGAAAGAGAGAAAGAGAGTTAGCCTGATAGTGTCCAAGTGTTTCGAAACTGGTTGGTTTAGTTAGTCGACAAATCAGCTAGTAAAGTCCCTCTACCACTTTGTGCGTAATTTTGTCTCGACAGGTTTCCGTTGGAAAAAAAATACTCCTCCTTACCTATAGGAACGGAAAGGTGATTCATTTTGGTATTTAACGATCGGAACTAAATTGATTACATGACTAATAACCCGCTTGTTTTGCCATTATTATGATTCTTTCCACGCGTATATGCGTTATTATGATTGAAACGTAAGTACACGCTGCTGTAGTATGTTATTAGTTTAATCGAAATTTATTTTTCTTTTGATTTCTTTTCCTTTTTTTTTATTTTAATAAATATCAGTTGTATTTAACTTATAAAGTGAAAAAGGAAAGGACAAAAAATTAATTGAAGAAAAATAAATCTTTGAGAAAAACAATCACTGACCGTTCCCACTGACACTTCCTCTCTCTCTCTCTCTCTCTCTCTCTTTGCATTTACACGCGTGTTTTCTATTCATCCACCCATTTTCCGTTCGATTCGTGACGTCACACTCGCGAATGAAACCCGTCTTTGTTCCCACGAGCGTTTCACCAACCGGTTTTGCCGTTGGTTCCGTATCGTCAATCAGCTGGTTAAACCGTTCGAATGCAAGGACACTTGTATTTAAAAAAAAAAACAAACAAAAACAAATCGGAAATACCGAATCATCGTCGTCTTCCTCGAAAGGATATCATCGTAATTTTATTGTTTAATTTCCTTTTTACTAGGTATCGACGTCATAATAATTTTGTTTATTTTCTTTCCTTTTAATTTTCAATTTATCTGGATGATTATCGTTAAATGACGTTGTTTCCAGTTAACTTTTAATGTATATCTAGTAATATTTTTTTTTTATCACTGACGTATCGTATCTTTTTGGAAAATCATAAGGATAATCATAAGGATAATTTTGGTATCTTAACTAAACGTCATTCGAAGTAAATGTAGATAACGCGAAAAATTCGTGAGATAAAATGAAGATGATGATCTTCGTTCGCGTTCTCTTCTTTTTTTTTTTTTTTTAAATCAATATATGTATTTCTAAATATAGGTTTTATAAATATATAAAAATTCTTAACCAAAAGTAAACAGGACAGATAAGCACGACCGGTCGTTTGTTTCCTGTCGACCGATATCCAGAGCGGAAATGAACAAAAATCACTAACGGAAGTCATTTTCCTTTTTTCATATCGAATTTTTCTTTAAACGCGTGATTCATCTTGCTGAATTGGTGTCACGGTTGGTTTCATCCTTAAAAAAGAAACAAAAAAATAAAAAAGAACAAACCAATGCATAACGCGTATGTTTAGTGTTATGAATTCGATTAAACCGAGCAAGTTCGAAGAGGGGAACAGTTATACCATATATATCCATAAGCTTATGGGATAGAATTAGTAAAAAGTCATGGAAATAATAACGTTCAAGTTTTTATATAATAATTATTCCACTAAGGTGGTGGAACGCAACTCGTGCCGGTTTTTAATTACTGGTATAGAACGAACGTGTGGCATTATGATGAAGAATAGATAAGATACTCGCAAGATATTCGTTTCTCAGAAATGTAAGGAAAAGGGAGAAAGAAAGAAAAGAATAGTAATAGTAATAGTAATAGTAGTAGTAGAAGTAGAAAAGCTTGTTCCATCAAAAGGGATCATATCTCTCGTACGCATATGAAAGAAAAAGATAAGGAAGCAAGGTGTGTGAACACCCTAGGTTAAGAGCGCACGTGCATTTTCTTTCTCTCTCTCTCTCTCTCTTTTTTCCTCCCTTTTTTCCCCTCTTTTTACCTTCCCTCTTCGTAAACTTCCTACACCGGAAGCAACGAACGTAGATTTTAATGGCGATGGTATATATTATACGTTAAGTAAAGTATATACGTGGTTTGCATCTGATGCTAAAGGGGGCGGCAACAAGCACGTGCTCTGAAATCCATGAAAATGCATCGAGTTGTTCTATTAAATAATAAATTAATGTTTTTTTTTTTTTTTTCCTTATTATACAATATTTCTTCGTCCTATTCATTTTTCTATCTTTAATGTTATCTTTTTTATTTCATCTAATGAAACTTTGTTCGCTTCGATCATTTTTCATTTCATTTTGAAATAAATAATGGTTTAAATGACCGCTTTAAAAAAAACCATATTATATCTTAATATGAAATGCGTGAGATTTTAACAAATTGATTAATGGACAAAATATTTTCTTTGATTTATAAATGAATAATGTGTATTTCGTGCATTTTTATCGCATTTTTTTTTTTTACAAATTATAGGAACCGGTCATTTGATCTCGTACGAGGTTAAGTTTAATGTTAATGATCTTTTATTTTTTTTTTTTTTTTTTTTAAGGGAAGCACATAATTTTGTTATCAAAACATTGCTGTAATTTACTATCGAGTGAAAGAGAGTTAGGAAGAAAAAGAGAGAAAGTGAGATAGATAGTTAGATATATGAGATTATTTAAGCACACAACCCGGCATGTATGCAACTGCCGAACATCTGTCGTCGTTCGTGAAGTGCCATACACGAGATGCGATCCAGAGGCAAAAGAAAAGCCCGAGGCATCGCGTGAGAGCTTTTACGTTATCCCTTGTGTATGTGTGTGTGCGTGTATGGTATGCGTTTGTATCAGTGTCGACTCCCTAATTAAATTTCTTCTTCTTTCCGACAATATATATATAATATCACCGATATTTGAAAATTTTTCTTCTTTTTTTTTTTTTAAATTAACACGATACGTTAGTCCCTTTTATTTCTTCCCTCTTCCCTTTTTACATTTTCTTTCTTACTTTCTTTCTTTCGTTACGTTAAATTACAATATTATATTTTAAACGTGTGCGTTGTTTTAATAACGAAAGATGAATAGGTATATTAAAGAAAGCTTTTGTAAAGACATTTACAACCCCCCACCCTTCCTTCCCCTCACCCCTCTGGTTAAAAAGAAAAGAAAATGATGGAAGAAAAAAAAAGAAAAGAATATGTATTTTTCTTTCTCGTTGTCTCGAACGACTGAGAAAGAACGAATGAACGAACGAACGAACGAACGAACGAACGAACGAACCCTCGTCGAGATTTATCGAGACTGCCTTTTTAAGGTTTCTTTTTTTTTCCCTCTCTCTCCCTCACTCTTTCTTTCCATAGGATGCTCTACTGCCCCCCAGGATCATTCACCGTACTTTTAATGGAACAAACGTTGAGACACCGTCGACGAAGCCATTCTTCGATCATCGAGCTTTCGTCTGGCAGCGAGCTGGCTTCTCTTCTTCAACCCTCCCCCCCTGTAACCCCTGCCACCACCCTCAATCCTTCTGTCTCTCTGTCTCTCTCTCTTTCTTCCTCTTTTTTCTCTTTCATACTTTAATGTCATCGTACTCCGCATATTTAAGACATTTTTTTGTTTTCCGAACCGTCTTGTATTACTCGGTTGCAAGCATGAATAATTTAATAGTATTATAATAACCCTTTTGGGCTAAAATAACATTTAGGATACGTCATACTTTTTCATAACTTAAAAGAATGAATTATTTAATATTTATTAATATTATTTTTATTTAATTATCTCGATCCATTTATATCGACGCATAAGATCTATTATTCATGGTAATTATTTTATTTTGTTATACGTAATATTTCAGTTTTTTGTTTTTTTCGTAATAACAAAACAATTCGGTCGTAAGAAAAAATAATATTTTCGAATTTTTATGATCGGTCTCTTTTTTATTTTATATTTTTTTTTTATCTTCATTTTAATTGACTTTGAAGTGACCATAGGACGATTCGTTTGAATGGATGACTGACTCATTTTTTGGAGCACGAACGAAGGGTAGTAGTTGGAGGCGGTAACGATTCACGAAGAGACAAGAATCCCTAGGAGCCCTACACCCTCGCGGATATATATATATATATTACTCTCGGGACTTTGACGACTCTAGAGTTTAATGGAACAAATGTTGCGAGACCGCATGATGAATCCCTTTTTCTTCGACTATGATCGAATAACAAGCGAGCAAAGTTCTGTGCGCTTTTAAAGTAATCCTAACTCCTCTTACATTCGTTAACTCGTAAAATAAACTATAAAACATTTTAAACTAGCCAGTCTCCTCGAACGTACCGATAAAAGAAAATCATGTTAGATAATTAATAGTTTCCTAGTATTGAAATATACTTTATGCCTTTACGAACTTTCTCAATCATTCCTTTTTATTTTTTCTTCTTCTTCTTCTTCTTCTTCTTCTTTTGCTTTATTTATTTTTTTTATTTCTTTTTTCCACCTCGCTATGAAAAACTCTACGATTGATATTTCCTTGAGATCCTCCATAACTGTGTTAACATTTTAATCTCGTAAGATTTATATTTAATATATGGGGTATGAGAGAGGTATTGAAATTCGTCACCCTTCTTTCGTTCTCGAAACGACGCAATCGTAAATCTTTCCGTTAGAAATTTCACAAGTTGAGAAAAATGTTACGACTTTTCTTTCTTTCTTTCTTTCTTTCTTTCTTTTTTTAATTGTTGTTTTCTTTCCTTCTCCAATGACGAAGTTGTGTGTCAGAAACGTGATATTTACGTAAAAAGATGAAAGAATGACAATTTGTCTTCTCATACGTGCCAGTAAACTATACCAGTGGATTAAATCGAAAAAAAAAATAAATCTTTTAATTCATCTAATAATATCACAATTATGTATATTGTAAAATAAATTTAAAAAAATGTTCTTCTTAAATTGCATCAAATCCACCGTCATAATTACCGGTTCATATTTCTCTCTCTTTCTCTCTCTCTTTCTTTTTTATTTTTCTCTTGTTTTACACGAGAATCATTTCAATAGCAAGACAACGTATTCAAGTTGCCAAATATAGAAATCATGATGCGACCGTTCTTCTCCCTAATTTATCGCTTGTTACACGAAATATCCTTTTTAAACGCCTACCTAATCTACTAATACGAAAATACGAAATGAAAGACAGACGAGTAGTAAACGAAGGACGACCCACGCGTAATTTAGATAAAGAAATAACATGGCGCCTCAATGACTTGAGTCAACGACTTGAATGAAGAATGGACGAGATGATTTAATTGTCGAGAGTGTCAAAGTTCAAACGGTAACCGTGACGTGACCCTTAGTTAGAATCAAACTTTCTCATCCCTCCTTCTTATTACCACCTACGTATCATTCAAAGAAACGCTCGTTATTACATCTAATCACAGGAAGTTTGTCAATGATAACGTATGTACAGTTGACTAAAGAAAGAAAGAAAGAAAGAAAAAAACGAGGTCACCTCTGATTATCGCGTAATAATAAAATAACTATTTGAAATTAGTCATTCATGAAAATTGGTCGATTAGGTGGATCGGTTAGAAAACAAAAAATAAACGAAAAGGATTTCATTGATGATATTTTAGGAAAAATTTACTCTCTCTCTTTCTCTCTCTTTCACTCATTCATTAGAAAGTACAATCGGACAAAAGACTTAATTAGGAATGTTAATTGGCTTAACGATCTTCTTCTCGTTTTCCTTCTCCTGTTTCTTCTTCTTCTTCTTCTTCTTCATCTTCGTCCAATCTTTATTCATAAACTTAGCAAACAGGCCAATTTCATTATATAACGAGATGAATGCAGTTAATAGTGATTAAGTTAAATAAAGTATACGCTGAGTGAAGGTGTATACATAAGATCATTTGAATTTCTTTTAATTCATTTTAATTGTGTGTTTATTAGTTAAAGCTCTTTTTATATTGAAATTTCGAAATTGTTTTTTCTCACACATCTCGATCGAACGAATTTAACTAAGCGAGATACACTAATTTCACGAAATTCTTGGAAGGCCATGTGTGGCGAGCCGCGAAAGTGCTCGTTTTGCGATAAACCAACGACGTACGAGTAAACGCGAATGAAAACGGCCGACATTATCGCCTGGTCGAATCGTAAACATCAACTTCCTTCGATTTCTTCGTTTATCAATCGAAAGTAGAATCCATCCCGATGGAAATTCAATAATAAAGAGAATTTTATTCTAAGATCATTCATTTCGTTATTTTGAAATAAATAATTACGATACAAATTATATATTAATCGTTAAAAATAATTTGTATTTTGTAATTTGTAAACAGTATGCATAAAATATGCACACATTATTTATTTATAAATAAGAGAAAATAATTTTTCTTCGTTATTCAATTGAACTAAAATCTCATTCCATAGACATAAGTATACATATTTGTTTTTTGTTTTTTAATTTGACCGCTCACGATAGGAATAACTATACACGAAGTCTCGATAATTTTAGTTTCAAATTTGATCGTAGTATTTCAATATACCTTGTTAGTTAAATGGAAACGATCAAACTCAAACTCCTCGGTTAATGCAAATTTCGCGTGTTAGTTGGTGGAATTGTTGAGAAACGAGGTCGTAATCGGGGAAATTTCGGTGTAAACTTCGATCGACTTCGCCGACGTTTCTTCGACTTGTGATTTATGTATCTTCGTGTGTTAATCGTCCTTCTGCGAAACGTCAAAGTTTCGTAAACTTTTACTCGAAAATTGGAATTTAAAACAACCAGAAAGAAAAAGATAAAGAGAGAGAAAGAGATATTTCAACTCGTTTTCCTAGACGAGATTAAGATTCTCTCTAGTGTTGTCGTTGTCTTTCGTTGATTGAGTTTTCAAAAAAAAAAAAAGGAAAAAAAAAGGAAAAAGCATGCCGAGTTTATTCAGTGCATATAAATGCAAGAGAGAGAGAGAGAGAGAGAGAGAGTCTTCAACATTAATCAAACGTACTCTATTTCGTTCTTCTTGATAATGCACGAGTAATTCGATGGATCGATACCTCGACGACATTAACGAGGCCTCTCCCCTGCATTATTACAAACACACACACACATGTATATATATATATATATATATATATATATATATATATATATATATGGATATACACGCATACGTAGGACAAATTTCTATAGACTCTTCTTGCTCTTAGTTTGGTTAAAATCGCATAGGTTTCTCTATAGGAAAGAGAACATCCACACAATTAGCCATGATTTCCACCTTAAATGGTCTACTTTCAATAAGCCTCCTCGAATTTGAACAAATCTCAAAGTAATAAAGTGCACTTGCATCTATTCGAACGAGTTAGATTTATTTGCTCATTAATTCAAATCGATAACACATATATTACGTGTATGACGTTTGATTTTTTTTTCCACGTATTATCGTACGTAATAGACAATGATTAATTTCGATTTAAAATTTCATTTCGATATATATTTCAAATTAAATAGGGATAATATATATATATATAGTATTAATATTTGTAAAACGTTATACAAATGAGATCATTTCTTTTTGGAGAAATATTTTATTGATTCTATATAGGATATATTTGTTTTATATACATATATGAAAGGGGAAACAACAAAACAAAACAAAACAAATTTGTATTGGATGAAAGAATTTCAACGAAATTAATATATTTTTCTCGTGTAACTACAAATTACGAGGTTGATCGATTTTATAGGGAAACACGACTAGATCCCATCTGCAATTAATATCCTGAGGGTAAACCGACGGTTCCTTGATCCCTTCCTGTTGCGAGAATACAAATCTTTCTCTCTCTCTCTCTCTTTGGTTTTCTCTTGGTAGAATAGCTTGGAGCCGTTCGTGAGAATTCACATGCAAATTGAAACGAGGTAAAATATTCTTTCTCTTCCTTCAACCGTTCCTCTTTCTCATTCTTAAAATATACATACTTGCTATATAAAAAGGAAGATATCAGTTCATAAAAAAAAAAAACAACCCCAAAACAAACGATTATTATTATCATTATTATTAATAATAATATTTTTTCTTCCCTCTTCTTTTAAACTCGCGTCGAACTATTTTCTCGTCTCGAGGAATATAAAAATGTTCGGATGTAATATCATATCTCTCGTGACGCTTTTAACGTAGACAACTCGACGAGTGTTGTAGAAACGCGGCGGCGGTGGTGGTGGTGGTGGTGGTGGTGGTGGTGAAGTTCGTCGAGAGCGTCGATCAAAGCTTGCCGAGATTCGGTGTCGATCGTGAACTCAAAAAAAAAAAAAAGGAAAAAAAAAATTGTGAGTGGAATTTTGCTCGACGTTGCCCGTCACTTCATCCCCCACGTGCCCCCATCCCTTCTCTTTCTATCTACCTCACTCACTCGTTCGTCGTTCGAAAGGGAAGCTGAGGAGAGGAGTAGGAGGAGGAGAGTGGCTCTCGCATTATTTTTCGTTTTATTTCAAAAGAGGTACCCAACAAAAAAAATAGAGAAAGAATCAAAATCGTTATTTCCGAAGCGTCGAAGCGAAATTTTAAACGTCATCGTATGGCTAATCGCTATAATCGATAAATCGAATCAATTGAGTCGAGAAAAAAACGTAAAGAAAAATGAATAAGACTGATAAATCGAGACTTTCTTTGAAATTCGTCGAGTTTGGAACAGTATAAGTACGAAATAAAGGTTTTATTTTTCTCATTCTCTCTCTCTCTCTCTCTCTCTCTGATGACAAACGAAACGAAGTCCTTGTCGTGAGCATATATATATATATATACATAACGTGCAGAGCTTGCATATCGTTATCAACCCCCTGACAACAGCCAGTCTGCTCAGTCGGGGGCGGGATCGATACAGCTTCTATTACGATATCAACCCCCATGGACGAGTATGGTGGTAGTAGTAGTATTTCTAGTGGTGGTGGTGGTGGTGGTGGTGGTGGTACCACTGGTGCTGCTGCTGCTGTTGCTGCTACTGCTATTACTGCCTGGACTTGGTGGGGTTGAGCTCGGTGACGGCTTCCATGGAAATTCTATAGAAAATCCGCTACGCGACTCCAGGGCTTAACGCGTTCATCCCTCTACTATCTTCCTTCCTCCCTTTGACTTCAAACGTGCTTTTTCCCCTAATTTTTCTTTTATTTCTTTTTTTTTCTTTCTTCTTTCCTTTCCCTTCGAAGGGCCGCGAGGTATCGCGAAAAAAGGGAAATTCATTTTATCAATAGAAACGATCCTTATTTTATAGTAAGTATTTGTGTTCTTACTGAATACTGTAAGGACAGGTTTTCTTTTTTTGTATACAGTCATTTTATTATTACATAGTAATTAAATTTTAATTATACTATGATATATATATATAAATATGTAGAAGGACAAAAAATTAACTCTGTATTAATTGATCTTAATTAAATTCATTGTTTAATCATTTTAAAAGATTTATTATCAACGTAATTTTTATTATACTCCATAAATTTTGACCATCTCAACGTTCAACGATGAACTTAATAAAAACATAATATAAAATAATAGAGAATATATTCGTGTTAGCTCTTCTCGTTTCCATGGGAAGAGTATAACGATCGATCAGGCCGGACGACAACGACGAGTTCGTTGCCATTCACTGACATGAGACACACACTCTACATATATATCGACACATTGTTACTTTATGTATATGTAGAATATAACGTAACGTTATTCTTCCAAGTGATTGAGAAAGATTAAAGTGTGTAACATGGGGTCCAAGTTTCCCCACTCCCCCCCCCTCTATTCCCTCCCACCCGACCCTAATCCCCCGATTCTTATGCTTATATTATATCCCGCGAACATTACGCGATCAAGTATGCTAATGTTCCGTGAAAATCATCGAGCCGCAAACGATCGGAATTTTTATACGTCAATCCTGTCATTTGTTACGTTCATGCTCTTTTCCTTTCTTTTGTATAATACATTTAATATACGGGACAAGCGTTTACTTCATCATCCATCAGTTAAGGATTCTCTCTCTCTCTCTCTTTCTTTCTTTTTTTTTATTTATTTTTCTTTCTTTCTTTTCTTCATCATTTGATACTTAAGAAAATTATAATGCACAGTAGCTACTGGCACGATTAATCGCATTTGGACTCACGGGAAATTAACTTTACCGTGTCATCGTCGAATGGATTTATTCGTCGTGCGTGAAACGTTAAAGAAAAGCAAGCCCATTCTTTTACGATCCCCTTGGAAGGTTGAAAACTTTAAAAGGGATAAATCGATCGAACGCAAGATAGTCAACATCGCGACATGAATTTTCTATTTGCCAAGAACTTAGACGCATCTTTTTTTCTTCTTCTTCTTCTTCTTTTTTCTTTTTTCTTCTTTTATCTTACATTAGACTTGAGAAACGTGACGTAATATACGCGCGAAGCGTATAAAATCCTTCTGTTTGTTCATCGAACTACGTGCACCATCACGATGCACTTTAATTACTCCCCGATGCGACGAGAAAGATTCATCGATGTAGAAGCAAAGCAAAGTATAAAAATAGTTCTCTCTCTTTCTCTCTCTTTCTCTGACTCTCCTTGGCACCAAAAGGTCGTATCCCATCTATATTTTTATTTTCCTTTTTTTTTTGGTCCCCCCCTTGACAATGTTAACGCTCGCCCCCGCAAATAGAAGACTCCTCGCATATTCAACGCTATCACGAACAGATGTGCCATATTATGGTAAAATCGTATGTGTTATGTATCTTATGACTCGTTAACAGGAACAGTAAATTAATTTTATTAACAAGAGGAGAAATCTTTAAATAACTACTGTCTGGTTTGAATTAAAAATCTTAATTGTCCGACACGCCCGTTATTTATTTTTCTCAACTAATTATAAGCTCTATATTTGGTACACTATAATCATACTTTATATAATATAATTATTTTTAAACGAGATAAGAAAAGACAAATTCACATTTACGAAAAGGTTAATAGAAAAAATCAGAAATCAATTCCCAAATACGAGTATTATATCGATCAAAAAGAATATAATATAAAATTCAATTTTAAACACAAATCTTTCATAAGAACAATGAACGAATCAACGTGGTACAGTATGAATAGAGGATATCTCGAGGACAAAACGCATGATTCAAAAATCTAAATTTTTCAAATATTGTCGATCGAAAGGAACGGTAGAAAATTAAATTTAAAAAAAATCTTAAGAACAATGAACGAATCAACATGGTAGAGAGTATGCACACAGGATATCTCGAGGACAAAACGCACCCCACCTTATGCATGCCATCGTAGGAGCATCGTCGATCGATATTTAAGGGGGGAGGGGGGCTAGTCGAGATAATATCACTCTCTCTCTCTCTCTCTCTCTCTCTCGTTCTTTTTCTCTCGTAGGGTGCCGGAATTCCAAAAGGCAGCCACTCTTTTGTACCACCCCTCTTTCTCTTTCTTTCTCTCTCTCTCTTTCGTGTTCTTTTTTTAATTTACCCCCACTACTCGAATGTGTAAGAAAAAAAGGTGGAGGGGGAAAAAAGAGAAGGTTTTACGCCAATGTCGGGGAGAGGCCCGGTGTTCTCTCTCGATGCTGCTGCTGGCTTCCCGAGGCCAGGTGGTGCACAACCGTTGTCACGGCTTCGTTACCATCCCCAAAGTACCTCTCTCCTCTCCTCTCCTCTCCTCTCCTCTCCTTTCCTCTCTTATCCATTCTTGCGTCGTCCCAGCAGCATCGTCGTCGTCGTAGTCGTAGTCATCGTCCTGCGGGCAGCTGCAACTGCGACATACATACGCGCATACATTCACTTTTTTCCTAAATACATCGGAACTTACTTACACATTTAAAATATACTCTCGTTTATATTTTTATATTATAAACAATATATTATAGTCTATATTAAAATAATTAAATCATTTTAATATTCCATATATAGAATTAAGAAATGTTTCTGTTTTCAAATATGTAGATATTTATTTAATGATATTAACAAAATATGAGTAATTTACGGGTAATGGAATAATATGATCGGTGATCAATGATCCAAATAATATCCTCTTGAAAGATAAATCATAGATTTTGTTGTCGATGATATCTCTCGATCAAAATGGGTCGATGCGAATAAATAAAAATTCTTATCAATGATAAGTACCTTTGTCCTAGAAAAAATATATATATAAAAATATTCTATACACACACACACACACACATAATACCTCTATTCAAAGAAACGTTGAAAAAGTTTCTTTTTATTTGGTAAGGTTTCGTGCTGCCGGCTGGTACGTGCGGGCGCTCTTCTCTATATATGTGCGTTAATGTGTAAAAGAGAGAGAGAGAGAGAGAGAGAGTATACACAAACATAACCACGCACGTTTCGAATACTCACATATACATACTTACACACACACACATACACACACATAACCAAGCGCTCGGATAATGACAGCAGCAGCAAGGAGGTTGGGGCAGTAAGCAATACAGCAGATGGGGAGTAGTTTGCTTCAGCAACGAAAGCCAGTCGTTGTAGTGGCGTGGTTCAAGCTGCCCGCCTTTTACCCGACGACTCCGCGTTTCGTTTTCGTTCCGATTATTTTTTATATATATATTTCTTCCTTCCTCTTTTTTTCGTATTTTTTGTTTTTTTTTTCGTAATTTTTTTTTGCTGTGTTTTCGTTTGTTGTTGTTGTTGTTGTTTTTTTCTTCTTTTCCGGGGGTTCATTTATTCCTCTCACTTTGTTCTCCGTTCGTAGTTAATAATCGTTTTCCCGATCCGGTCTAGGGATCGCGAAAATCCACGGAAGTGAAGTATAACGCTCGCGTGCACGTGCATCTTTGTACGTCCGTTTTTCTTTCTCTTTCTCTTTCTCTTTCTCTCTCTTTTCGTGTATGTATGTGCGCGTACGTGTTTTGTTCCTTACCTTTTTTCCAACCCCTCGCCCCTCTTTTCTTGTGTAATACCTCAGCGCCATCTTTTCCTTCTAACCCCCCACCACCACCCCATCCCTCTTTTCTATCCCTTAAACCTCAACATTTCCTTTAACAACCCTTCACCCTTGCTTTGTTTTCTTTTTTTTTTTCTTTTCCGAGGAACCAACGGGATATTTTACGAAATTATCGTTGTTGTCAAGTGAAATTAATTCTAAGAAAGAAGAAACATTGTTCTTTATGAATTTTGGTAAAAAAATCGTCGAATAGAAACAAAAAAATATGATGGCTTTGTCTTGTCATCGACCTAGGCGACCGATGACCATTAACAGAGCCACCAGAGTGGCACGATTGAGACTCTCGGGAAACGCTTTCGGTGAGTATAAAAAACAAGAAAAAAGAGAAAAAAAAAATTCTAAAAGAAGCAAACTTCCACTTTTTTTCTTTCTTTCTCTCTCTTTCTCTCTCTCTTTCTCTCTCTTTCTTCCACCCTACATACGGTTTCTTTCGAGCAAGCAACCAACTCCCCCACTAAGGATCTACCAACGCGTCCTGCGTTATGAGCACTTTATAGAGCGTGAACCTATCCAACGAGTGCACTCTAATAATAACAGAATGGAAAAACTAAAATTACGTTGACTAGAATCTCGAAGATTGGTTTTCTTTTTTTAAATCTTATTTTCAATCTTATTTTATATTTTTATAATATAACCGTCATGGAATACTTCGTTTAACATATTTTTCGATTGTTTGAGAAACAATTAAAAATGTAAAAAATATCAATAAGGATGTAAAATGTTTCATTTTTGTCGTGATAAAGAAGTGTTATTATTTTTTTAACAAAGAAGATAGAAGAAGGGATTGTGGTGGGAGGGGTGGGGCGGATCCACCACACCCAAGACGATTATTTCTTTAAATTGGCGCTTATTGGTGCCGGCAACTCATTCTCTCGTGTTTTTAAAACACGCGTCTCTTTGTCGTTTTATACACGAGGAAGTAGAATTTCATTAACTCTTTCCCCCCCCCCTACTCCCCGTCATGAGTCATCGTCCAACGACACCAACGTTCTCGCAATATTCTACGGCAATAGTGATTAAAAACCATGGAAAAAATAAGAAAGTATTAAAAGTTGAAATTAACTAGTTCAAATATCGTTCTAAATTCGTAAACGAATCATTGAATTTCTAATATCTTAAGAAGCACATTTCTTCTTAGGTCGTTTAATTAATCAACTAATCGGATCGATGAGTATCGCATAAATTAAAAAAAAAAAAAAAAAAAAAAAACAGAAAGAAAAAGAGAGATTCGCTTTAGCATATAATTTATTTTCAACAATATTTCGACTTTCCTTGCGTTGTTTTTTTCCTTTTTCAAAAATGTTCGCAACGCGAGTTGTGGCGCTTGGTTTGCGAGAGATTTGTTTGTTTGTTTTTTTATTTATTTATTTATTTATTTATTTAAAATCAAATATTTTTACTTGAAATTTTATTTGTGAGATTAAATAATACGTAAGAGATCAAAAAATATCATTTAAAACCAGACGAACGTTTGAAGTTTCGAAAGATGATATTTAAAAATCTTTTAACGAGATGAAAAAAAAAAAGATGAAAAATTTTGTACATGATTTTCAACGTGAAACAAAAAAGAAATACAAAGAAAAACACACGCGTCATCTTTCGAAAGATCGAAATTAGTACTTTGAACGAACGAATCAAACGAAAGGGGAAGGGAAACCGTTAATCTTTTCCCTGTCCGAAGCTCAGAGAGAATAAAAAAAAAAGAATCTGAAAAGGAGAAGGGGCTGGTCCCGTTTGCTCCTTCTGATCCTGTTGTTCCTCTAGTTCTATCTTTTACTTACACCCCCGCAAAGCTTCAACTCGAAAGTTAACGTGCGAAACATGACAGATGCATAAACTCTCTTCGGCTATTTTATATACGAACGATTTAAATAAGGGCGTAGGAAAAACGAATTAGTACATGGGCGGCCACCCTATGTCGTTTAACTTCGTTAATCCGATTGTTCCATAAGATGGTTTTGTGGTTGGTCGTCGGGTAGGTTCGTGTTTTTAAAACGCCTCCTACGCTATGGGAATTCGCATTTGGTCGCGTGGTTCGTATTCATTCCCCCTTTCGAAAAATAAAATGATTACAAAACTTTAGTGTTCTAAATTTTTAAATAACTCGACTTTTCTATTAGAATTACGATGATCGAAGAAATAATAAATATTTTAGTTTGTTTCTCCCAAGGGACAAAGGACATCGAAAGAATTTTTCGTCGGGGATCAAAGAATTCAGAAAATTATCGTTCTCTTCTTTTTAAAATAGATAGAAATCTTGATCCTCATTCACTACATTACTCCATCCACAACAAATTAATAGGTGAGGTCAACGATTCTATAGAAGGCTTCGTTTCTTTGTCTCCTTTTTTATTTTTATTTTTTTTTTTCTTGAATTCTTTCGATGTCCAATTTTCCACTAAACAAAGATATCGAATTTCATTAAATCACTTTTTTGACGTTGATTAATGTAAAAATCTTTCATTTAAGATCAAAAGAAAAAAAAAAGTAATTATCAAATATATATATATATATTTATTAACATAATTATTTTTTAAAATCCAAATAATATAATCGATACAAAAATATACTAACTAAAAATATTATTAACAAAAGCGCGCCTCGCCCATAGAAATTCTTTTCTATCATTTATCATAACGGTCCGTGAAAATCTTTTACGGATTTCTCGTCGATACGTGCATTCCCGAGTCTCTAACATCAAAGTTCAAAGACCCATATCGTAAATATCTAATTTTCCCTCCCCCTCTCCTCCCCCACTAATAATCGTTCTAGCGCATCTTTTTTTAGATCGCGTGTGTTACCTGCTGGTGGTATCTTAATATCGCAATTGTTTACGATAGCTAAGGAAAAACGCGAGCACGCGAAAAGAATCGTTCCCCCTCCTTGAAATCATCGAAGCAAATCGTGGTCTACATACAAAAGATACATATACACCTGTACACATACACATATATATACGAAAATGAATCTCTTTCGTTTCTCTTTTGGTACGTGCACGCGTTATTATGATTTTAACGTAGCTCGCACATTGCCACCTTACATAACCCATATTACCAGTACGAGTTAAAGAGAAAGAGACAGAGAGAGATAGAGGGAGGGGGGGAAGAGAAAGAGGTTTCAGAATGAGTTGGAAAAACAGAAGAAATAGAGAAATAGAGGAATATATACCTTCTAGTCTCGGAGACTAGGTAGCTCAGGAAAGATCACGGTATCGGGCGTGGGAACAAGGCCCCTCCTCCTGCTCGCCTCTTCCTATACTTCTACACTTAGCATCTGTATATACACTAAGGATCTAACTTCTAATACGTTTACAAGCGACGGTTCACGAGCCGTGTCGACGGAAGAAAATTACTCCTGACTTCTTCCCTGCAGCTAAAGAGAACTTTAACAGTATCTCGAAAGTCAGCAGCAGCAGCAACAGCAGCAGCATCAGCAACAGCCTCCTTTAGCTTGAGGTCGAAGGACAAGGTACTTGAAATTAGAAAGAAGAAACCAACGAGGACGAGGAGGATGAGAGGGGTGATGGGAAAGAGGAGTGTGCTTAGAAATGGGGCAATGTTTTCTTCACGCCTAGATATTTAACTAGATTTTCTCTATTTATAGTTGACGATATAATTTAACTTAAAATCTTAAATCTACTACCACATGCACGGTCAAATGTCACACACACCGAAGTCCTGTAATTTCTAAGGAACCGCGTTCCGTAAAACGTATACAATGTATATTATTCAATTCTATTATGGTGAACCAAAAGTTCGTGCATTTTCTTTTTTTTTATTAATATTTGTAAAGTAAAATTTTACAAAAACAATCCATTGTGCAATTTCAAAGTAAAGTTTTAACACAATAAACGCACGAAACGTTTTTGGTTCACCTTAATAAATAGAACGAAAAATATATAACGTTCGTTATCCAATTGAACTAAAATCTCATTCTATATTAAGATATATATGTTTTTGTTTCATTTTTGTTTTAAACCGATCATTTGACCACCCAACGGTAAGGATTAATAAGTGTCGATAGGGTTTAGCGTTAAATAAATATTCCGACTGATCTATGAAAATTTGTTAATAATTAATACGAGTAATCTGATATTTTCGTTCGACATTAAATAATGATTAGAAAGTGATTCGGTTTCTAATCGACGAACCGTTGAAAAGATTCTTCTCTCCATCCATCATTTTTACCCGTTCTAATATATTCTATTTTCAGGTAGAGGATTATTGAGAGTGAATCGTTTTATTCGTTTATAACGTAAGAGATTAAAAGTCGACACGATTCGTAAGAGGGGGAGAGGGGAATATACAGGTCGTCGATCGAGTTCTCTTCCCCCCTTTACCCCACCTCTCTCTCTTTCTCTTTGTCTTTGTCTTTCTCTCTTTCTCTCTTTCTCTCTCTATGGAGCTCGGTCAAGGCTCCGTTTATTTACATCATGCAAAGTGCAGAACGTTCACATCGGGCGTGCATTGTCCTATTTGAAACGCTTTCACTTGGTCAGACTACTATGAAAAGAAGAAGAGAGAGAGAGAGAGAGAGAGAGAAAGCATCGATAAATTTCCAGAATTTAATTTTAATCTAGTTTCCTTTAAAAAAGAAAAAATTAAAATCTAACACATTCCCTATGATAATTCATCGAATGTTTTTCAACATTTTCATCTTATAAATGTAGATGAAAAATTTTCACGAGATTTAATCTTTAACACCAACAAGATCGAGGAGAATATATATATTATCTCGGTTCTATTATTTGATCTTGAAAGATCCCAAGGCATCATTTACTAGGACTGCCCGGTTAAATCACCTCGGCATTATTCATCAGAAAACTTCGCGGGGATATATTCGCGGCTCGGCTCTTAAAGACCCGAGAAAAGAGTAAGAGAGAGAGAGAGAGAGAGAGGGAGAGAGAGAGAGAGAGATGTACACTTCCGTGCGAATGTGTGTCAAGAGTTTCCCACGAGATGTACAGCCAGCGAATGGCAGCACAACACACATAAGCGCGGGTATAGACCAATTACTATAGCACTCTCTATACTTATTGACTCCGCCGATTTACATGTACGATCGATTGAAAGCTACGACACTGTATCTATGTATGTATCGCGTTCTCGTATCACCGATCAGGTCCTCCCCACCCACCCCCCACCCACCAACCTTCTCGTCCCCTCGTACCCCGTCACCCAACCTCCTCCTCCTCCCACCAGTTATATCGTTTCTAAGCATTTCCTAACGACGAGTCCTCGAGCCGTCGAAAGTCAACATGTTTTCGCGCTTTTTCATCGATTCCCACCAGGATAGTTTTGCAAATGAGAGAAGTATGTGTGACGACGATAATGATGATGATGATGATGGTGGGGGTGGGGGGTATTTAGATCGAAATCCGTGATCGATCGTTGATGTTATCTTTTTTCTTTCTTCTTTTTTTTTTTTTGGGAGGAGAGGATTTAATCAATTAATCTTCCGTAAGAGCAAGTATAGTTTCATTCGAACGTAATTTTACGATCGATCGATTTTAAACGAAGAAATATATATATATATATATATATATATTTTCAAGGATGTTATTCTTTGTAAGAACGATCGATAGAATTCCCCTTTAGCTTTCTGTGTGTCGGAGAGCAACCGGTTTTCGAATTCAACTCAATTTCATCGGTAACGTTACAAAGTCGTTAATGAAACTTTATATCCTTGCGAAGTTACGTACCCCTTCGGACGGGATCGAAGAAAATGTAAAAGAATAAAGGAAATATTAAGAAAAATCAAAAAAATAAAAGATGAGTAAGAATGGATCGACAAATATTATAAATGTGGTGAGAAGAAAACTGCGTTTTGCTAAGGTAGCAACAAAACAACAACACGCAACATACTTACATACTTACATATATATAGAATACAATACATTCTACTCTCTCGCGTCACGGTTAGGATCGCGGCTCGTTGAGTAAGTCAACGCTGTAATCATGGTAATTTAGTCGTCGCGAAGACAGTATTTATCTTTAATGACGGTTATGCCTACACGTCGCAAGGTAATTCGTTCAAACTTCACCTTTACTTCCGTCTTATAAACCTTTTTTCCTTCTACCAATCCTCTAATCTTAGTATTATCATTGATCTTTTTATCGATAGATCTTATCATAAATAATATAGCTTTTTAATACTTTAATTGTTTTCGCGTTCAATTATATATATATAGAATTTTTTTTTTGGGGGGGGATGAATAATTATCTAAACGTGCTTGTAATATATCTTTGTTTTTTTACTCTCACTTCTTTATGTGTATGTATGTGTGTGTGTATGGAACACTTTCTCACGTTTATTTAATTCCAATAAAGTGGTCGTGGCTTCTTTTCACCATCTTACTCGAATCAACATAAGCACATGGGATTCTTTGTTTTTCCGAATGAGGTTCACCGATCAATTTAACTAACCGCGTCCACGTTGTTTGACTATAGTGATCGGTCGGAAATAACCGTAGTAATCCAACGTGATTAACTCGTTGATTAAAATACGCTTGTAATAATATAAATATAATATTTATATTTAAATAAATTTAAAAAAAATAAATAAAATCAAAATTTTTTCGACTCTTTTAATCTCCGTTATGATCAATTAACCGACGCATATATGAGAGAAAGAGAGAAAAGAATTAAATTTAGAATATTTGAAAGTTTCTTTTCTTTTTTCTGAAGATTTTTTTTCCTTTTTTTTTCTTTTTTTTTTTTTAATTAACCTCAATAAAGATTTTCTCCGAGAATATCGTTAGATGAAATTATAAGTTGTTGGTGTTGTTGTTAATAATCATAATCATATGTTAACGTTATAGTTAATTAATTGCAATAAAAATAACGGAAGAGAAAACTATTAGAAAACAATGCGTAAGATAAAAGAGCCAAGTTCGTAACCTATTAACGATCATACGTGATCAAAGTGATCGAAGGATCGATAGTTGCTAGGTCGAAAGGCCGGATTTACGATGATCGACGACGATCCACGATGACCTCAGCGTAATCGTCGGGAGTGCCTTCTTCTTACCGTTCCGTACGTGCGTTTGTACTTTGATCATCGTAAAACCAATCCCCCTTCTCCCGCCCCCGCCGCAAATATGTTTCATAAGTTTGCCAAAGATTTCTCTATTGGCGTTTACGATTTATTCGGAAGCTTCGTTATGCATCAAAACAAAAACAAACATACAAACAAAATATATTCTCTTTTTTTAATATTACATTTTTATATTGTTAATAATCTACTGTTGATTATGTTGCGTTATGTTATTCCTTAAAAAAAGAAAAAAAAGAACTTCTTCTTATATTTGTCTCCGCTAATTAATGAAAGTATCCCAAATGAGAGAATAGAACGTTACAATTAAACGAAATGAAAAATTGTCGAGTGATATCGTTTAATCTCGAAAAAAGAAATGAGAAAATAAGACTTTCGAGGAAAGATTTTTCGTGTTGTTAAATATAACAGGACAGGTGTAGAGAGTGTCTGTTAACGCAATCATGGTAAAACTACAGACAGTGGCACAAATGCTAGCGTGGGAATCTTATGACGTATTATACCGTGACTCCATTTGCCCTGACGATATTACTCATTTTAGTCCTACTCGATGAAGAAGTTTGTTGTCCTTTTTCCTTCGACGACACAACGGTGTGCAAGATATAAGAAGAGAATAATAATACGGATAGGACGTTTAGTATCGCACGAATCGTGGCTCCGTTCGATAACCGGAATCGATAATTTGTTCAGGGAATTAAACTTTCTTCTTTTTTTCTTTTTTTTTTTTTCTTTTTTCCCCCTCATATTTCTTTACACTTAATTTTCCATAACATTCCGTTGAATAAAAAGAACGCGATGAATTCTTATTCAACAGAAAAAATAAAAGAGAAAAAAAGTGAAAAAACACAGGTAAGTCGCGTTATAAAGAAAAAAAAAAAACACGAATGTGATTTGAATATTTTGAATCGTTGTTCGTTAAACGTTAGAATGAAAACAGCATTATTAACATTCGTCATTTAGTTTCAAAGGAATTCGAAGAATTTCTATAATTTCTCGTAAATTTCTATATTATTCGTTATATAATATATGTTATAAATAAAATATGAAAAAGAGTCGACGACATCTATCGAAACAGATGGAATTTCTATGAAACCCAAACCACCATCAAGCTCGTGAGGTTTGTCCCGCAACTTTGTGCGTTTCTATGTCGATGGATTTACAAACTGGTCGGCATAGTAACCAAGTTTTTAACGAGGAATAAAGACATAGTAACAGTATTAGATGTATTAACACTAGATTTACGAAGACTGAACCAATTTGAATCATTTCACATTTTTTTGTTACATATATATATATAAAACTTAAATATTATCTTTTAAAAATATACATGTGTTAATTTTTTGTTAATGCTGTAATAAAAAATATACGTAAATATTAATTCCTTCCCTTCTATCCACTTCTTCATTTAAACAATGTTTGTAAGTTTTTACAAAATGGTTAACAAAACATTCGTAAATCTAGTGTTAATCTGTAAGATAGAAACAACTGGTTTTACCATCTACGATTATATTCGATATCGGATGCCGATGCCATTCCATGCCATTCCATTCCATTCCATTCGCAAGTAGTAAACGGATATTCTCTCGTTTAAATCGACGAATAGAAAAGATATTTGTAGCTTGTAGATCAAACGAGTTTAAAAGGGAGTCTCACAACAATCAACCATGGCGCTAGCCACGTAATAAGATAGTCGAGTTTCGTATTAAGTAATAATAATAATAATAATAATAAAATCATGAAACATTCCAACGTGTCAACGGAATTCATTACGATCGAGTTTAACCACTCGAGGTGTTCATTTACCTTTTATATATATATATATATATATCTTCTCTTTCGTGACTCTTCTTTATCTCGTTTTCCTCTTACCGCACCTCCCTCCTCTCCAACCCCCGATCTTTACTTCATTCAGACGTGAGAAAAGAAGAGTCGAATTTTTACCACGGAAAGATGAAGTCTTTTTTAACCAATCATTTCATCTTTTTCTTCTTATTCTTATTCTTATTCTTCTTCTTCTTCTTTCTTACAATTCATCTTACAATTAGACCGGAAACGATCGGAGAAAAATGGTACTGGTTCACGAAAAGGTAATTGGAACTTTTCAATGATGAAAGAACACAATGATGTTTATTTAAACGATTATTAATAGTTATAATTATATAACTTACTAATCGATGATAATATCTCTTTATAAAATCTTAGAAATTTGTAGTTATCTTCTTCAACCTTTTACCACAAAGTGTAATAACGTATCCGTAAAGAATAAAAAAAAACAGAATGGAAAATAGAGATAAAGAGAGAATTAAAGATTGTTTTACAAAATAATACGACGAAGGAATAATAAAATGTGTAAATTAAAAATTACAATCATTTCAGGACTGGTTATTATATACCAGAGGTGCCTTACCAGGACCGTGAGAAAAACTAATCGTCTACTCATTTTTACCGTAGATCTATAGATCTCGAAAATTAGATACGATCGATACCTTTAATAAAGAAAGAGAGAGAAAGAGAAAGAGAGAAAGAGGGAGACAGTAAAATCTCGGTTTCAGTTCGTTAACGGATTAATCACTCGAATTAATGTACCAAGCTCGGCGGAAACTTCTCTTGGTTTCTCGGTTTCCGTTTCGCAATATTATTCTTTCGTATTCGCGTTTTCCTTCTCTCGTGCGTTCAATGATTCGCAACAAAGTTGAGAAATCCGCGTAGACAATTTTTATATCTTTGTTAATTTTATTTCTGTTTTTTTTCTTTTTTTTACCTTTTTTACTTCTCGATGAGATGATGATAATTATTTCCAGAGTAATATATACATATATAATAATATAAGAGTAACTGATAGTAAAATATATTTAACGAAATATTATTATTTATATTTTTTCACCTTTAGTAATTATTTAAACCGGCTGCTGTCTTACAATTAAGACTCGCAAGCGTATTAGACTTAGAAAGATTCGGGAACGCTGATAACGGGACAGAAAATATAGAAACGGTTAGGAGTTTGCTAAGCAGAGACGATTAGACGGTTAGAGTTCGAATTACGAATAAGACAATAAAACATATTAGCTGTAAACAATATTAAAATATATATACATTAGTTGTAAACAATGTTAGATGAAAATGTTGTTACTCTTATTTGCAGGTAATGTAACTAATGTACATAGTGTAGTTTTAAGTGTAATTTGTATTTATACAATGTAAAGCAATGCAGATAATGTAGTTTAGTGTAAATAATATTAATAAAATAATCGAGACTCTTATTTGTGCAAAAACTCAAGGCAGTTATATTTCCTAAGATATAAATCCTTATAAGAACAGTATAAAATAATCCTTATATATATATATTAATAGTTACTCTTATATTAAATAGTTACTATTGAAATAATTATTTTCCAATAATCCGTATATATTTAAAAGGACGATCTTATGGGAAAAGTTCGTACGTGTAACGATTGATTGTACCGTTAGGAAGTGTGTGTTGTTTAGGGCCGACTTATTAGGCATTAGCAACACATCGGAGACACGCGTCGCGTGTTCCAACTCATCTTGCCAATCGGAAAAGAAGCTTTTTGTTTTGTTTTCTTCTTTTTTTCCCCTTTTTTTTTTTATGTTACCGACGTGACTCGTTGTTTCTAACGAACTACCGGATATACACTATGTTGTTCTTCGTTCTTTGTTTGCAATTTCTTGTTTTTGTTTTTATTATTTTTTTTTCCTACTTAGGGGTACAAATTAATAAGACCAAAATTTGTTGGTATTATAATTGTTATTAAAAAAAAAAAAAAAGAAGAAGAAATTATTTCATTTAAAATGTAATCGAATTTTTTGTTCTCTCGTTTCATTTACTTATTATTAGATAAAGAATAATCTATTATAACAATCTAATGTAATTTTTCATATTCATAATCCTACTTTTGCTGATTTCTTAGGACTGGAACCAATCATCTATTTTTCGATAGATGCAATATATATATTTTTTTTACACGAATTTTTGTAAACGTATCCTTCGGGAACGTACATATCGTGTAAAAACAAAGTTGGAAGCCAAAATACTTGTCAGTTTAATTTTCTGTTGTCAATGAATGTTTACATCAAAGGAAGTTTAGGAAACCTAAGAAAATCGCGACTACAGTTTCCTTCCCTCTTAAATTCTCATA
This sequence comes from Polistes fuscatus, assembly GCF_010416935.1. Lineage (NCBI taxonomy): Eukaryota > Metazoa > Arthropoda > Insecta > Hymenoptera > Vespidae > Polistes > Polistes fuscatus. The sequence goes on from NW_025113096.1 coordinate 3,209,460, forward strand.
GGTTATTGTATACCTTTCGCATAGCTGATAGAAATGGTGGTGGTGGTAATAGTGGTGGGGGTTGATGGTGGTGGTTTCGATACATCCGCCTTTCCTTCGAAAACTGGTAGAAGCGGAGAAAGCGTATCATTTTGGGCCCGTTATGCCGGAGGCAACTCTTTCGGTCTCGAACGCGTTTCCGCTACGAAACGTGCGGTTTCCGGTGCGCAGCGCTCCTACGACTTCGAGTTCACACAACACACCTCTTCTCTTTCCTGCAAATCGATATAACTTTCCGTCAGTGAGTGTTCGACTCTCGATCGGACCAGTCGTCGTTATAAACTATCCTAACTATCGATACTAATCGTCTCATATAAATATATCGTTAATTCATTCGAGTATAAGTTTTCTTCGAAGAAGAACAACAACAACCAACGAACAACAACTAAAAATCGAGTTTTTGTTTTTTTTCTATCAAGAAAAACACAATTTATCAACAAACATACAAAAATATCGTCCCAATCGATTTAAATTATTTTTTATTTATTACGTATATTAAAGTGAAGTAAAACAATACCGTGCGCAAACAAGAAAAAGTGGTTTTACAAATCGAAGACAATCGAATTTCTATCATCGAATCCGTTGCTGCTATCTCAACGTCGTAGAAATTCTAATTGAACTCTTCTACCTTCTCACCCCCCCCCCACCCATCCATCCGCTACCAACCGATATCATCAATCCGAATAGGCCAATCGAAATTCGCGACAATAATATCGTGAATACTTGGAATAATCGATCGGAACGGAAGAATTACCCGATAGCTGACGCATTCCAAGGATATTCCGATCGATCGATAGATCGTTAAATCGATCAATCAATCACAACGTCTCGCCACAAATGCTTCGGTATGAATCGATCGTTGGTTTCTCACCGAGTGTATTATCCTCGGAACGTTCCAACGTTCTAGATCATCACCACCACCACCACCACCGAGTCAAAGTTATGAAATACCGAAGGGCCAATGTACTACTGGGGGGTGCTTCGAAAAAAGGTTCGCGGCGTTTTGCATCCGAGTTACTTTCCTTTCTTTTACATTTTTTCTTTCCCTCTCTCTCTCTCTCTCTCTTTCTCTTTGACTACTTTTTTTTTCTAGTCTTCTTATTGTCAGAACGTTCGGACTTCTTTGTTCTCGAAGTGGGCGACGTCTCGAAAGCATTTCCCGATGAGATGGTAGTCAATATTCGAGCTTTCTTCGACGAGTAATTCTTTGTTCAAAGGGAACGTAAAAAAATGATAAAGAAAGAGAGAGAAAGAGAGAGTGAGAGATACATATATGTACTAGATAGTTCTTCTACTGCCGAGAGATATATATCTTTATTTGTTGACTATTTTAATCTATTTTAACACTTAATTTGATTTATTATATTTTATTGATTTTACTTTTTGTACATACTTATTTTATTTTATATTTGTTGTAATTATTTATTTTATTTATTTCTATTTATATTCGTTGAGTATATATTTTGTATATATATATATATTTATATAAATATATGTATGTATATTATTGTTTTGTTTTTTTCAAATAACATTATTGTTATTTGTAAAAAAAGAATTTTAAATATTTTTCTAATACTTTTTAGGGCCTATTAAAATATTGAAATAAACGAATTTATTTTCTTATTTACAATTTACAATTTAAAATATAAACTAGTTATTCAAACATGCCACTGACTTGAATAAGATGTTTTCGATGAACAGGTTAATATAACCCATCAAAGTTTAAATATGACAAATTTTAACAATTATACAATATTTGAAAAGAAATGTAATTTTTCATAATTATGAAAAAATATGATTGAATGTTTTCTTAATTCTCCAAAAGATACTTGGAATTAGAGAAATCGATGTAAATTTCCTTTAAGGAAATAGCCATTTCGATGAATTCAAAGTAGTTGTCCTTGAAAGTTATGAAGCAATAATTTCCTCATCGGGTTTTCTCCTACTCTGTATACCTATACACATATATATATATATTTCCTATGATTTTCGTGTAACAAAGAATCAGGTAAAATTGTATGAAACGAAATAATCAATTAATTTGTTCGACGGTTTCATTCTGTTACAGCACCCAGATCGTCAAGTGCAGGTACCAACAATCTACCACCTTTGACCTTCCATCAGGTGCACGGTGACAATATTCTACTTTGTAATGGCGGGACTATTGCAAGGAGGCACGAAAGTTTCTGCAAGGGAGTCACATTTAGTGCAAGACCAGTCCGAGTCGGTGAAAAGGTGAGAATCATGATGCAATAAATTGTCTCTATTATCGTTCTCGAGAATTACGTAAGATCTTTTTTCTATCGTAAGACAATAAAAAGAGGTTCAACGAACTATTTCAATTGCAAACAACACCAACAACAACAAAAGTATGTCAATATTCGATAAATACATTCCATTTTGATATCTATTATCTTTACTTCTTTTTTTTCTTTTATAATCAATTTAGAAGATTGCTAAGAAGATCGTGAAAGAAAGAAATATATTTAATTCGAACGATCTGTCGCAAAGGTGATAATAATAATTATTCGCAACTCTCGATTCGTAAAAACTAGTCTCGCATAACTTTGTTGTTTACCTCCTTCCCTTGTTTTTTCATCCCGTTGTGGATCGTGAGAAATAGGTGACTTTCGTTCCACTCGATAAAACGTACATTTACATTCTCCATATATTTTTTATTTTTTTCTATCAATTAACAAGCGTACCCCGACCCTGAGGACACAACTATTTTACGTGGGTTGTTGATCGTTTAGTCGTTGATCTAACAACACTGCCGCTGTCTTGACTTATTCAAACTAATTCATCCATTCGGTAAATAGTAATAGTTATACCTACGCGTTGATTATGTAAAATACATGCGTGTGTTTGTAAGTGGCGCCGGTATCTACTGTTCTCCTATTTCTTTCTCTCTTTCTCTTTCTCTTTCTCTTCCTCTTTCTTTCTATCCCTGTCTCTTTCTTGTTCTTTCATTTTCTACGCGCGTGTTGGTTCTTCTAACTCTTCGAAAGAGATTGGCAGAGCGTAGGCGAATAGGTCGAAGGTTTTACGTGTGCTATCCACTGATTTCACCGAATGGTTGTCTTGGATTATCGATTTTTTTGCTAACAGATTTCTCGTATATATTCGTTTATTTCTATAATAACTTTGGAAATCTAAGAAATTCAAAATGATTAGTGTATATTATCGATCTATGTTTTAATTTTTAAAATTATCATATTATAATATTTTTAAAGGAGGATTTCTAATCTAAAGCTTAATACAAAAAAAAAACTTTTGATATTTTTTTAAAATTTCATTTTCAAAATTCTAAAGTAAAATACCAGCCCTCCTTAATACTTGTCATAATTCTCGAATAATTAGTTTTAATTACAAGACATCAAAGTATAAATTAAAAAAAAAAATTAGATAAATAATGTAAGAGGAATTCAGTTGAAAATAATATAATATAAGAATAATATTTCATAGGCTTAGTTTTTCATAATAATTTTTTCTATGGTGTTCGTTCATTCCTTGTTAAAAAGAAAAAGAAAAGAAAATAAAAGGAAGAGAAATGTTCGTATAAATCTTACATTTGTATTGTACGGAAAGATACATATAAAATACCAGTTTGTGAAATAATGAGAATCGACTTGTCCGGTGGCCAAGGATACGCTTATTTTTTATTCTCTCCATAGTAAATCGCGAGGAGGAGGAGGAGGAGGAGGGGGGGGAGGTGGCACGATAGCGCGATAATTTCTTCGCAATTAGGTGCATCACGGAAGCGTGGCAGTTTAAAACTCTTATCCTCTTGGGATCTCTAACTGGGAATTCTACTGAATATAATAAGCGATTTCAAGCTTAACGTTGAAATTAGTTAATATTAATTAATACGGCTACGCGTTGTAAGGAAAAATCCTCGAAACAGAGAGAAACCGAGAGAGAGAGAGAAAGAGAAAGAGAAAACACCTTCTCGTCACGTAGATAACGTTTTATTAATTACCGAAACGAGAAAAGGAAACTATGAAAGCGCGGTAATAACGCTAAATAACTTTTCGCTCGCATTGTTTTTTCTGATTTAGAATGAATGTTTTTACGATGAAAATTTCTTTGTCGAGAGATGATGATGATGATGATGATGATCGATCGATCGGTGTTGTTAAATTAATTAACAACAAAATTGACGGTGTCTTATTTCAAATATCTATTAGTTATCTGTCGCAATTAATTATTAATATTTAACGTTAAGAAAATTCATGCTAATTACTGAGAAATATACTTACAACCACCACCTTTGCATGTAGATAATAAGATCAAACAAGCAAGAGAAATTTGATCACTTTATCTTTGAAAAAAAAAATGTTTTATTAAAAGATTTGTGTATTACATTTTGTTTTAGGTATGCGTGAAGTTCTTGGAAATCTCGGATAATTGGAGTGGTGTTATACGTTTCGGATTTACCAGCAACGATCCTATCAACTTAAGAAGCGGTCTCCCAAGGTACGCTTGTCCCGACCTAACGAACAAGCCTGGCTACTGGGCCAAGGCATTAGCCGAGAGGTTCGCTGAACCGGACACGGTTCTCTTTTATTACGTCACATCCGCCGGAGACGTTCACTTCGGTGTTAATGGGGAAGAAAAAGGTCTATTCTTTACTGGCGTAGAAACTCGTAGCCCATTGTGGGCTATCATTGACGTATACGGGAACAGCACTGCCATCGAATTCGCCGATCCCAATCGACAACATTTTAATAATATCAGACGAGGTGCAGAGCATAGTAACGAGGATAATGCGCAACACAGCAGGCACTCGGCGATGGACGATGCTAGCAATGCTGGTAGGGACGTCGAGAGAATCATCGTTCCGTCCATGCAAAGCATGTCGATCCATCATGAGCCTGACGTAGAACTGCCTGGACTCAGGTTTCAACCAGCCGGTGTCATCTTCACTCCGTTACCTTTCCACCAGTAAGTTGAAAGATACTTAAACGTCTCACCGATCTCTCTCAGACGATCAATTTTATGTTAGATCAATGTTAAAAGAGATAGGTCCCAAAGTGTTTCTTTCCTTTATCGAAAAAGACACGTCAAAGTCAAACAATAATATCACGTCTCATTCTATCTTCCTATTATACTATACTATAATAATACCACCTCCTGTGTTCGTCACTGAAGCGCACGCTAACCACTTCCTTGTCTTTCTTCATTTTTTTTCCAGTACCCGCGGCAGGAACATCCGCTTCAGTAACCAACAGTGCGTGGCAACGCGCACCGACACGGAATTCTGTCACGGCTACGCCTTCACGGGACGACCATTGCTACTAGGCGAACGACTAGTCGTGCAGATCCTAGCGACGGAACCGATGTACGTCGGAGCACTCGCCTTGGGTCTGACCTCTTGCGATCCAGCACGCTTAACAGCCGAAGACCTGCCGGACGATAGCGATCTTTTGTTGGATCGTCCAGAATATTGGGTAGTTTCAAAGGACGTAGCTTCGAGTCCGCAACCTGGCGACGAAATTGCCTTTACCGTAACTCATTATGGGGAAGTTCAAATGAGCAAGAACGGTAGTCCACCCAATGTAGTCATGCACGTAGATCAAAGTCTACAACTTTGGGCATTCGTAGATGTCTACGGTAGCACGCAACGCGTCAGAATGCTTGCGAGCAGGCCCACCTCTCCGCCAAGGCAACGCCAAAGCAATCCTTCTCCGGCGACGATCCTTCAGCAACAGCAACAACAGCAGCAACAACATACGAACCATAGCAACGCAGCTACCGAACTTTCGAGATTCTCCGAAATGGTTCAGTTCAAGCCAACCGTTGGCGGTGGTACGGTACTAGTCGTGAATCTCCCACCTCAAAGTGGTTATCCAGCACCGCCACCACCTACACCCCAACCAATCTATGCGTCAGCCGCACACAGAAACCCACCAGCAACGGTGTCACACTTACCAGCGTCTTCGGCAGCACCTGTACCTCATCCTGGATCTTCCAGACAATCCTCGCCACCGCTCACCGGCACTATGACCAGCACAGGTTCCTCGACTTACGTTGATCCTGTGACTTATCAAAGTCTCGACGGTACACTAACGTCGCAAGCATCCTCTCATCTTCAACAATGGAGCGAAGGTCTTCAGCCAACGCCAGGTCAACCAAGCGAGTGTTCCATTTGCTACGAGAGGAGTATCGACAGTGTCCTATACATGTGCGGCCACATGTGCATGTGTTATCCTTGCGCCATTCAACAGTGGCGTGGCAAAGGTGGCGGTCACTGTCCCCTATGTCGTGCACCCATCAAGGATGTTATTCGTATTTATAGGTCCTGAACGCCGGCACCACGTCGATGTCGTGCTAAAGACAGGTCCAGAAACTGAATAGGCAAGCTACGGCTACGGACACGACGATGATATTCGCATCTCGCGGTTGTTCTCGTCTTATTGAGATCAGGGATTTGGCCACGTTGATCTTGGAAGATGATCTTCCTCTTCCGTGATCGGCATTAAACGCGTGGTCTTCTTTTACGTCTTTTCCTACTGCCGATAGTGTGCGTACTACTACTACTACTACAACTACTACTACTACTACTACTATTACTACTATTACTATTACTACTACTACTACAACTACTACTTTGATTTTATCTCGATTGCACTGGGACGAAAAAGAAAGAGAGAGAGAGAGAGAGAAAGAGAAAGAAAGATAAAAACAAAGATAGAAAGAGGATTATAACAATAGAGGTTGTTCCGAAATGCTAATAATGACAAATAAAACTAAAGAAATAAGATGTATATGAGAAATTTCAAATATCGGTATGTATAATGGGGACAAAAAATATCAATTAATAAAAAACGTCAAACACAGAGGGACGTGTGTGACGCTTTCCTGTCAAACCTAAGGAAATGTGTGCTTCCACATAACGCGATCACTGCCGTCGTCATTATCGAATCAACGAGGCGAGAACGCGAGATTCATTATGCTGCTGCTGCTCTCCTGCTGCTTTTTTCTTTTCTTCCAAAAGAAAAAATTAATATAAAGAGTTAACAATACACGCGGAGAAGAGAGAGAAAGAGAGAGAGAGTTAGTGACAGTCCTTTTTCTGTGACTTGTGTTAATCATTTTCTTCTCCCTTGTTGTGTCAACAACGTGTTAATCCGATTCCTATCGGAAATTCTCTTTCTCCGCGGGCATAATATATCCGGTACCACCCTTATAGCAGAATTTGTTAAAGTGCGAACAAAGTATATGCGTTTTGCTTGTATCTTTGAACAGAACAAAAAAGAAGAATGATAAGTAAAAGAGGAAATAAGCGAGAATGTTTCTCCATTAGTGGCTACTTTTAGTGTTATTTAGCGAATGTCATTAGTTATATACCGCTGATTACTAATTATTATTATTATTATTAAGTGTATAATTATTAATTATTATTATTATTATTATTATTATTAGATAACGTACGTCATTATTCATTCTATCGCTATTACCACTGCTATTATTTCTATTCTTCTGTTATATAAACGTTATTCTTACTTTTCTTATTAAACCATCTTTATGGATCATCGATATATTATAATATCCTTGCTTTGAAGTAGCGTATCTTAGCGATCTTTTTTTTTTCTATCGTGGCTGTCATTAGGATCGTCATGGATGTGACGTTAGGAAACGTTCTCATCGTGACGTTGTAGTAGTTCTTTATTGTTTTTTTTATTTTTTTTTTTTTATTTGTTCTATTTACATATTATATACTCTCATTGTCAGTGTTCTATTTTACGTGTCGAACTAAACGAGGGTAACTTCTTATATTGATTCAGATCCGATTTAAAGAATATCGTAAAAATAAATCTAAAAAGTGAAAAGGTAAAGAAGATACTCCGATAGATTCGACTCGTTCGTTTACGCGTCCTTAATAATTTTTTTTTGTTGTTTCCCCATTTTTACCATGGTCATTACGATAGATTAACCAAAGAGACATCAACGTGCTCGACGTCATCCCCTATTATTATTTTATTGTATTACTAATGATTACTTTTTACTTGCTTTTGTTTATTTTCTTTTTTTTTCTTTTTCTTCTGAATCAATAAAAATTAATATTCGGTATACTCCAGAGGGACAACTCGATTTAATTCGCTTTTTTTTTTATTTCTATCATGTGAATCGATCATTCATTTAAACTGTCTCTTGAGAATTCAATTCTCCATTCCTCTTTCTCCTCTCTCTTTCTCTTCTCTCTTTCTTTCTTTCTCTCTTTCTTTCTTTCTTTCTCTCTTTCTCTCTTTTTCTCGTGGAATAATAATAATCGATAAAATTTCGTAGAAGTCATTCGATTATTTCCTTCCCTTTTTAATAATCTCTGTGAATTAATTTATAATAATGTACGAAAAACCACAATCTTGTACTATCATGTGAAAAGAAGACAGTAAAGATAAAGAAGATGAAAAAATAAAATAAAATAAAATAAAATAAAATAAAATTGTGCGACGGAAGTTGAAACGATCGTTGTGAATATAATACAAAAAAAAAAAAATAAATTCGATTCAAGTTCCGTCGTGTCACGACGGCGTATCCCCATGTTGTAAAAGATCACTTTATTTTCATATATATAATCTCGGGGAAGGGGGAAGCGTTCGGGAACTGACGATGACGATAACGATAACGATAACGATAACGATAAAAATAACAATGATTATGATGATAATTATGATGATGATGATGATGATAATGATGATGATGATGATGATGAAGATGATTATAATTACAATGATAATGATGATTGTGATGATAACAATGATAATGATGATTATGATGATGTTTATGATGATTATGATAACGATAAAAAAAAATAGAAAAAAACCAGTGTGTTATCTTCATTTTCTTAACCGGTCCTCGATGGACCCAGCCAGGAATAATTATCGAATATTGTAATAACTATCTTTAGCGAAATAACGAGCATTTTCGAGGCCGTGCCTTAAAAACAAACCGAAGCTCGTGCTCATAAAAACTAATTTCCTTTTCTTTTTTTCTTTTTTATTTCTTTTTTTTTTATACAATAATAATATATATATATATTTACATAGACACACATACACACACACACATAAGCAGCATTAAAGAAAATTTCTTAAACGAAATATGTTACTAATTCCAATATCACTTGGAAACTCGTAACAAAACGGTCAAGAAAATCTTTCTGCATTTTGTCCTTCCCGAAAAGGATATAAACAAAATTTGCTAATAGAAAATTGAGATAAAAGAGAAAAAAGGGAAAGAGAAGGAATAGTGAGGAGATAATTAAAAAAAGAAAGAAAGGAAAAGAAAAATAATAAAGGAAAATAATTGAATGATGGAAAGATAACAAAAATAAGATATGAGAAAATAATGACGCCAAAAGAATAGGAAAAATGGTGGGTGGTAATAAACGCACATGTGTTGTGTAAGGGTTGATGCGAATGGTGGGACGAGGGGAGAGGGGAGAAATTTCTTTGAATATCGTAGAACGAATGCGCAATAAAAGCAGTAGTGAAATCTCTAGTCCAGCGAGCGGCAGCTTTTTACTCGCCTGCCAATCCAAAAATGATGGGGGGAAAAAAATGGAAACGACGTAAGATTTTATTGTAAGCGGCAAAGAAAAAGAGAAAGAGAGAGACAGATACAGAGAGAGAGAGAGAGAGGGAGAGAGAGTGTGTTTACGAGAAGGAATTAACAAAAAGAGAGTGTAACAAGTGTTTATGTATGTATACGTGTATGTAGGGGGAGATTTGTATATGAATGTGTGTATACTTGTGCGTGTGTAGGTGTGAAATTGAAAAAATAAATAAGCAAAAAAGATTAAGAAAGAGATAAATGGTGGTGGTAAGAGGGTTTGTAAGTAAAGGAGTCGAAAAGATAATAAAAAGATGAAAGAGATAAAAGAGATAAAATAAAGATATAGGACCCGATCTTATAGGAAAGGCTTAAAAAATATTTGCAAAATATCGATTGTGCATCTTCGGTGCATTTAAATGAAAAGTTTTAATCGAATATTAATGCGAAACAACAAAAACGCAACAACAACAAAAAGATAGAAAAAAAAAAAAGAATTAAATGAAAATAGAACAGAAAGCGACGCTTTTTAAAGACATTTTTATTATTAGAAAAAAAAGTATATGGTATATAAAATGCGATAGAAAGTTTAATTATCGTTCGTCGCGCGAATGCATTCGTACAGGGCGTAGTGAGAGGGTTGAAGGGGTGGAGGAGGGGGGGTGATGGAGATTACGACGAGGCGCAACTAAGAGTTTATAAAAAAGAGCTATCTTTCTAGATTATATACGTTTGTCGATGAGGAGAAGGCGGAAGTTAGAAGCTGAAGGTGTTGAATTGAAAAACTTGCGGTGGAGAAATGTTCCCAAAAATTCACTGATTAAGAAAAGAAATTTAAAAAAAAGAAAAATAAACAAAAAATAGCTAAGAGTATCGTCTAAGGAAACAGTGGTAGGGTTTTATTGCGTGGGAGGATTTACTTGGTAACGATATTTACTATTATAAGCACTATCATCTTCTTTATTATTATTATTATTATTATTATTATTATTATTATTATTATTATTATTATTGATATTATTATGGTATTATTATATAATTATTAATATTATTATTATTATTATTATTATTATTATTATTATTATTATTATTATTATTATTATTATTATCGCCAGTAAACGTTATTGTCGTCATCCTCTTGTCAGCATATTACCATATACCAATTTAATTTTTTTCGCTACATTAAAACAGTCAATACATACACACTCACATCCACATCATATATATATTTATATATAATATATGTATTTTGTTTCCATTTTCATCCATGCAAAAGGAGAAAGAAAAATAAATATAAAGATCTAAAAAAAACCATGGATTTTCGATAGTGAAAAACATCGAGAACCATATTTTAGAATTAACGACACGATAATTGTATGTCTCTAAATTCTGCATCGACATATCCCACGATACGCACATATGTACACAAACACATAGATTATACATAATTTGTATACATACGTCTCGACAAACGTTTTTACTACGTCCTCTCTTTCCACGTCGCATACGCATATACACAGGGGCACTTTCTATTTCTATTACCTTGTTTTTTTCCTTTTTCTTTCTTTTTACAAGAAAATAAAATAAAATAAAAGTAAAATCTATGTTCGATTTTTTACGTCAGTTTTTTTTTTTTTTTTTTTTTAAGAAGAAAGATAAGGAAGAGAGAACATGTGTGAGGAGAAGAAAGAATGATTATTAAAGCACGCAGACACAAGGAATAAGATAAAATTAAAAAAAAAAATAAATAAAAAAAGGATGTTATATGTACGATATAAGAGTTTCTCAGAAAAAAAAAAAGATTAAAAATAAAAATAAAAAAGCTACGTGTAACGATGCCGATAAAAGTTTATACATATGTAATATAATTCTACGCAGCTGCGTGCTGTTCTACACAATAAAGAGCCTGTAATATCTCTACAAAGTTGTTATTCACATTTGTACGATCTTTCTCGTTTATCATTTCAGGAATCATTTCTTCAAAATTCAACGCAAAGATAAATGAAGAAACATATTTGACGTTTTAATAATTTATACGTAGATTTATTTTCTATAAACATAGATATACAAGCTTGTGTATCGATAAATATATATATATATAAAAAAAAATTAATATATTAAATCATGTACAATATATAAAAAAAAAAAAGAAAAACTACCTAAGAAACGAATGTACAGGAACGTCGAAAAAATAAAAAACCGAAGGGCGATTAACAAAATTGATTATATAAAAATATTTTTTTACAAAAAAATTGATCGGCTGAACAAGTTCGTTCATTCCAGCGATGATGATGACGGGGGTTAAAAGAAAAAAAAATAATAAAAAGATAGACAATATAGAACCTCTCGAAAATACGATTTCTGTGTGACTTAATTGTAACGAAAAAAAAAAAAAAAAAAAAAAGGAAAAAGAAAAGGCCCTCGTATCTCTCATGCAACATTTTAGTTTTCTTCTCCACCTTCGCCACCTTCCGTAGAATCCATGCCAACCTCTTCGTAGTCTTTTTCTAAAGCAGCAAGATCTTCTCTGGCTTCGTTAAATTCACTTTCATCCATACTCTCTGCGACGTACCTGCGAAAAAATCAAGAAAATAATATAAGTAAGTATATATATTTTTTATAAATATGTACGATAACACAAGAACATCATATTACGGTAAAATATAATTACCAATGAACAAAAGCACGTTTGCCAAACATAAGATCAAATTTTCTATTCAATCTAGTCCAAGCTTCAGCGATAGCTGTCGTATTAGCTAACATTGCCATCGCGCGTTGAACTTTAGCTAAATCACCACCCGGTACCACAGTCGGTGGTTGATAATTGATACCTACCTAAAAATGTATTAAAAATAAAAGTTGTAGACAAAAATGGATCTTGATTAGAAAAAGAAATATTAAATATTTAACCTTGAAACCAGTTGGACACCAATCGACAAATTGTATAGCACGTTTAGTTTTGATAGTCGCAATGGATGCATTCACGTCCTTTGGTACAACGTCACCCCTGTAGAGTAGGCAACAAGCCATATATTTTCCCCTACGTGGATCACACTTGACCATTTGCATGGCTGGCTCAAAACAAGCAGAAGTTAATTCCATGACAGTCAATTGCTCGTGATAGGCTTTCTCGATCGAAACTATTGGGGCGTAGGTGGCCAAAGGAAAATGTATTCTAGGATAGGGTACCAAATTCGTTTGGAACTCAGTTAGATCAACATTGAGTGCACCATCGAATCTGAGGGATGCTGTGATCGATGATACGATTTGACCGATCAATCGATTCAGATTCGTATAAGTTGGTCTCTCGATATCCAAATTACGTCTACATATGTCATAAATAGCTTCGTTGTCGACGAGGAATGCACAATCGGAATGTTCCAAAGTAGTATGAGTTGTTAAAATTGCATTATACGGTTCGACAACGGCTGTTGAAATTTGTGGGGAAGGATAAATAGCGAACTCTAATTTAGCTTTCTTCCCATAATCCATCGAGAGTCTTTCCATTAGTAAACTGGTAAATCCAGAACCGGTACCACCTCCAAATGCATGAAAAATTAGAAATCCTTGAAGGCCGGCACACATATCAGCGATTTTGCGTATCCTATCCAACACCAGGTCTACGATTTCTTTTCCAAGAGTGTAATGGCCGCGTGCATAATTGTTCGCAGCATCTTCTTTCCCGGATATCAATTGCTCCGGATGAAAGAGCTGATGGTAAGTACCAGTACGAACTTCGTCTGAAATGATATATTGATTTTTTATTTTAATTATATATTATTTATAAAAAGAAAAAAGAAAATAAAAGTCTGAAAGGTTTTCAAGTTCTACTACCTATTACGGTAGGTTCAAGGTCGAGGAAAACAGCCCTAGGAACGTATTTTCCGCCCCCAGTTTCACTGAAAAACGTTTGAAATCCTTCGTCATTCGTACAAGCTGTTGCTGGAAGCATTCCATCGGGTTGTATACCATGTTCAAGGCAATACAATTCCCAACATGCATTACCCATTTGTACACCACCTTGGCCGATGTGGATGGATAGCACTTCGCGCTAATTGGGAGAATTTGTTTTTTACTGTTTTTTTTTATCTTTAAAATTGATTTCTAAACAATCTTGAATTAGAATATATGTAGGATGTGTTAATGATTATGGAAAGGATATGAAAAAATCGTTCGAGCAACGTTTTAATAGAAAATTATATTTGTAAATATTGAGACGCTTGACTAAACTTTAGATATCGTAAAATTGTTAATATATTTTTTACCATTTTGATAGTTGTTAAATGAAATCGTATTGGAACGAACGAACGATGTTAAGTTTCGGATGTCCAAGCCAGACTGTTCAGTTGTATCATGTTAAACAAATTTTGTTTCGGTTGCCGAGAGAAATACCGATAGTGTTGTGATTTTTCTAACTGGTGTAACGATTGAAATTAATCTTACATTTTTTTTTATTTATAATATCATATAATATATATATATATATATAGTTTAATTTGTGACATAAGAAAAAAATTGATAAATTATATTTTTAATTATAATTTTGTAATTGTACGAAATTGCTTAATATTTTAAGTTTAAATCGACAGTAGTAAGAGACAAGTACATTAATATTTATAATAGTGATTTATAATCGTAAAAAAATGGTTGAATTTTTGTCTAACGAATACTGGCCCTGTTGTGCAATTTTTTCATCAGCCTCAAAACAGACGAGGTGGCCGAGAGGTTAAGGCGTTGGACTGCTAATCCAATGTGCTCTGCACGCGTGGGTTCGAATCCCATCCTCGTCGATCTAATTTTTTTGTACTTCTTTTAACATTTGCTACTATAATAATATTTCCTACACCTTTTTTTTATATTCACGATTATTTATTATTATCATTATTATTATCATTCAAGCTTCTAATAATATTATTAAAGAATTAATATATGAAGAATGGTTTTTACGAAGCTTTCCATTACTTTTAAAACACATGCTGGCCCATGGTTAAAAAGATATAATAAAAAAACGTTACAATTCATTTTTTTTCAATCGGTAAAATATATTTTATTATTTAAAAAATACAATATATCTTATATTTACATTAATCGCAGCCATGCAATGATATTGTTATTCAAATTATGTTAGATCTTTTGCGTACACATATTCTCATATAATATATTCGTATTACATTTAATAAATACGTGAAATATTCTATATAGCGTTAAAAAATATACATAAAAAAAAATATGTAAGGCACTAGTATCCCTGATTTTAGTTACAAGTCGTCGTACAAACGAGATTAATGGCAGTGAACAGATTAAAAATTATAATCTTTAGTGTTAGATCATTAAGCATATCAAATATTTTTTTATATCAACGAGCACGTGAAATTTTTTTGCTTTTATCATTCTCAATTGGAGGTGGCGGTCCTTTAGCGTTTTGATGTCGACTGTAAACGCTATAAAAGAAAATAGCATATTTAAACATCGTAAATGGTTGAAAGATTTATAAATATTTGCCAAATTGATTACACTTACTATTTATATGTTTCTGAACGAATATAATCTATTACATGAGAAATACCGACTTGTAACTGATCTGCGATTGGTGTTACCCAAGGATTAAATTCCATTCTAAATACAGCTTTGTTGCTCACTAAATCCAAATTTCCTGTTTGGGAAAAATGTAATATATTTTATTTGAGACATAGAAAAAATGATTATATAATTTTTCAAAATGTTTTCGCATACCTAACTCTGGAGGTAAAACGGTTAAACGATTTCCTTGTATATACAATTCTCTTAAACGACTCAATTCTCCAATTTCCTTTGGTAATTCAACTAGATCGTTTTCTCTTAAAACGAGCTACAAATGAATAAAAGTGGAGGAATATTTGTTAAGTTCTTTTATCATTTGTACTTCATTCACACTATAGACCAGGCTTCGGGGTGATCAGTAAAATTGATTGAATCAAATGAACGCAAATGACCTATAAGAAACTTTCTCACATATCTGATATCGATGAATATGTCGTATTAATTTTTTTAACACATTGTAATAGGGGGGAGGGCATATATTAAAACGTTTTTTGTATATTGTTTGTAGGAGACATTTTTTTACATATGATCGGCATAAATGCGAAAACATATTTTTTAAAAGAAATTATACAAAATAGTATCATTGATAATATTACCATTATTATATTTTAAAATATATAAACTATTTTTTGAAATTCTATTCAGATGCAATCAAGTTAATAATAGCCCGCATACAATGTGTTAATACATTAATATAAGTATTCATATATTATGTATATTGCTTTTGATATATAAATAATAAATTAATCCTATATAGAAAGAGTTTATATTAATTGTAGTTAATATAATCCAGTCAAGGGGCTCAAAGATTTATTATAAAAATCTCCTCAAAATTGATTTTATCAAATTCTAAATGGCAAATTTAATTGCAGGGGACTGTTCTATAGTACGTATAAGTATAAATATCATCTTACAATTTGAAGATTCTTTAATTGTCCAATTTCAGGTGGTAGATACTCAAAATCATTATCAGCCAGGTAGAGAGCTCTCAAAGTTTCTACGAAATTAATTTTGGCATTGAATCTTCAGAAGTTTTCACAGGTATCATATGCATTGTACATTACCGGTTAAAAATTCAATCTTACCCATCATAAAGAAATTTCCAGGTAAATTTTTTTCATTTAAATTGTTATAAGTTAGATCCAAAACTTCTAGTACTGGAAAGGCACCAAACCCACGAGGTAATACATCTAATCTGTTCATTCTATAAATAAAAACAATAAATAGATTTATTACATTTAGAATAAAAAATAGAAGAATGTTATTATTGGCACGTACCCCACGTTAAGGATTCTTAATTTTGGCATCTGAGATAAAGAAATAGGCAATTCGGTGATATGATTGTTAAAAAGATTCAATATCTCCAAATTGACTAAATTAGCCAGGCCTGGTGGTACCTCTAAAGAATATAGTAAATTACAAGACTATTTGAAATGGCATTGATTATAAAATTTATTTCTTACCTTGTATTTTATTATGGCTCAATGATAATCTGGTAATATTGATCATATTAACTGCAATCGATATAACATAAGATTAAATTTATTATTTAACTATTAGAAATAATACACGTAATATATAAATACAGATATAAATAGATTAACATATTATATGAGGATTATTTTTAACTTGACTATATTCGAATAAGATTTTTAAAAATCGTTCACATATTTTCTTTATATTTTTTTTAAACTGCGATAATAATAATATTTTACAACGTGATATCGCTCAAAAGATGTCTTTGCACATAAACCAGCGCTATATATAAAAAAAAACGGATCCTACAAATAATTTGTTAATATAAAATAAATAGAATGAAAATTTTTTTTTCGGGAAATTGTCAACAATTTCAAATTTGGCGCGTGCGCGCAGGAACGCCCACACGATGAGCAATGACACACGGCCGTTCCCAAACTCGTTAAGACGAAAAAAGCAGTCACAACTAGTTGCCTAATTTGGCAAAAGAGCTTATGGGTGATACAGTGTGGAAAGACTCACGCAATCCTGGCATCTCCTCGAACGATGCAATGCCCTTGTCGACGAGATCCAGTTCAGGATTTCGGATTTCTCGTGCTTCATCGAGCACTTTCTTTGCTTTTGACATCTTCCCGGCAGGAATACACGATACTGGTGCTTGATTCATTGCGCGCGCAATCGTTTCCGCACCACGTCAGAAAGTTTTAAATAAAACCATATGTAATGACTTTGTCGCTGCTGGAGCTGTGACTATTCACAATTCCTTACTTAGGAACTTCCTAGGTATATTACCGTTATGGTTAAATTCTATTTCGCGTATGCGCAATGGCTTTTTATCTTGATTGGTCAAACCATCACGCGGTAAATTCAAAATCCTTTTTTTTTATATTTCATCGATATCATTATAAATAAATACATTAATATTCTATTAAATTTTCAAATCGTTGATGTATTCTACGATAAATAGAAAAAAAATGAATTTTTTTGTTATATATTAATACTTCAATTATATGAATTAAAGTGGATCTCAATTAATAGTTAATCCAAGTTCATTTAGCACGTGTATTGTTCGTGGTGATAGGCATATTTGGTTTATAACTTCAACGAAGGTTATATTATAGATCGTCAAAAAAATAAATTGTATATTAATTTACTGTTCGTTAATTTAAACTTGTCGTTATGACACAATTTGGAAACGTGGTATGTATATTTTAAAAGATAAAATTATACGATTTTGGGATGCTACATATGTTAACCTATTTAAGAAAAGTGTAATATGAATAAGATGTTTAAGTATATGTATATATACATAGATTAACATTTAAATTTAATTCTAAGGATAACATTATTTTTGTAGACAGCTGATCAACTGTTAGCTGGCTCTAGTGTACTTTCTAGATCCGCAGAAGAATTTGAAAATGATGTGAGTAAAATTAAATAATGAAAATAAATTACTTTTTTTAAAATCTTATATTTTTTATATTTATTTCTAGCAATCAGTGGAAGCAATGTGGACAATGAAAGCAATAGAACACGCAGAAGTTTATTTCAATGTAGGTGATATATTTTTTTTTCAAAGATGAAAAGGAAACAATAGCTCTTTTGTGTTTTAGATTTTATGTTCTGTTGATCCTAAACTTCTGAGACTTACACCTCACGATGATCAAATTTATAAAACATTTCGAGAAACATTTCCAAATCTTAAGGTAGATAAAATAATAGAGGATGAATTTAAATCAGAAGAAGAAAAGCAAAAGTGGCGTCCCTTTTGTGAACAATTCAAAGGTACAGTAGAGGATTATAATTTTGGAACATTATTAAGAGCAGATTGTGAAGGAGAATATTCAGAGAAAAACAGTATATTAACAACAAGAATTCAATTCTACGCAATTGAATTAGCAAGAAATAGAGAAGGTCTCAATGATGGTATACGAAGCAAATACAAAAGAACAAACCACAATATTTAGCTTATAATAATTATATTCTTATGTGGAATTTACATTACAATGAAATTAAAAAAAGTACATAATTTTTATACATTTATCATTAGATTCTACATTTTAATAAAACATTATTCATTTATCAAAATTAGGAACAGAACATTTTATTTTGTACAAATTTTGCATTACAATAATATATAAAATTTATTCCGACTTTTTCTGTTTCTTTATTGCTAAACTAATGAGAGGATTTAATGCACGTGCTTGATGTCTTGATTTCACAGGGGTAGCAGCAGTTGACGCTAATTCTCTATTGAATTTTCGTTTCCTTTTTCCCATTCCCATTAAACCTTTTAAAGTAGATGGTACTATATATTCTGGTACATTCTTTAAATGAGGTTGCAATTTTACTGTATGTAAAGCTTTGTCTTGACGTAATGATTGCAAATCTTTTGGATAATCCTCGAAATAAGTTTTCAATTTTTCGCAGTTCAATATTTCCTGTTTAATTTCTTTCAAACGTGCTTCGCGCACAGCTATTCTAGTTACAGCTTTCCATGCATCTTTAGAACGATATCTAAAACCTTCGACTTCTTCTAATTTAAATTGATAAGTTTTAAACAAAGTATCTTGACCATAGCATTCCTTCAATTCTTTTTCTACTGCTTCGAGTAAAGGTCTTTCTCTTATTGATATGAAACTTAAAACTGTTCCTTCATTCTTTCCTCGTGCTGTACGACCAGCTCTGTGTATGTAAGAGTTAACATCAAGCGGAAAATCGAAATTAATTACATTTGATACAAATTGAAAATCTATCCCTCGAGCTACACCCGATTCTTTATCTTTTCTTCTCTTTCCTTTTTTGACATTTGCTAAGTGTTCCTGAAAAAAAAGGAAATGCATCGATAATTAGAAAAATGATAAACTTTAAGTTATCGTATGAAATATATTAATTACCTCTTCTAAAGCTTTCTCATCGGATGCAATTATTATGTCATATATTCCACAATTAAACTGTGTAATAGCTCTGCATCTAGAAATTGAAGGTAATTCAGAATTAAGTACGCAAGTTGGTATTCCAAATTGTTCCAAAAAGAGCTTCAATTTATAACATCGGTCAACAGTATGTACAAATATAATAGTTTTCCCTCTGCAAAAATAAAGAATTTGTTATTCAATGATTTTCTTTATATAATTGTAGTATATTCCCTAATAAGTACCTAATCAAATGTAATTTCAATAAAGTGTATAAAATAGCAGCCTTATCATCTTCTTCCGCAGCTAGATCGTAATGTGCTAATTGTGTTGGTGGAGCTAATGGAGGTTCTTTTAATTTTAAAATTGCTGGATTATGTAAAACTAATTTTTTCAATACCAAGACATCTTCGGATAATGTTGCAGATGCTAACGTAGCTTGATAAATTCTTGGCAGATAATTCATAATCTGTTTCACTTCTTTTTCATAACCAAAGGAAAAGACCTATTAAATAAAAGAAAAATTTAATATTTAGTATATTAATATAATTTAAATTATATTAATATATTATTTTTACATATGAAGTTCATTCTTACCAAATCAGCTTCATCTATTACCAATGTTTCCAGGCTATGTATTAAAGAAAGATTTCCAGCTTTTAAATGTTGCAACAATCTACTAGGCGTAGATACAACAATATCTGGCATTTCTAGTAATAATGATTTTTGAGCATCAAAACTAATCGGCGGACTAATATTAATAGATCGTACATCTTTGCCACATTTTATTGTAAGATCTATGAGCACATCATAGATCTGTTTACTAAGTTCTTTACTAGGAGTCAGAATCAAACCCTTAATTTCTTGCTTTGTTTGAGTTTGTTTATTAGACAATATCTTTTGTATTAATGGAATTGCAAATGCAGCAGTTTTACCCGAACCAGTTCTAGCTCTGATTAAAACATCTTTCCCTTCCAATAATAACGGTATTGCTTTCTCCTGTATTGGCGTAGGTTCCATCCAACCTAATTTGGCAACAGCCTATAAAATAAATAAAATTAGAGATCATAAATAAAATATAAAAAATGGATCACATTATGCGTGTTCGGCCGAACTAAGTCCTTAGTAAACTTAGTAAGTTACTAAGAGTACTGTGCTAAGTTTTTGGCCGGGACACAAAGAAACTTTCTTTATGCCGCCATTATATAGATACTAAGAAATTTTTTATGCCGCCATTTTATTTAATATTTCACAGCTATTGTAGCATAAAATTTTGAATTTTTTAAATCTCATTCATTACAATAATAAGAAATATTGCCAACACACGAGAAATTTTTTGAACATAAACAAATAGGTTAGGACAATAGTAGCAAAAGATAGTGTGTCCAGGCAAAAATCTGCAGTGCTGAGACACTCAGAACAAAATTTTATTTATTCTGACTAACTTAATAAGTTTACTAAGGACTTAGTTCGGCCGAACACGCCTATTGAAGAAATGTATATATTAATTCATTAAACATTTTTACACTGCACCTAACAAAACATAACCTCTAAAGCGCATTTTCTATATTTCGTTAGCTACTTACCTTCAAAATTCTATCATCTAGTCCATATTCATGAAAATATGTACAATTCTCATCTTCATTTTCTTCAATTAGATTTATTTCAGTCGAAGACATGATTAATAAATATTATAAAACAAACTAAACAAATTTGTAGGTTAAGCACGTGTGTTTACATCAAAGAAGACAGAAGTACATACAACCTCGCAGGGTAGCTACATGTGTTAAACTAAAGGAAACAGAAATACATAGAAGCTCAAAAGTTCCATTTTTTATCTACCTAGTTTCATTTTAGTTACTACCGGGACCACCAGGGGCAATAGTACATACTTAACGTGATGTCGGTACAATACTATCAAAGAACAATACAACTATCAAAGATAGGTACAATCTATCAAAGAACGGTACAATCTATCAAAGAATACATTCTACCTACAATCTACACTATCGCCCACAACAATCTACCTACTATCGTTTACTGGTGGTCCCGGTAGTAACTAAAATAAAACTAGGTAGACAAAAAAGGGGACTTGCGAGCTTCTATGTAATTCTGTATTCTTTGGTTTACAGCACGTTACATGTAAAAGGCGGTAAGATAGAAAATTTCCTTAACGACATTAAACACTTGCATCAACAGTTTGAATTGATTAATCTTGCTGAATATAATTAATGACTTTACTTATTCTTAGAATACTTTTAAAGAATGAAATATTAATCAAAAGTAAATATTTTATTGCAAAATAATATATAAACAAGAACATTAAAACGTAAAACAATAGTACAAATTAAAAATCTACAAAAAATCTTAATATGCGATATCATATGGTGAAGTTTAAAATAAATGAATATTAATAAATATAAATTATTCGTCTCGTATTGTTACAAATAAACAGTAAATAACCAATCAAAATTACAATCACCATTTAAGGTAGTACATCATTCTCCATTGGTCTAGTGAAAAGATCCACCAATTGTAAGAGCACACTTTTTAAAATTTCGAAGAAGAAACTTTCTTTCGGCATATTATGGAGAAATAAAAACCGTGATTTCGAATACTACAATAACAAAAAAGCATCATTCCGTTTTAAAAAATATGCAGGAACAATTTCGAACTTCGTAGTTCGTAGTAGTAGTAGAAGAAGAAGAAGAAGAGGAAAGAAGAAATAATTCCGAAAAAGTGCTACAAAATTCAGGAATTCTCTTGCAGAGAATAAACTTGAAATAGAACAATATTGAAAGCAAAAAGCCAGGTATAATAGAATATTTGAAAAGGGTTTAAAAATAACACTTTAAGGATGACAGGATGACAGGAC
Organism: Polistes fuscatus; assembly: GCF_010416935.1. Taxonomy (NCBI): domain Eukaryota; kingdom Metazoa; phylum Arthropoda; class Insecta; order Hymenoptera; family Vespidae; genus Polistes; species Polistes fuscatus. The sequence continues at coordinate 3,231,900 of NW_025113096.1, forward strand.
AAATAAAAAAAGAGTAGGGATAAGAGATAGAAAAGGTCCGTGTCCTAAGGTATAAAATCTTGGGAAATGTTGATCAGGTAAAATAACGAAAATCGTTTTAGAGCACATGACAAATCGAATTTACGTATATAGAGGAGAGTATATCGAGGGAAGAAAGAGGGCGTTGCGAAAAGATAGGGGGTACAGTATCAATGGCACGGGTTGAGAAAGACCACGTCCCTCAGTCGTAGGATGGCAGTCAGCGCGTGACGATTGTGGTGGATGAACGGGAGCATCGTGCTAACACATGAAAAGAGACGGATGTTCGATATCGTTCGCAGCCGCGTTTACGCGCTGTCACATGCGGGAGAGTGCTTCTATGTGTGCCTCTATGTGTTATTACGTCGTGTGCGTGTGTGTGCGAGTGCGTGCAAAACGACAATAGCCGAATAACGACGAGACGACGACGACACAATACGACGAAGAAACAAACGGTTTTAACGTCATTTTTAACGTTTAAGCAAATTGGGCTTATCAGAGAAAAGTAATAATAATTAACAATAATAAAGGTATAACAAAAAGAAGAAAGGCTATCGTTATAGAACATTGTCTCTTGTCAATGTCAATCGTTGTCATAACGTGACAAGACAGATAAGATAAAAAGGAAAAGAAGATTTAAAGAAGGGAAAAAAGGAAAAAAGAAAGAAAGGCAGGAAGAAAGAAAGAAAGAAAGAAAGAAAGAAAGAAAGAAAGAAAGAAGGGCGGTTTAATGGTTTGCAAGCATCGTCGATAATACGGTCGCATCGCGAAGGAAGACGCGCGCACGATCGCCCCCTCGCGTAAACGAACGCTACGCCCTATTCGTCTCGTCTTTCCTCTCGGCTCGTCTCGTCGAAGGTCGGCCGACGTCGTCGCGACGGACCGCGCCGACGGATAAAACGTTTCGTCGAAGAGCCGTGGGAATCAGCCGGCGGAAGGAACAGCGCTGCGCTGTGTGTAGTTTTATACTCGGAGAGAGAGAGATAGAGAGAGAAAGAGCGAGAGAGAGAGAGAGAGAGAACGATCTTTCGCGAGGACAAAGACGAAGGAAGACGAGATGCTTGAGGCTCGTACAAAGCTTTCGTCTGGACGAAACGGTGAAGGGTCCCTTTGAGAAAAAAGGAGAAAACGTCGGAGGGAGAAAGAGTTTTAGAAGAAAGGAGGTGGAGAAAGAAGAAAAGGAAGAAGTGGAGAAGAGAAGAGAAGAGAAGAGAAGAGAAGAGAAGAGAAGGAAGAAGAAAACGTAAGAACGTGACGTTGGATTGCCGGTGGGCGAGGCAAAGAGGAAAGGACCGAAGAGAGATAGATATAGGCTCACTTTCTCGTTGGTTCTCTCCTTTGGAACGCGAATTTTTTTTTGTCGAATATGCGATAACGCATGTACCGACTTGGTAAATCTAACTTTCCACGAGGAGGAGGGCTTTCCTCGGAGTTGGATATACGTTGTTGGTCCAACCCTTGGGTATCACCCTCCTGACGTGACATAGATTCAACTTTGCTGTCGTCTACGTCGTTGTCACCGTTTACATCCCTAATCGTTGTCATCATTGTTGCACTCGAGTGCATCCTGATAGACGAAAGAAAGAAAGAGCTAAAGGAACAAGATTTGAAATTTCTTCAAGTTTCTCGCCGAAAGGAATCTCGGCATTGTCGTCGTCGTCGTTGTCGTCGTCGTCGTCGTTGTCTTTGTAGTCGTTGTAATCGTAATCGTTACGGCCACGACGATTCCGCGAGTATTAGGCAGGCCGCGTGGGCGGAGGGTGCCTTTGTGGGTGCCTCGGTGGACTACGCGCGGAAGGTGACACCGGAAGAGGAAGAGAGGAAAGGAAAAAGAGAGAAGAGAAAAGACGAAGTATCGTTCGTCGTTGACACGATGAGAGCATAGCGAGCAAAGAAGAGAAAAAGGACGCGCGAGCGCGCATTGTCCTATTCCCTTATTTTATATATATATATATTATATATAAATATATATATTATATATAAATATATATATATATATATTTTCTAGCCTCCTCCAGCTCCTTCAGATAGGGATCTCCTTTTCTCTATCTCCCTCTTTTCAAGATGGCCGCCGCTTGCTACGAAAAAGAATCGGTGGTGGGTGGTACTACGATGCATGGCCACGGTCATCACCATCATCACCATCATCATCATCATCACCATCATCATGCCGTTAATTCGAATTGCGGTACGCCCGGGCAGACGGTTCTACCGGCCGGCTCAAGCGGTATTCTCGACGCCGTAGCCGCAGCTGCTGCTGCTGCTGCTGCCGCCAACGGACCCGGCTCGAACTCGACCGCTGCAAGCGGTGGTACCGGCACCGCGGCGACGGCTGCAGCGGCCGCGGCCGTAGCAGTAACCACTTACAAGGATTACAAGGACTATTCCCAGCCACTTCACGTCGATTGCAGCGTCGAGTACGAACTACCGAGCCAAGCGAAGCCACCGCCCGGTGGTGGCGAGCCCCTGCTCATGATACACCCCTGCTATTATCGACGAGCCGAACGAGAAAGAAGAAGTCCCTTCGTCAACAATCTACCACCACCGACGAACACCCACTCGATATCCTCCTCCTCTTCCTCGAGAAGGATCTCCAGGCGTACCACCGCCTCTTCAGCGACTTCGGCAGTCGCTGCGGTTGCCTCAGTAGCAGTACCAGCCACCGTCGTATCATCCGTCTCTACCTCCACCGTTTCCTCGAGTTCTGCATGTACCGCCGCGATGGTTGCACCTAGCACCGAGGCTCTCGGGACGAGCCTTATATCTTCGACCAACGGCCAGATGTCTTCAGTCGCCGTAGCTGCCTCCTATCGAGCCGCACTCAATGCCGCTGCTGCGGTTTCTCAACAGCAGGCTCAACAACAACAACAGCAACGACGTCACCAACATCAGCAGCAGCAACAACAGCAACACGCGCTTCACCACACTCAGCATAGAACACATCCAACTCATCCGCTGCACCAACAGCAACAACAACAACAGCAACAGCAGGTTCAACAACAACAACAACAACAGCAGCAACAGCAGCAGCAACAACAACAACAACAGCAACAACAACAACAGCAGCAGCAGCAGCAATCTCAAAATTCGATTACGCCGACAACTTCGGCTTCCGACCTCATTTCTGCCGACGAAAAGGCAGTTATATCAGGTATTTATCAACACTACTTCCGGGCGATGCGAGCCCATAACCATCAGCATCGACAGCAACAACAGCAACAGCAGGTCCAACAACAACAACAACAACAGCAGCAGCAGCAACAGCATCATCATCATCGTACGCATCAACTTCATCAACAGCAACCTCACCAAAGCGACAGAAGTTCCTCCTCTTCGTCTGCCACGTCAACGACCACTTCGGTATCCGGTATCCTACGGCCAAGTTATCAACAAGCGTATAGCGTATCGACCAGCTCGAACTCATCGAGTCATCATCGTTCAGTTACGGCGTCCGTCCTAGCGCATCATCCTTACAGGCGACCAACCTCGACATTATTATCGCGAACAACGTCGCATCTCGGGCAGCAGGCTTCCTCTTCTTCCTCTTCCATAAACTCGTCCACCATCAGTGCTTCCAACGGCGTCACGTCCAGTGCCGTTTCTAGCGTGTACGCCGGTGCGATACATAGGCATCACGCGACCTCATTGCATGCCCTTCAAGCAGCGGGCTTCTACGAGACGCCCGGTTATCACGCTCTCCTACCCCAAAGCTAGACAATCGAGAACGGCTTCTCTGATCAGCCAATGCGTCGTTCATTCGGAGAATCGATCTCTCCTTTCGACGCCACTAACCTCTTCATTCCGGTATCGTGAAAAGGTAATCACAAAGTTGTCCCTACTCCTTCTACGCAGAAGAAGACCCAACCCTCGTCAGATCCTACCCTCTTTAACGTTTCACCCTTGTCAACCTTATATTCCTATCTCGTTGTAATTTTCCAGGACGGAGAGCTTAAGTTCACAACAGCTGGTGATGGTCGACCGGGTAGACGGAAAAAAGATGACGTGTAGTGTAAATGTCCTCGAAAATGTTTAAAAAAAGAAAAAAAGGAAGAAAAAGAAAAAGAAAAGAGAGAAAGAGAAGTAATGTGTTATAGCGGGAGACAGCTGAAATGGTTGACCCTGTGGATCGAACGTTTCCATCCACCTGCAGTCTTTTTCTATCTCTCTTTCTCTCTCTCTTTTTCTTTTTAAACATCATCTTACTCTATTGGCATGTCTCAGGTACTTGGAAGATGCTGTTTGCACAAGAAAGAGGAAGAGGGAAAGAAAGAGACCTTAGGAAAGAGAATTCTCGTTGAATCTCTGGCAAGCTTTTAGCTCGCGGCCCCCCACCTATATACGTATACACATCTCTTCGTTCTGTGTGTTATCCGCTTTGAAATTCGACGTGCCGTCACGGCCGAAGACCGACGACGAATATCCTCGTCGTTCCACGAACACGGTAATCGTGTAACCGTATCGATTTCCATGGCTTAGGCAGTATTTCCACCGGATTTCGCTCGGTCTACTTTCGCACAGAAATGATCGGTCCCTTCTGTCGTCGTCGTCGATGAAATTCCTGAACCTTCTATATTCCTTTCTCCCCTCCTTTTTCTTTTCATTTTTTCCTTTTCGTTTCAATTTAAATCACGATAAAGTCTTTTCAATCGAAAAAAAAAAGATTATCGAGATTCCTTCCTTCGTTCGAAGATTTTATCAATTTTCAATCGACTTATATAAAGATTCGTATCTAATAATTTACAATATTTCGATTAATATGTAATTATGATTAAAATACTATTTAACAAAGAAATACGTTAAAAAAAAAGAGTAATTGCAAATCTTATAAATAAAATAAACTACATACAACCAAGTCGATCAACAATTTTTCGAAGAAGTAGTATAGGAAAAAAAAAGAATAAAAGAATATTGCGAAATGAAGATAGAACGCGTGCGTTCTAAACTGCTACTAAGCAACTTTCAGAATTCTTCGATCGGTTTCTAGGAATCGATCATGCTAGATTAGGGCGGCGAGGGGGGGCATGGGGCGGGGAGGAGGGAGGTAGGAAAGGAGTGGAGATAGATGGAAGAAGGTGGAAGAGGAAGCTAAAGTCGGGCTTCTTTTCTCGACGTGTGCCGTTCGATTTTTAGTCAGTAAGAGAAAGAGAGAAAGACAGAAGGTTTCTAGGAGATAGAATAAGCTTGTATAATAGTATAGAAAGGAAGGAAGGAAGGAAAGGAAGAAAGAAAGAAAGAAAGAAAGAAAGAAAGAAGGAAAGAAAGAAAGAAAGAAAGATAGAAAGAAACTCAGACAGAAAGTAAGAAAGAGATAGAGAGAGAGAGAGAGAGAAAGACGAAAAGGACCGCGGCTGCGCCGGTGGAACGTCGCAGCAGTCAGTAGGTACGCCCGCAGGCATCCTTATCCGTTCTCCTCGCTCTACCAAGACGACGTATCTCCCTAGAAAGCCGAGACGGTCTTGGATTTCTTCCTCCACCTCCTCCTCTTCCTTCTCCTCCTCCTCCTCGTCTTCCTCCTCTTTGCTGTTCCTGCTCCTCTCGCTTCTCTTGCTCCTCCTTCTCCTCCTCTTCCTTCTTTTCCTTCTCCTTGTCCTTCTCTTACTCTTCCTTCTGCTCTTCTTCAGCTATCTCTTTCTCTTTCTTCTTCTTCTTCGTCTTCTTTCTTTCTTTCTTTCTTTCATTCTTCCATTCTTTTTTTCTTTTCTTCTTCCCTCCGTCCTGCGCCCTTTTTCAAAGAGCGCGCTCAAGGAGAAACGGACGGCGGGGACCGTATTTCGTTACACGGTAACGATCGATCAACGTGACCGCACGACCGCACCGACGGTATGGCTGAGCCGAGGCGAAACCAGACGAGAGAAAGAGAGAAAGAGAAAGAGAGGCAGAGAGAGAGAGAATATACTGGGCCCCGACAGGAAGGATAGAGAGATGGAGAGATGGGGGTGTGGTTGAAAGAAAGAAAGAGAGAGATATATTATTGATGCAGATAGAAAGAGCGAGATAGACGGATTCAGACAGACAGAACATTCAGGCAGACTGAAGATAGAGACATGTTCAGGCAGCCAGAGATAGAGAGAGAGAGAGGAGGGCGGGAGAGAGAAAGACATATTTAGATAGAGGAAAGAGAGAATTTATCAAAAACGAAACCCAGACGAAACCCAGAGCTTCCTGAACTCGGCATATGCAACAACTTTGTATTCCAAAAACACCAATCGCATCCTCCTTGCACTTGCGGCACGGGGTCTCTCTTTTGCCTTTCAGGATAAGAAACGTGACAGCGCGTATTATATTCTTTTTGCTATTCGAGACGTACTCCTTCGTATCAACGCAACGCCGTTTCCGTTGGCTTGTCTTTCTCTCTCTCACTCTCTCTCTCTCTTTCTCTTTTTCTTTCACTCGTTCTATCTATCTGCCTGTTTGTCTGTCTGTCTTAGTGTCGTCAACAGTTCGGTTTTTGCTCGATCGGAGCGGTAATTTATCGATCGTTATATACGTACTCTTCTCATCTTCGTGTATGTTTATCTATGGGTAGTGTGTATGTGCGTGCGACTACGTAAAACGCGGTAAAACACATGGGTGGCGGTGATGGTGATGGTAGTGGGGTGGTGAGAGACTTTTTCTCGGATCTATTACGTTTTCACTGGCTTCACGTTTTCTACGAGCTTATCAATGACTATAAAGAATGGAATTTCCTATCCAATAGCGTAATTTTTGTTTCGTTTTTTTTTTCTTTATAATATATTTTTAATATATATATATTAGGTTGTCCCATAAGTTTTTTCCGTGCCACGCTATGTATGACCTCGAGCCGGATATGTTCGTAAGCGTGCAGGCTTATCTATTGTCCGTTTATGGGAATCGATTTCAATCGTCTCGCAGCTTTGTCAAAGTACGTTTCGTTGGTGACAAAGTTTCTTTTAAAATAATTTTCTAAGCCGTTCAATATGGATAGCCAAAAGAAGCATTTGCGGCATTGTTATGCTTCATTGCTTTAAAATAGGTAGTAGTGTAAAGGACACTGCAGATGTCCTTACTACGATTATTAGAACCATGTCCTTACTACGATTATTAGAACCATTCGCAATTGGTTTAAAAAATGTAGAGCTGGCAATTTTGATTTGAAAGATGAAGACTGCAGCGGCCGCCCAGCAACGACGGATACGAACCTCATCAAGTGTACATTCGCTGAAAATCCGCGATATAGTGTACGCGAAATAGTGGATCCCACTAACATTCCCAAGACAACGGTACATAATCATTTAATCAAAATGGGATATGTGAATCGGTACGAACCGACGAGGTGTCGTTTTTCATCACGACAACGCAAGACCGCATGTTGCGTTGGCCGTAAGATTGAAACTCTTACAGTTTGATTGGGACGTTCTACCTCATCCTCCGTACTCCCCAGACCTTGCCCCATCCGATTATTACTTGTTTCTCTCGTTCAAAAATTCTCTCCTTGATAAATGTCGCAAATCCTAAAGCGAAATAAAAACGCACCTCGATGAATATTTTGCAAGTAAGTCTCGACAATTTTTTGGAAAGAGGACATAATGAGGTTTCCCGAGAGATGGAAGAAGGTAATAGAGCAGAACGGTTCATATATATAACACAGTAAATCAACCTTAAACAACAAATATTGTCTATTGATTTCGCATAAAAAAGAAAAAAAAAAGAAAGGAAGAAACTTATGGGACACCCTAATATATATTGTACTTTATTAATATTTTATATCGTAATTATTTATCGAAGATATATATATATATATATATTTTGTATTTAATCACCCTGATATCGTATTTTGTCGAACGTGCCTAAAATTTCGTTTCCCCATTTGCGAGAGGAATGGTGGTTAAGGTAAAAGAGTAGAAATAAAATGAAAAAATAAAGAGCAAAGAAGAAAAAAAAAAATTAAATAAAAATATGAGAAAGGAAGAAGAGAAGAATGAGAGAGAAAGAGAGATAGATAGAACGTTTCCATAGACGGCATGGAATTTCTGCGGTATACGCGCGCTGAACAAGGTCCGCTTTGTAGAAAGAATTCAAGTTGGTGTGGAGGGGTTGGTGCTGTAAAGAGGAGGACATCTAACGTTGTGTAAACTTCGAGAGGTTACAAGAGTAGCGCGGTAGAGACGTGACTGTAATTTCATTCAACCTCCTCGTATGTATGTATGTGTGTGCGTTATACGTCTCTATATGCATACATACATATAAAAGTAGTCTCTCCTCGCTAGAGTCATGCTCCGCGTTCTAGATCGTTGTTCGTTGATGCCACCAAAGATTTCAGTTAGAGATTCAGGCCTTTTCTACGTAAAACTTTTGAGGTATAGCGCGAAAAAATATATTGAAATAAACATTTATAGGGCAAAGAGGTGAAATAAGAAAAAAGAAGAAGAAGAAGGAGAAGAATAATTCGACTCCGTTTGATCTTTCTATTTGATTTTATTTTTTGTATTTTCTTTTTATTATTCTCTTTCTTCCTCTTTCTTTTTTTTTCATTCAAATCTATTTTCAAAAATAATTTTCGTATGTTATTTTTTGTTCACATGGTCGAACGTTAAAACGCTGGGTTTTAAAGTAAATTTGCTAAAAGCAACTATACGATATGGTTTTTCTTTGCGAATCACGCGACTAGGAGGAGGTACGGATCGGCCTGCAGTCTTACAATTAGTTAGAAACACGAGAGGAGGAATTGTTGTTACGTCACGGATATTGGAATCGTGTGCTGCTTGGTGCGTGCTCGCGAATAGTCACGTGCATGCAAATCGAATCGAAAGAAAGGAAAAGAGAAAGAGAGAGAATTATAGGTTGGAATCTTTTATTCAATTGTATCAAGATATTACGTATAATAATTAACAACAATAGAATTATAAGAGAGAGAGAGAGAGAAGAAAACAGAAATAGAGACAGATTGAATAAAGAGAACATCGTTCTTATCTATTATTTGAACACCCCATTATACGGGGAAGTACATTTATTCTAGCTCTCGGTTTGTTTTATTTTGTTTCCTCTTTTTCTTCTTTTTCCTTCTTTCTTTTTTTTAACGAGCCGATCATAACGGAGGGATGCATTTCCTGTTCGAAATCGAACGGGATGGCCGAGGTTAAACGTTCGTCCGCCGACATTTACTCGACGATGGAAGAAGGAAGAGGGAGCATTATCGTATCTCGTTGAAACCCCCGTTGAACTCGTTATATAATATGACGTCGACATTAGGCAATTAAGAGAGGAACTGTGTATGCACGTATGTACGTATGTATTTATGTATATATGCATGCATGTATACATGTTTCTCTATATATATATATATATCTAATGTACGTAGAAGAATAGACGTTTGTTGTTCGCAAAGGTTTCACAGTGGGTCGTGACCTCGACTTTGCCTCTTTACAAAACGTGAATAAGAGCCCACACAACGGGTTCCCTCTCTCTCTCTCTCTTTCTCTCTCTCTTTTTCTTAGAACTCAACGACGAAGACTCTGCATAACCATCCTTGTCATCGTTTTCGAGTTTCAAGTCTACTATCTCTTTCGCTTACTTTCTCCCTCTTTCCTCCCTCTATCTCTCTCTCTCTTTTTTCTGCTTTGCTACACTGACATATGTAAGAGGTTCACGTTTATGAAACGTTAGCTTCACAAGAGTTGCCTGTACGTTCGAAAATTTTCGTTTGGTTTGCGATCGTTTTGAGAAACAGACAGACGGATAGACGGACACAGAGAGTTAGAGAGATAGAGAGAGAGAGAGAGAGAGAGAGAGAGAGAAAAAGAGAGAGAGTATTAGCTTGAGATCGTTACAAAGTAAGCGGGGCGAGGCAAGTTGAGGCGACGGTGATGTACGCGGAGAACCGTAATGAGTTTTTGCGGCTGGTCTCGAAATTAGACGCTACGCCTCCGTCGAAAAGCATTTCGTTCCTGGCACTTACCCTCGGCTGGCTCTCTCTCACTCTCTCTCTCTCTCTCATGCTCTCTCGCTCTCTGTCTGTCTCTGTCTGTCTTTCACGTGGCGTAGCATTTCCGTCCTGCTGTTTTTGCTCGTCCGTAGGGAACGAGTCTCTCTCTCTCTCTTCCTCCCCCTCCCTCCCCCTCTCTCTTTCTCTCTCTTTCTATCTATCTCGTCGTTCGAAGCGTGGAAAAGCGCCGTCGGACACCGGGCATAATTATTTCAGTTTGCGAACGCTGACGTTGCACGTTATTCGAAACCTATGGTGGCGGTCGATGTTAAAGCCTCGAGAAAGAAGAAGGTATCGTCACGAAAAAAATTCCGCTTCCCTTCGAAAGGATACGCCCGATAATCACTATGAAATTTCACTTGGAACGATCGAACGTATATGATATATATATATGCTATTTTATAATAATATATTTGATATCGGACAACCATCTTGCTTGTCTTTATACTTTACGTTCTCTCTTGTATAGATTGTACATATATTTTATGTTTTACGTGTGTATATATATATATATATTAAATTTACATATTATTCTTATAAACGAAATTCAATCGGTTTCTAAGTTCTTCTAATTTATACAGTTTTAATATAAAGTGAAGAATTAATTATTAAAATATAGTCTTTTATTTAAATTATACTTAACTCGAATATTTTTACAAATAAAAATTGTCTGTCTTCTGTGATTAAAAAAAAAAAAAAAAATTAATACAGAGGACAGAAATGATTAACCATACAATCTTTGCAGTTTGGCAAAACGAATTTGAAATGATTTTTCTTTTAACCCACGTACACAAACCTGGATAATGCGATATCATTCGGAGCTCTCTCGTTCGAAGAATTTACGAATAAAATACGTGGACGTTTGAGGCTTCGAACATGTCGGATCTTCTTCATCCATATGTCATGCCAACATGAAACTCTTTTTCTTTCTCTCTCTCTCTCTTATACTCTTTCGTTCTCAGGACTGGGCTGGCCAACAACCGGTACTATCTTCTGGAAACGACAATGGTGGGTTTTCTCTCCCTTCATTCATTTTATACACCAACGTGTGCTTGTTCTCCTAGCCCTCGTGGAAAAAAGAATGAAGGAAGAGGGATAGAAAGAACAGTTAGCGAAGGGACGACGAAATAGAGGGACGAAAGAGAAAAGAAGAATGAACGAGGGCGTTCATAAAATCCGCGTTCTGGTTGCTTCAGAGTTCTAACGTTTCGAATTATCGAACGTAGAACTCTCTCAACATTGTTACCTTTCTCGTCATCGAGCTTACCGAATGTCAATTGGCAATCGATATATCCGATCGGCGATCGATGAACGCGTACCCACCACCACCTATCTCTATTTCCGTACTTACCTAATGCGATCGATAACTAATAAAAATCGTCTATCCGTCTCACACATATTACGTCATGGAAAAGTTGATTCTCAGCTAAGGTCGTACGTACTTTCTTCGATCGCTTTGTCTCTTTCTCTCCCACTCTCTTTCTCTTTTTGTCCTACTCTATTTATTACTTTCTTTATACCTTGTTATTTAAGGAAAAACTTTTAGAATATTTACAAATCCGCTCGAATATTGTACGTCTCTTCTTATAATATAATACTTCTTCATCCGTATTTTTAATAGTCTTTTAAACAAGTAACCACATATTCTATAGTAACCAATTTAAATATTTAGTTAGAATGAATAAACTTACTCTCTCTTTTATTATTATAAGAGAAAACAAAAGGAAATTAATGAAAAATTTGAATTATCGGGGTCGATAGGAGAGAAGGGAGGAGCAAGCTTTGACTTTTGTCAAAATACGAAGTAGAGAATTTTTTCACGATGATGGTGTATAGTAGCATAATAGTTATCCCGAAGAACAGGCTCTCCACTGTGCCGTCGATAATGGTACGCAGTGGGTCGACGTCGTTATGCATACAGGGTGCTCCCCTACTTGCTCTCGGAATGCCATTTCGGAAATTCTTGAATTATTATGCGCCACGGTCAAACGTTGTTCTTTCTCTTTCTCTCTCTCTCTCTCTCTTTCTCTTTCTCTATCTATCTCTTTCTCTACCTCTATATCTATCTCTCTTTTTATCTTTCTCTTCTTTCAAACGATCTGCTTTCAACTTACCCATTTATCTCTCCTCTTTTCATTTTTTTAGGCTACCAACTAGTCTGTTTTATTTATTTTTTTCTCCTCGTTCCTTTTTTTCCTTTTTCCTTTTTTTATTGCTTTTATGTTCCAAGTCAGTCTCTTTGAGAGTTTGTCAAAAGACATGTTCGAGTAACTTCGAATATGACGATAATAATGGCTTCTCAAGCCTTTCCGCAAAGTCATCGCCGTGTATGTCGTGCCTTGTATTTTGCCTTAAAGATATGTGCCTCCTCCTCGTCCACCACCTCCTTCTCTTCCTCCTCCTCTTTCTCCTTCTCCTTCTCCTCCTATTCATTCTCCTCCTTCTTCCTCACTCTTTCTCTATTCCTCTTTACATCGACGTTCTTCTATCTTTTTTCGACTCTTTTTAACTTACACGATATACACGACGACCAACCAACCAACCAACCAACCAACCAACCAACAACAACGGACGAGAACGACACAACGACGACATAGACGACGACGTCACGGTGGTACGCACGCGTAGCAAACCCACATCCGTTATCCAAAGGGGACAACAGCAGCACGCGTGTCGTCCAACTTCGTTTTCAACGCTTTCGAGAATATCGCTTAGCGATCCGAGGCCATATTTTACGTTTATCGTTGGCATTATATTTTCTCAAAACGTTGTACGTTATTTGCATCAGTCTCTTTCTCTCTCTCTCTCTCTCTCTCTCTCTCTCTCTATCCCGAAGTGCATTTATCAATGAATCCGCGTCAAGTATACGTACAATGGGTTCGAACTATTCGAAGAGTAATGTTAGATTTTGAAGGAAAAGGCCAACCCTCGTAATATCGGATACGGACGAAAATATATATATATATATGTGGGACATTTCTATTTTAACATTTTCCTTTATCGTTGCATCTCTCTCATCGTATAATACAGAATTATTATTACTTTATTTCTCTCTATCTTAATCTCTTTTGGATATAACGATATAAAGGTACCGATATTGAAATAAATAAATCTTATTACTTTTTCTTCTTCCCCTTTTATTGAAATGTTCATATCGATGTATTTTCAAGTTGGCGAGAATTCCTTTTAGCGCGTTTGTTCTATATCTAGAAGGAAGTACACCTTTATCCTGGAAAAGGTTTCGTCTGTCGTATCGCAAGCTTCGACCCAGATTTCAATCGACCTCTTTTTCTTCCTCTCTCTCTCTTTCTTTCTTTCTTTCTCTCTCGTTCATCCACATTCATCCCAAGAAGCCTCGTTACGATGCCCCTTCTTTTCTAATATCACGAGACATTCGCATAGTCTTCCTTGGATCAGACTCCGGTTCTCTTCTTCCTTACCTTTGAAGAATTTATACGTCTATCATTCGATTCCGTTTACCCTTTCTAACCCACTTTATATATAGACACATTCGTATCGCGGATCGTATTTGAGAATCTATTGTCGAATGTATCGACTTTCTTCGAATTGTTTAGATATCTCTCGTCATCATCTTATTTGATGTCTCG